>NC_090242.1:22568531-22912281 GCF_024489055.1 Chanodichthys erythropterus | reverse complement strand
AACTTTATAATGGCAGTGTACAGAAACCACCTGTGTAAAACTCAAAAAAGTGCATCCATCCATCTTAAACGTACTCCGCACGGCTCTGGGGGTGGAGTACGTTTAAGATGGATGGATGCACTTTTTTAAATATTTTAAAACAGCCTATTTTAAAAAGGCTGTTTCCGTGCGCTGTCATTATAAAGCTTAGAGCATCAGGGTGATTATTACTATATCTCTGATTGTATTTGTCTGAAATAAGAAAGTCATATGCACCTAGGATGGCTTGAGGGTAGACTTGTGCCGATATTCGGTAATGCGATAAATCGCGATAATGAATATGCACGATATTGTAATCATCGGCACTTCAGAATACCGTAAATAATAATTTATTACCAATTATTAATTTTTTATAAGGCAATTAAGAATACTTTACCCATCAATCGTATAAAATGCACAACACCGCTGTATTCTGCGTCAAAAGGACACGCGCTCAGATGTAAACAATCCCAACGTGCACGAGAAGAACATGGCGGAACCAGTGAAGGAGACAAGCTGAATGAAAGTGCGCGTTCACTCTCTGACAGCAGAGGGCGCTGATGGAACAGCAGCGTGCAGCGGTTACCACGGAAACCGTGCAAACAAAGTAACTGCACTAGTGAAGTTTTTAAAATGCTTCAAACAGCCATTCATTTTTTTGTAATCTCAGTGTTGTTCATCACAGCACCAAAAACTGAATAACGTTACTTAAAAAAGACTTAAAAGGATATTTATTTTCAAACCTAAACATTTTTATATTTTAATCTGGACTACAACCAAAGACTATAGAATTATGGACATTCAAGCAATTTCAGACCATCGGGTCTGTATATCATTATACTGAGCTACCGTGATGATGCATTGTGGCACACAAACTCTCATACAGACAGTTAGCTGCACATCAAGTGACAGAAACTGGTTGTCAGTGCTGTCCTGTGATTTATCACTAAAGTAGCTTGGAAACTCAAAAGTTATAGCATATATTTTTCTACTTTTGAAGTAACTACTTGCAGCCCACAGCTTCACAATTAATAAAGAGAGACGGCTAATTCACACACGCAATCGCTCTCTCATTAATACTTTCAAATAAATGTACAGGTACTGAGCTAATTTATCTGTTTCTGATTTACAACAAGCAGAAATCTGTAAGAAATGTTTAGAAGTTAAGAACCATAGATAAAATAACTGCTGAAAGTGAGCACTCTTTCATTAGAAAATAATTGATAAAACAACATTGATAATAATAAGAAATGTTTCTTGAGCATCAAATCAACATATTAGAATGATTTCTGAAGGATCATGTGACACTGAAGGCTGGAGTAATGATGCTGAAAATTCAGCTTTACATCACAGGAAAAAAATACATTTTAAAATACATTCAAACAGAAATAGTAAAAATATTTAACAATATTACTGTTTTTAGTGTATTTTGGGTCAAATACATGCAGCTTTAGTGAGCATAAGAGACTTTCTTCAAAAACATAAAAAAAAAATCTTAAAAAAACAAAATGTACTGTATATATAAAATATGGAATATCTAAATGTTATTGTTTTTACAGTTTTCATTCAGTATTTTCGTTCCAAAATTAACCTAATATTTACATATATTAGGTCAGAAATAGAATGTTTGAGACAGTGGATATGTGCACACATTTGGGGGAGGTTGAACAGCCGGACTGCCATTCCCTTTGGCCTCCATCATGTCTCAATGACTAAGTTAAGCGAGTTCCTTAGCAGCTCTTGCTGAAGAGCATTGGGCCAAAACGCCCAAATAAGGCATCAAGTGTTTTGGCTCTGAATCTTTGAGCTCAACAGCGCTCCAGCTCTTCTAATATGGCTGGAGGGGTCACATTCACAGATCACCAGGGCTCCAATGCAGCACAAAAACCTAATCTCCTAGAAAGAGTAAAGCTTTAACTAGAGTCTGGTCATAAACATGCCCTCTAGCGCAGAGCTCACAAATGCTATTTCATGTTGGTCAATGTGGCATTACAGTATCTGGCTATAATTTGACTGCTCTTGTCTTCAACAGGTGTTTGTAATTTCCCCTCTATATTGACCGTATAGGATCCTGTCGCAGTGTAGGTAAAAATTACTTTCCGCTGACATGCAGAACATTAACTCACAATGGGGTCTAAGAACTTACTTTGGCTGCTCCAATCTGCTCTTTGCGAAACTTCTCCAGCGGAGTGATCAAGACGTCATCAGCGTTCTGTATCTAAATAAAAAATAAATAAATAAATCATTTTCGAATAGTCAAGTATGAAAAAACAATACCAATGAATCATCCATCAAAAACCCTTAAAGGTGCCATAGAATGGAAAATTGAATTTACCTTGGCATAGTTGAATAACAAGAGTTTAGTACATGGAAAAGACATACATTTGGTTTCAAACTCCATTGTTTCGTCCTTCTTATGAAAATCTCATTTGTTTAAAAGACCTCCGAAGAACAGGCGAATCTCAACATAACACCAACTGTTACATAACAGTCGGGATCATTAATATGTACGCCCCCAATATTTGCATATGCCAGCCCATCAGACTAGGTAAGCAAGCAAGAACAATAGCGAAAAATGGGAGATGGAGCAATAATAACTGACATGATTCATGATAACATGATATTTTTAGTGATATTTGTGAATTGTCTTTCTAAATGTTTTGTTAGCATGTTGTTAATGTACTGTTAAATGTGGTTAAAGTTACCATCATTTATTACTGTATTCACGGAGACAAGAGCCGTCGCTATTTTCATTTTTAAACACTTGCAGTCTCTAAAATTCATGAACACAAATTCACTCTTAATAAATCTCTCAAACAGTGTGTAATGTTAGCTTTAGCCATGGAGCACAGCCTCAAATTCATTCAGAATCAAATGTAAACATCCAAATAAATACTATACTCACATTATCCGATGCATGCATGCAGCATGCATGATGAACACTTTGTAAAGATCCATTTTGAGGGTTATATTAACTGTGTGAACTTTGTAAATGCACTGTATTATAGTTGAAATCTCGGGGGTGGGCAGTGCAAGGATTTAAAGGGGCCGCAGCCTGAATCGGTGTATATTTAATGATACCCTAAAATAGGCAGTTAAAAAATTAATTTAAAAAATCTATGGGGTATTTTGAGCTGAAACTTCACAGACACATTCAGGGGACACCTTTGACTTATATTACATCTTGTGAAAACAAACGTGTTCTATGGCACCTTTAATAAAACATTACCATATAATCAATAGTCCTTGAGGAAAATTTTTGCTTTGTACAGCCTTGAGATTGCAAGGCATTGCATTATAAATAGCTACAGGGATATTAAAACAAAAAGACCAGATGAAAACAAGTATGTAAGGTGATATTGATAAAAAAAAATGTGATATTGTTTGAAATATTTCGATTAAAGAAAGGAAACGCAATATTTCTAAATAAATGTCGAGTTTTTCACCTTATGACAAAAATGTCAACATCCGCTCAAATCAAAGTAGTGAAAGTATTTACAATTCACCCATTTTACAATCTCGAGTGTTAAAAACCACATTTAACAATGTGGTGCTGAGTGTGTGAACTCACTGACATCAGCCTGTTTCTGCTAATAGTTAACAGCCGGCGAACAGTGCATGAACAGTATCCAAGGGAATTACGTTTATTTACTGTAAAATAACGGCGCTATAATTAGTACCATTTTCATGTAGGCACTCCGATTGGAAAAACACACAATTACATACACTAGTTCCTTTTATACACTTTCCCAGGCACAGCACAGAGGACTTCATGTCTCGCTGGAGAATTGGTCAAAATAAGTTCCACATGCTTGCCTGCGCTCAGCCAGCGGCAGCGCTGACCATCCATCTCTACAGGCTCCTTCCACCCACATCAACATTAATGGAATTTGCACTTACAAATAATAGAAATGTACAGACTCCCAAGCGGGTCCAGATGTATGCTATAGGCTTTTAAAGGATATAAGTGACAACTTCATTTTTAAAATATGAGTGCATTTCCTGTTCTGCTCATGGTGCACAGCTGTCTTTCCCTATAGTGTAAACCAGCATATTTATACTAAAATGCAGTTTAGTTTACAGTATATGTTATACATAAAGTACTGAGCTTTCATTTTAAACTTTAACATTTATTGCAATGCACCAAACAAGTCAAACAAGCTTGTCATACATAAACATGCGTGATAGACTTACATGCATTAGACAGATGAGCTGCATGTGGCCACAATAAAGTATCTATGTATTTATGTGGGATTCATGTGGTTTTGAAAAACTTTTACTTTTTTAATATTTTTTTACCCTTACACCTTACACATAAGCATACACATATGTTATCATTATTTTCAACAATATTTCAAAAGTGTTTAAACTTGTTTAATTCTTTACAAACTTTAAGAA
Organism: Chanodichthys erythropterus; assembly: GCF_024489055.1. Classification (NCBI taxonomy): domain Eukaryota; kingdom Metazoa; phylum Chordata; class Actinopteri; order Cypriniformes; family Xenocyprididae; genus Chanodichthys; species Chanodichthys erythropterus. Next base: position 22,907,865 of record NC_090242.1, on the reverse strand, counting down.
ATATTCATTCAGAAATTTAGTAAGTCTTTGGGAAGTCACATTACATAATATTTTACAACCTGAACTAATCGTGTCTTGTCATAAAGAGGTCAAATTATTTTATATATATGTTGAGAATTAACTCAAAGTATATATAGCATGTGGTGTATATAAATGCACCACATGCTATTTTTAATAAGTCCAGATTAAGTCATTCTCAGAAAGACACAATGTCTTTTGCAATATAGCTTAAGAGCCACATTAGAAGAATGGCAACTGGTTAGCATCAGAGACCAATCACAGGCATGGTCAACTTTGGAGAAGTATTTCTCAGGAATGCGAAATAGCAAATATGGTAGTGGTACTGTAGCAAAACGGAATACTGTACATTTAAAAATGGTCACTATTGTAATGGGTGGAATCTTAATGTAAGATGTTCAATATGATCAGCATAAAGATCTTAATCAGGTGAACTAAATTTATTTTTTCTAGAACAGAGGGTTCAAAAGTTAAAACCATTTGAAAAAATGAATAACACTGGTGGTGGTGTTAAGCCCAAGCCGACGCCGAAGAACTAGTGGTGACGAAAACAGACTGTGGGGTTGGCTCGTGTCTGGGTCCAAAGTTGCCCTGACTCACCAAACTGACGCTCGACACTCGACGGCCAAGTAGCACATCCGTTCTGCGCCTGCGTAAGAAGAAATGCCTTTCCGTACCAGCAGGTGGCAGTAGCAGAACAGCCAATCAGAATGATCAGATGGCCCGACAGATCGACAAACTCCGACGTCGATTCGATACGTCGAATTGGCTGGAAAAAAGCCTATGAAGACCAACTTCAGCTGACGGTGCGGAACACACTGAGAAAACTTAGTCGGCCGATGAACAAAAACTGCCCAACAACCATCGGCTTGGTGTGTTCCGGGCTATATAGAGTTAGACCTAGAGACCCCAAAGTTGGTGTTTTGTACTTTTTTGAGATTCACATTGTAGAGACTGAGTATTCACCATGATGTGCTTTGATTATTATGCTTGCTGTACATGCTGTATTACTGTGCTTGCTGTGCTCACAATGCTTGCAGCTGAAGTGCTTGCTCTGCTTGCGGTGCTTTCAAGGCTTGGCCCCATATCACTGCTTGCAGCTATATTTATATGTAGGTTTATAGTTCATAGGTTATAGTTTTATGTAGATTTATACAGGTAATATTTTTTCATATGTTTATATGTCTGTTTATGTTCATATATTTTTACATAAATTGCACCGTGGTCCTGTGAGGCACGACATTTCATTCCTTTGTATGTCTACACATATCGCAGAATCATAATAAAGCTCACTTGAACTTGAATTTGAACAATAAGCACTCAACTCATTAAAGCAAGTGGCCTTTCAGCACTTCAGATACAGCAGAGTGCCGAGCACTCCACTGGGTGCAGACAGTCACTCTGTTTGCTCAAGAGTTTTTCCCGTCAAAACTTCCCATGGCCCTTTTTAGCCAGAGAGGAAGCTTACTTCTTACATCAGTCCGATCCATCATGTGGGAAAATGCCTCCCACTTAAAGAGGAGCATGCTGGCAGTGCGCCTAAGATGAAAGTACCAGTGGATATGAAACTGTCTGCAAATTTGGCAGAATGCAATGGCAGAAGTTCAATAAGACACTACAGTTGTGTTTACATAATGATTCACCGTTACGTGAGACAGAGCCTCTGGACCTGACCGTCTCGACACTATGCTCTAGTAACACGGAGTACTTCCCATCTGCACCCCTGTGGGAGGGCAAAGCATTTACAGGGAGTTATTCACCCCTTGGCTCTGTTATTGTATGTCTATGAATGAAAAGGCCCTCAGGGACTTTCTCAGCTTGACGGAGGTGTTTGTCATCCTGAGAGGCCCAGAGCAGGAGTCTGTGAGACTGAAGCGTAACACGGCCACGGTCTGCAGGAAGTAAAGAAACTGTAGGAGGCTGCTGGGTAATTCTTCCCCTGAGGCTCTTCACACAGCTCCGCTGACCCATTCTCTTTTCTCCAACGAACAATGGATGGGACTGAAACTGCAGCCTGGATGTGGACCAACTGGGGCTCTCCAGGCAAATGCAATATATTTAATATCCTCTTGCGCAAATCAAGTGTTTCCATGTCAAAATGAATTGCCTTTGCTTTGGGCATTGACACATTTTTAATGTAATCCACTTTCAGGGTCATTTCTGTTACGCGTGAATATGCTTGTGATGTAATTAAGCAAGTACTTCCATAAAAAGGTTATATTAGACTTTCAGAAATATGCTATGCTGAAGCTCAAAACCCTTTATTTTTTAATTTTAGCTTGATCATAAACAAGATAAGATTTACAGGATGCGTAACGATGGAAATAAAGAGCTAAAGTTAGCCATCTGTTGGATTTTGATAATACAATACAGATTTCTGTAATAATCCAAACTGGATGGACTATTGTAGAATAAATCAAACCAACTATCATTACAAAACATCAGAAAACTACTTTGGCTACGTTCACACTGTCAGTCCAAATCCGATTATTTGTCTATCCAATTGGAATCTAAAATTAGTTAGCTATGTTTCCATTACCCTGTTTTTATGCGCAATTTTGAAGTATCGCATCAAAAATGAATGATGGAAACGGCAAATTTCGGGGGGGAAAATCCCTTAATTCGCAAAAAAAGTTTTTATGCTCACTTGAGGTGATTTTTGACAAATAAATTCTGAAGTAGCAAACATTACTACTAATTGGCTGTTTCCGCCGATGATGTTTTAATTACTGATGGTTACTAGGTTACCAATACCACCGTCATCCGCTCGAACAACTTAATGGAAACGCACCTAATTCACAACTTTGAAAAGATTTGGATGAAAACCCAGCTAGTGACTGTCCACACTGTGTATAGCATCTGTTCAGATCCGATTTGTGTCTTTCATTCTTTCCATGCCGTTCTGTCGTTTTCTGGGATATTTGCATTGGTTGCTATAGCAATGACGTTGCGTTGGTAGGTATACGCCACAAACAACAACAACAACCACAACATGGAGGGGTTTGCAAAACAGATGTTGTCTTATTTACAACAATATTACAATATTATATTACAACAATGTGTAGCCACCACACTGGACTACTACGTCTTATGAAGCAGCGGCAGAAACATAGGAGGCTGATATGAGCAGTTTTATTCCAGTTTCAAAACATTTCTATGTTATATTGTCATTTTTTTGCTCTGAAAGTCATATAAACCATGCGAAATCTAATCAGAGATTGAAAGCAGTCAGATTGAAACGGATTTCCAAAAATGTGATCTGAATAGGATTTCAAACCACATATGAATAAAGCTCGAAATGGATTTGTAAAAATAGCTTTTTAATGTGAATTTTTGCCGTTCACACTTGCTAAATCTGACCGGATATGAATCGGATATGCACAAAAATCAGATTTGGAATGACAGTCTGAACTTAGCCTTTGACAACTGAAAATTATATCACTTCCTGGTAGAGGATGTCATTAATGAACTGGGCTTCTTAGTTAAAGTTATTAAAACACTAACAAGATGGAAAGACTTCAATTAGCCAATAGAAAAAAATGGATAAATCTGGAATATTTCTTATAACTTCATCTTAGAAGTTACAAAATCTGACCAAAACCAAAAGTAACCAATTTCAAATTCAGTCATATGCCATATGACTGTCATATGTTCACTTCATTGTGACATTGTGATGGAACAAAACTATGAATCTTTAAGAGTGAGAAATGATGAGAACATGAAGGAGCAGAAATGACTCACTAACATGACATATTACACCAAGGAAGCATTACTCTCGCTGAGAAGTGAAGCAATGTTGTGATCTAGAGACTGGAAAAGTAATCTTTAAAGGGTATGAGCTAACAACACAATGTGTCATGAGTGGATGACCTAAGGTTTGACCTCAGAGTTTTTTATTAAACATCCAGACACAAGCCCAGAAAACACAATAGATGCTTGTCTTTGTTAGAATAGAGGCTGCTGTCCTATAGTCACACCACTGCAGCTAATAACTTGGGCTTTGCATTTAGAAAACTTGAGTTTTAGATTTGGCCACAAGTCAATCTGCTCTAATAAAATGATAAAATCATGATATATTATATAATCACTAAAGATTGTCTAAAGAAAAAAAAAATCATACATACCACTTGAACATTATTTGTCTGTTTATAAATTTCAAACACAGGTTATTGCAGCTATCAATATATTTATGTACACTACCATTCAAAATTTTGGAGTCAGTATTGTTTGAATACTTTTATTCAGTAAGGATGTATTAAAGTGATCAAAAATTACAGAAAAGACATAAATGCTCAAATAAATGCTGTTTTGAGCTTCCCATTCATTTAATAAAAGTCAATTAATATCCATCTAAAAAGACATATCATGGTTTCCACAAAAATATTAAGCAGCAACTGTTTTTAACATTGATACGTTTCTTGAGCATCAAATCAGCATATTAGAATGATTTCCGAAGAATCATGTGACACTAGAATAACAGCTGCTGAAAATCAGTTTTGCCATCACCGTACTAAACTGCATTCAAATGGAACACATTTATTTTAAACTGCAAAAATATTTCACTATAAATCTGTTTTTACTGTATTTTTGATCAAACAAATGCACCCTTGGTGAGCATAAGAGACTTCTTTCGAAACCATAAAATGAAAGATCTGACCAACCCCAAACCTTTGAAATATAGTGTCTTCAATCTATATTGTCAATAAAAGAAACTCCAGTCAATGTATGGAAAAGTGTCTCATGAATCCCAAACAAAGCTGCATGTTAGTTAACATGTGGGTAGGGTCACCAGTGAAGCACAGAGGACCATTGTTTGTCTGGTGAGGTCTTTCACTGCTGTACTATGACTAATGATCCACCAGCTGCAGCAGTGAACGCCAGTATATTCCCTGGCAACCCGTTGCCTTATGAATAATGCTCATAAAAGCACCTATTAGCTGCTGTAGCTGATGGCAAAGAAGATGCTATGAGTGATATTTCATTATCATCTGCACTTTCTGATCTATGCCGATTCCTTTCCCTCCACGAAGGGTCATGACCTACAGAAAGCATCTTTTGGTAGACGGCCCGTTTCTCATAACACTCAGACTTGACTGCAGAAGCTCGCAAAAAAACTCTCACTCAAAATAGTAGTTTTATTACTTCTGGCCAAATCTAAAACTCAAGTCTTTTCAAACACTTACGGTGCTAAACCACTAGACTAGAAGTGTGCTATGAAGCTTTATCCGTGTGTGAACAATACCACATAAAAGGAGCAATAAAGAGACAACTACTACAAAAGCAAACAATCACTATGGTTACTTAAATTTACGATGCCTGTGGCAAATTTGAAGTGAACCACATCATGTGGTGTGTTTACAGCAGCCATCACTGAGATATTACACCCAAATAACCATTCAAAAATTATTTTTTCTTCCTTCCTTCCTTCCTTCCATGGAAAGCAAAATCAGACATTTTTACTTTCATTCAGCTAGGATGCCTTAATGACATTTAGAATATTACAAAAGATTTCTATTTAAAAAAAAATGCTGTTCTTTTAAACTTTCTATTCATAAAAGAATCCTGGAAAAAATGCATCACAGTTTCCACCAAAATATTTAACAACACAAATATTTTTAACATTGATAATAGTAAAAAATATTTATTGAGCAGCAAATCAGCATAGTAGAATGATTTCTGAAGGATCATGTGACAGTGAAGAGTAATGATGCTGAAAATTCAGCTTTGCCATCGCATTTTAAAAAATATTAAATAGAAAGTTGTATTAAATAGTAATAATATTTCACAAAATATTGCTGTTTTTACTGCATTTATGATCAAATAAATGTAGCCTTGAAAAGCAAAAATTAAAAAATAAAAATATTTAAACAGAAACAAAGCAACTTACAAGTCGTCGTCTTTCCTCCTCCACTGTGTTCAGTAGCTGGGAGAATTCCTTGAATGACTGGGCTGTGATAAGAGAGAAGGAATTCCAATCATGAATCCATCGGCTCTGGATCTGTAATTACTCTATCAGCACATCTTATTTTGCCCTTTGAACTTTTGGCATAAAGGAAATACAGAAAACCTGCACATTATATTAGCCAGGCAGAAAAAAATACCATGGCCACCCACAACTGATCAATGCACAAAGGGGTTTTCAAGAAACAGCAGACCACATGTTCAAGATGAAGAAATGTGAGAGTAACATAAAGCACATTTCCTGTATGAGGCCTGCTTGTGTGCGACAGGGTCAGACGTAATAAAAAAAAAAACAAGATAAATAATTTAATTTCACAAGCCACATTGCATGTTTTACAGTGATCCTTTATCCAGTGTTCCAATATGCCTTTTTTAATGTTTACAGGACATGATACTTGAAATTTAATCAAGATGTAGGATAAAACCAGCACCCAAGAAATTATTCAAAACAGAAACGTGGGAGAAAATCTACAATAAACCTCTGTTGATATTATGTCACACTACTAAAAGCATATGAGGATTCTGAGTATGTGCTTCTGTTTGTTTTATTGTTTGTTTGGTTTTAAACAAAGGATGCTTTGGCCACATCACTTCCTGTCCTGGGAAACACAGCATTTTTTCTGTTTGGCGATAAGAGAGGGTCCCACCTCACAGTCCCCTTCGTCATTCTTTGGGGATTTTACCTCCCCCAGATTTCCAATTAGGAACTCAGATAAGAACTACTTTCAACTACTTTCTATTAGGAGCACAGACCTAAAGATAAACACACCCTCGGTCATTTAAAAATCATGTTACAGCAAGACAAATATTCTTTGAAGCATAGTAGGAGAATCATAAATCCACTGAGATGCACTCAAATAGCCTTGCTAGGCATCCATGAAATAATATCTATCCTATCGAGATGTTCATTTCACATTAGAACAATCGCTACACTTTCTGGCACTGCAATTTTTCACAAACACATACACTACTGTTCAAAAGTTTGAGGTTATACGATTTTTTAAATATTTTTTAAAGCAATCTCATATGCTCATCTGCAAGGCTGCATCTTTTTGATCAAAACATTACGGTGGCCCAGTAGTGCACAACATAAGTTCACAACACAACGAAATAAAGCCACAACACAACGAAATAAAGCCACAACACAACGGAAATGCTCCCGACCACTTGGGGGCTCTCAAAGCTCAGTAATATTAGTATTCCTTGCCACTGTTCTATAAAGTCGACAGTCTTACAAAGATATCAACACCATGATTAGTTTTAAGTATGTAAACAATGTATATCGATATGAAATATTAATTAAAAATCAACTACGTGCACAATAGCTTTATATTTATACTTGTGAATGATTTGACGCGATACAGCGCATGATGAAGGGAACATCCACCAATTCCACCAAGTGGTTAAAACGTATAATTTGTATTCATTACAATAATTTTGTTTAACATTTAAAAACAGACATGTTGGAATTCCAAAGCTTGTTAGTTCCTGATGGTAAGACTGACAAGCTTTAGAATTTGAATATGTCTTTTAAATGTTATAAGTAATTTTAATGAATACAAATTATACGTTTTAACCACTTGGTGGAATTGGCAGACATTCCCTTCATCATGCACCATGGTAGCACGTCAAATCATTTACAGGTATAAATATGAAGCTATTTTGCACATAGGTTATTTTTAATTAATATTTCATGTCGATATACAATGTTTACATACTGTTAAAACTAATTGTGGTATTGATATGACTGCTGACTCTATAGAACATTGGCAAGGAAAACTAACTTTACCGAGCTCTGAGAGCCCCCTAGTGGTTGGGAGCATTTCCGTTGTGTTGTGGCTTTATTCCGTTGTGTTGTGACTTTATTTCGTTGTGTTGTGGCTTGTTTCCGTTGTGTTGTGGCTTGTTTCCGTTGTGTTGTGGCTTTATTCTGTTGTGTTGTGACTTTATTTCGTTGTGTTGTGGCTTGTTTCCGTTGTGTTGTGGCTTTATTCTGTTGTGTTGTGGCTTGTTTCCGTTGTGTTGTGGCTTGTTTTCGTTGTGTTGTGGCTTGTTTTCGTTGTGTTGTGGCTTGTTTCCGTTGTGTTGTGGCTTGTTTTCGTTGTGTTGTGGCTTGTTTTCGTTGTGTTGTGGCTTGTTTCCGTTGTGTTGTGGCTTGTTTTCGTTGTATTGTGGCTTGTTTCCGTTGTGTTGTGGCATTATTTCGTTGTATTGTGGCTTGTTTCCGTTGTGTTGTGGCTTTATTTCGTTGTGTTGTGGCTTGTTTCCATTGTGTTGTGGCTTTATTTTGTTGTGTTGTGGCTTGTTTCTATTTTGTTGTGGCTTTATTTTGTTGTGTTGTGGCTTGTTTCCGTTGTGTTGTGGCTTTATTTCGTTGTGTTGTGGCTTGTTTCCGTTGTGTTGTGGCTTTATTTCATTGTGTTGTGGCTTGTTTCCATTGTGTTGTGGCTTTATTTTGTTGTGTTGTGGCATGTTTCCGTTGTGTTGTGGCTTTATTTCGTTGTGTTGTGGCTTGTTTCCGTTGTGTTGTGGCTTTTTTTCGTTGTGTTGTGGCTTGTTTCCGTTGTGTTGTGGCTTGTTTCCGTTGTGTTGTGGCTTTATTGCGTTGGGTTGTGGCTTGTTTCCATTGTGTTGTGGCTTTATTGCGTTGTGTTGTGGCTTGTTTCCGTTGTGTTGTGGCTTGTTTCCATTGTGTTGTGGCTTTATTTTGTTGTGTTGTGGCTTTATTTTGTTGTGTTGTGGCTTGTTTCTATTTTGTTGTGGCTTTATTTTGTTGTGTTGTGGCTTGTTTCCGTTGTGTTGTGGCTTTATTTCATTGTGTTGTGGCTTGTTTCCATTGTGTTGTGGCTTTATTTTGTTGTGTTGTGGCATGTTTCCGTTGTGTTGTGGCTTTATTTCGTTGTGTTGTGGCTTGTTTCCGTTGTGTTGTGGCTTTATTGCGTTGTGTTGTGGCTTGTTTCCGTTGTGTTGTGGCTTGTTTCCGTTGTGTTGTGGCTTTATTTCGTTGTGTTGTGGCTTGTTTCCGTTGTGTTGTGGCTTTATTCCGTTGCATTGTGGCTTTATTTCGTTGTGTTGTGCACTACTGGGCCACCGTAAAAAATACAGTAAAACTAATATTATTACTATTTAAAATAAACTGTTTTCTATTATTTCAATTATTTTAAGATGTCATTTATTCCTGGCGGCAAAGCCAATTTTTTTGTGGAACTGAGTACTAATATTTTTTAGGGAAACCATGATACATTTTATTTTCAGGATTCTTTGATGAATAGAATGTTCAAAAGAACAGCATTTATTTGAAATAGAAATATTTTGTAACAATGTTTTTGCTGTCATCTTACTGACCACAAACTTTTGAATGGTAGTGTATGGACATTATTACCGACTGTTTATTTTCTGTTCAATCCAGTATCTCTAATAAATGGATGAGTTTTGTGCATTTTGAGGATAAAATTAGTAACTATATACATTTTAACTTTAAATGGATAGTTCACCCAAAAAGAAAATTCTGTCATTAATTACTCACCCTAATGTCGTTCCAAACCTGTAAGACTTTCATTCATCTTTGGAACACAAATTAAGATATTTTTGATGAAATCTGAAAGCTTTTTGTCCCTCTATTGACAGCTACGCAACTACCACTTTGACACTTTAACAAGTTCATAAAGAGATTGTTAAACTAATCCACATGAATTGAGCGGTTTAGTCCAAATTTTCTGAAGAGACTCAATCGCTTTATATGATAAACAGATTGAATTTAGGCTTTTATTCACATATAAACTTGTGATCAGCAAACATAAACAAAAGCTCAACCAAACCTGCTTCATGTGCGTGAACAAACCTCTTCCGGAAGCTCAAAAGTTCTGCGTATCACATGAGAATGAACCTCATCAGTTCTCGGACATCAAGTGAACGTGCTTGAGCTTCCGTTTACCACAACTGATGTGAGTCGATTAATGTTTATATGTGAATATAAGCCTAAATTCAATCTGTTCATCATATAAAGTGATTGTGTCTCTTCAGAAAATGTGGACTTAAACAGCTCAGTTCATATGGATTAGTTTCAAGATCTCTTTATGAAGTGTCAAAGTTGTAATCACATAGCGGTCTATGGAGGGACAAAAAGCTTTCAGATTTCATCAAAAATATCTTTATTTGTGTTCCGAAGATGAACAAAAATCTTACGGGTTTGTAAAGACATGAAGGTGAGTAAATAATGACAGAATTTTCATTTTTGGGTGAACTAACCCTTTAAAATATTACATTAACATTAAACAGGCCTAAACAGCAAATTATCAGTCTCAACTGTCTAAATATCTAACAATGTTATGACCAAAATTGAGAGCCAGAAAGGAGCATTCTGATTTCTTGAACTTTCTTGCAGACAGTTGTTGTTTGGGTTCATGGTTTTCTAAATGCCAGGCAGCAACTGTCCCAGTCTGATAAAGAACCATCACTGTTGTGTTTGACACTATGGAGCTGTGGTACTACAGCAATGTGCAGTGTTCTCAGCTTTATTAGACATTATTTGTTACTGTTGGTGGGTGACTGAGGACAACAGCTGCAAATAAAAATCTTATAGAGGCACAAACATTTGAGAGATTGTTTCACTAATCGCATCAGTGTTTACAGCATAAAGGGATAATTCACCAGACAAATGAATATTCTGTCATTATTTACGCACTGTCATGTCGTTCCAAACCAAAGACAAAATAATTATTTATAGCTGAATGACCAAGCTGGTCTTTTCCATACAATGAAAGCTGCTATCAAGCTAATTAATTTAAGGCAAGATGTTTAGTAAATAAGGGCACACAAAGCGGTCATATGGTTTCAGAAGTCTTAGGAACTAATTTTATGATTATTTATAGTGCTTTTTTGGGCTTGACTAACTCTGGTTCCCATCCACATTCATTGTAAGGATGAGAGCAGCTCAGACATTCTGCTAAACTTCTCCTTTTGAGTTGAATGAAACAAACTGGTTTACTGGTTTAGAAATGAAGACATGAAGGTGAGTAAATTATGATTTTCAGGTAAACTGTTCCTATTTAAAAAAAAAATTAATTTAATAAATTATATGATTATTCGAATTCACTTATTAAAATCATCTTGATCATTTGCTAACTACTCACCAATGTTAATCTCATCATCTGTCTCTGCATCTCCAATGCATTCAAACTGGAAATCCTGAAGGGACTGGGAAAATTTCTGCACAGCTGCAGAAAGATCTGTCGAATAGACAATTATGTAATGAAGCTTGTCATTTGAGCATATTCACTTTGATTTGTTCAGTCTAACAGGAAGGAGATGACATCACAAATACTTATCAAAGCATTAGTGCAAAGCAAGATTAAGGTCTTTTTGGCAAAACATTCACTGCCTTTTGTTTGGTACAAAAGCCAGAATGAGCCGTCTGCCAAATTGCTCTGAGGCAGAGAATAAAGAAGAAACCTGTGAAAGAGGATATTGTTGAAAATAACAAGATCTATCCAAAGCTGATTGGACCTACAGTTCAAAGACTAAGACTAGTATAGCAAATCCATCTAGAGGGAGGGAGGAGGAGCCTTGCTAGTGAAGCGGCTGATAACGGCACATCTAGTACAGACTCATCTCCTTTCTGATATCATATCAGATCCCAGCTGAATAAACAAGTATTTGATGATGGCACAAACCCTGTACATGTTCACTGTTTAATATTCCTGTTCAATATTAGAGTGGGTAAATATGTGTGTATACACACCAGGGCTGAGAGTGACACCTGAAATGGTTAGCTCATTGAAATGAAACCTTTAGTACGCGTATAAGACCTTTTAAGTTACATAAGAAGCTGTAGTTTCAAGTAGTTAGACAAAATGTCTAGGTATTCAAAAGGGCAAAAGGTCAAATACTAGTTTGGTCCCTTCTTAATAGGGAAGACTGAACTGCACTTTCTCAAGACATCAGTTCTGAGAACATAATTCTCACTCTTAACATTTTGACAGTAAATAAATAAATACAAGGATCACAAACAGCAGCCAGCAACAATTATTATTAAACCAAAAAGAAGATTTATCTGCAAAAAAATAAAAATAAAAAAACTAAGCGTATGTATGTGTCTGGATTTTTATGAAGATGTGTTCTGAGAATCCTTATATATTTTACTGGTACAACAAATTTGAGGGCTTAAACCTCAATAAATCATAGGTCATCTTACATTTAAAAAAAAACAAACGATCTGTAACTTACTTTTAAGCGCGCTGATAAGCATATTTCCATCTTTGATTAGCTCCTTGATGAATTTATTAGTACGATCCAGCTCAATTTCGTGGCATTTGAGTCGCTCTCTGAAGTCAGGACTGTCCAGAAAAGAATCACTAAATTCCAGCGCCGGGAGCCCCATTGTAAAAGTGCGGATGAATGAAAAACACTGAAACAAAACCTGACGAACAGCAGCAACCAGGAAACCTTTAATCCTCGGGAAAAAGTCGATTTCTTAATAATGTAAACTTTCCACGGTTACGAGTCCCGAAACACCGTATCCCGAAACCCCACTTCCGGCATTTTGTTTCCCTGCTCAATCACTGAGAGGTTCAGTAGAGCGAGAAAGCGAGTGTAGCGGTGACTCCTACTGGTCTAATCCCGCTCACCTACAGTAAAACATGAGGACATGATTAGGCGACTGTGCTGTGTTTAGTGTGTAGCCTGTGCAACTACACCCTCCTGAGGTGACCGGAGAAGCTGGACTTCTAGAGTATGAATGGCTCGTTTTTCCAAGACCAAAGGGAGAGAGAAAAAGTGGGGGTAAGAATAACAATTTTATGCTGGATTTATTTTTAATTATCAGCAAATTCTCTGGTTTAATTTAATATAACGTTCATAAAAGTGTTTGATGTAGGCCTACAAAAATATATATAAATTCCATGACATTTGACAGTTTGAAGTTGAACAAAACGAGTAGCCTATAGGCCACATTTGATACAACTACAACTACACACACACACACACACACACACACACACACACACACACACACACACACACACACACACACACACACACACACACACACACACACACACACACACACACACACACACACACACACACAGGTTTGTTTTTGTGAATTGTGAGGACATTCCAAACCATCTTTTCTATCGCCATACCCCTACTCCTAAACCTACCCATTACAGGAAACTGCACATTTTTACTTTCTCACAAAAACTCATTCTGTATGATTTATAAGCCTTTTGAAAAATGGGGACATGGGGTAATGTCCTCATAAGTCACCCTCTCCTTGTCATGCCCATGTTATTATACAAATTTGTGTCCTGATATGTCACAAAAACACACACGTTGATTTTTTTGTTTTTGACATTCCATAGAAATAATGATTTTTATATTGAACAAATTCTATCCCCTAACCCTAGCCTTGCCCCAAACACAATCCTCACAGAAAACTCATGGGGGCCAAAATATTTTCCCACAAAGTACCTGAACCACACACACTTGATTGATACATAATATTTATTTTATTTCATATTCATTAGCTAATTTAATGATTTTACTAATGTAATTAGCTATTGAAAGTATGATATTTTGCCAGAAATTGTGGTTATACCATAGTCCATTTTTGTAAGGTACAATATATACTATATTATACAAAGGTGTAAAGAGTACTACCTGAAAACCATACTTGAGTATAAGTACAGATAGGCTACCTTACAGCGAAAATGACTCCATCTGACTCCAAAAGTCACCAATTCCAATACAACTTGAGAAAAAGTCTTAAGAGTATCTGATTTTAACAGTACTTAAGTATTTTACTCGTTCTGAATGTCAAAGATGCTAGTCCTCGACACCTGAGAGACATGCCAGTGAAAAACAAGTAACAGTTGATTTGTGAGGAGAGCAATCACATGTTTATTTTCTAAAATCAAAATAGCAATAAATCAAGGTCGACGCAACAGCCTCTTAAATGTCTACACTCAAGTCTCAGTTAAGATCCTCATCACCGGCTGCAGTCATGTCTTCATCTCATGTATAAATCACCTGCGATTCACCATCTACCTGCTAATGTCCTCGCATTCGCTTAAAATAGTCTTGTTGACAAGTTTAGGTGAGCAAGGGCAAAATGCACAAGATATAGTACCTTCAATGCCCTGTAGATGGCAATATCACTTCATTTGTCACTTCAAAAATGTAGTCAAGTAGAGAGTAAAAGTTGCTATTATCTTTGATTCTCAGTAAAACTACAATGTAGCCAAAAAGATACTTAAGTACAGTAACTAATTACATTTACTAAAATACTTTATTATAGTATATTATTACGAAGATTTTAACCTATAGCATGCCATTGGCACACCAAACGTTTCTGTAGGGTATCATCATGGCCAAGTCATATGAAAAAGTCTTATTAGTTAATTGCTTCATTTAAAATGTAAAATTTTACTTATTCCTGTGCCAGTCCTGAGATTGCCAGAGACACTGGTATAGGCTCCAGCATCCACGTGACTCTACACAGGACAAGTGGTTTGGAAAAAGAATGGATGGATGCATGTTCCTGAACCTTCTCATAAAGACTAAGCGCAACTACATCAGGAACACAGAATGTATTTTGTGTGCTTGTGCAGCCCAGTCCTAAACAAAAGGATAGACTGCCATCTGGTGACCCACTCATGAAACATTAAAATATAAACAGGTTTATATCTTCTGATCCGTCCTGTCGTCTGTTTGCCCTATGAAGGCAGTAAAGAGCTCTGATTATAGTAAGATAAGTTGTAGGAAAGTTGACAAACAAATTAAAAACACTAGCAAATAAATGTAGAAATAAATTTTCTACAGTATCTACAGGTCATGTGCTACTACCAGCTGAGACAACTATTTTTAACATGACCCACCATCTTGTTCCTTAGAAAGGTCTCTTGGAACAAGCCGGGGAACATCTTTAGATATGGTTCACCCTTTAGGTAAGTTGTTTGGTAACTGTTTACTCAACTGTTTTGCTGTCAGTGCTGTCTGCAACCGCTTATCTTTAAGTATAAGACAAGGTCTTATAAAAGCAGGTACTTTTTAAAGTGAAAATATATGTTTTGCAGGTACTTTTTAAATGAAAATATGTTTTAGCACAAATATAAATGCATAAAGGTCATTGTGTTATAATTATAATTATAAAATGTGTGTGGACACGTTACAGTATACAGACATTTTCACGAATGAGATACTTTTACTTTTTTCAGAAACTGCTGTTGCTCATTGACACTGCTTTGGATAATAATGGTATGTTCATTTAATTTTCTCATTACTGAAATATTGCTTAATAAGTGATATTTTGTTTGTAAACATATATGGTATAATATAGATTTAAGTCCACAAAATATAGATTTTATATATTTATATATTATCATATAATTTATATATTACTGTACTTAGAAAAATTAATATAAGACAGACCTAAATTTACAGTCTTTCTCTTCTGGTAAATGTACCAGAAGTATTGATGACTCATCCTGCACTCATGGGCATATCAAAATAAATGACAGAAGAATGGGAACAGTGTTGCCAGACGTACGAAAATTATCGTATTTGTACGCTAATTTTGACCTCTGTACGATGTGCGATCAATAATGAAAAAAATCCCATAATGTACAATAATTTCAGTATTTTGTGACACTTAAAATGATGGACGTTGCTGGGTTAAAAACAACCCAAGTTGGGTTGAAAATGGACAAACCCAGCAATTGGGTTGTTTTAACCCAGCATTAGGGTTAAATGTTTGTCCAACCTGCTGGGTAGTTTTATTTAACTATTGTTTAAAAATTACTGTATTGCTTAATTAAAATTAACCCAAAGTATGTTGGAAATGAACATTTATTAATATTCAATGAATAATTATTAAACAATAAACATTTATTAAATTGCTTATTAATAAATTTATATTAATACATTTATATTAATATTCTATTAAACTATTAAATTTATATTAATAAAATATTAAAGCTTATTAATAAACATTCACCTTTTGTCTATTATTGTTGCCTCTAATTGCATCTGGTTTTTAATTTCCCAACTATTTTGGGTTAATTTTAAGCTATAGCAATTTTTAAACAATAGTTGGTTTAAATAAAACTACCCAGCTGGTTGGGCAAACATTTAACCCAACCGCTGGGTTAAAACAACCCAATCGCTGGGTTTGTCCATTTTCAACCCAACTTGGGTTGTTTTTAACCCAGCATTTTTTAGAGTGTATAATCGGCTCATTGATCTAGCTGTGTGGATCCTAACGTGAACTTTGTTAGGCACGTCTTCCATCTCATCTCATGTTACATCTTCTCGGCCAATCATTGTGGAGAATGAATCTCTCACGAGCTCAACCCTGCATCCCAATGTGCATACTGTCCACCCTATCCGCCTGAAATAGTATTGAAAATGACTAATGTCACATACTATTTAGGATGCATAGTATGCACATTGAGACGCAGGCCAAGTTAACGTTTCTGCCGCGGCGCTTAGGTCAGTTGCTTCCCACTAAGGCACGCCTAATAATTATTTATGTATTGTGGTAATTTACAGTTCATGTCAGTTGTTGGTCTATAGATAAATAGCTGTATTCTGTACGTTTTACTCTCATGTCACCTTTATTTATACAGCTCTTTTTACAATGCAGATTGTGTCAAAGTATAGCTTTACAGAGATAGAGGGAACATAATTTGGGCTGTACAGCAGCAAAAAATAGTGTGATTGTCCAGCTTATGTTAGTTCAGTATTGATTCTTTCCATTGTAAAAATCATTAGTTATTAATTTAGTTCATTTACCTATACTAAAAAGTCGTGTACGATAATTTTCTTCCAAATACGATAATTTTGAGCTGAAAAAACTGAAGACTTAAAGGGATAGTTCACCCCAAAAATGAAAATTCTGTTGTTATATAAGAAGATGTTTTGAAGAATATTGGTAATCAATACAGTACTACTATGAACTATACTGACGCAGGGAATCAAAGAAACAGGAACCAGGTGTGCTCTAATCAGAAACCATAGTAACAAATGACTGCAAACTCAGAAACTAAACAGAACATGACTATAAATCTAATCAAGACATGATAAAGAAACTAAACATAACCATGACACAACTATCATTAAATCATACATGTTTTCCATCCTGTTTCAATAGGAAATACATCAATATAGAACGAATACTGTGCTTGTCTTTGTGAGTTGCTTTGTTGTGCTTGTCTATTGTGTTTTCCCACAGAGCCACTATAGGAGATCCGGTCCAAGGCTGCACAGGCATTGTGAGACCTGTTACAGCCGCCGCTGCAAAGCCTCCATAGAGGTCTCCGTGTCATGCATGGTCATCAACTGCCGCTTGCTCTGTGGGGCCTTCTTTCACATGTGTAAAGAGGATGAACACTCTCTGCTGTGTCCCAACGAGAAGGTACCCTGCATTAATGCTCACTATGGCTGCCCTTTTACCATGCATCGCTCTCAGCTGGCCAAACACCTTGAGGTGTGTCCCGCAAGCGTCATCTGCTGCTCGATGGAGTGGAACCGCTGGCCTGTCGAGAACCCAGATGTCCCCTTGTATACAAACCTTCTGAAAGAGCTTCACAAGCAGGAATCACTGGACCTTTCCATGGCACTGAGAGACCAGAAACATCTATGTGCCAGGTTGAAAATGAGGAGCTGCTTTCCTGAGTTGATGGAGGAACAAGAAGAGGAACCTGCTCCAATGGAGGAGGACGACAAGGAGGAAGCAGTAGGAAGAGAGCCTATGTGTAATGGGATTCATGTTAACGGACATGGAGGTTCAGTTTTAGTAAATGATCCATCGAAATCTTGTGAGAAATCTCTAAATGAAGATGTGGTCCTAAATGGTACCATTGACAAGGAGAAGTACAATCTATTCGAAAAGATGTTCAGCATGGAAATGGGAGGTTGCAAGCAGGCGGAGGCAGAGGCGTCGAAAACAGAAGATAAGAAAGGAAAAAAGATGCCCTCTAAAGGTTCTTCGTTGACAAAGCCACAAGGAGCTTCTGTAGAGCCTGAGAAAGAGAACGCCGATGTATCCCATGTGGATTTCTCCAAAACTGGATTTGCACCTTGGCAGGATGGCGTCCTGGAGAGACTCGGGCAGGAGGTGAATCCCAGAGAATTCAACATGTACATAGTGCATCACGGGCGCATGCTGATCTCCTTCGGTCAGATGGATGCTTGCACGCCCAGAGAGAGAGATTTTGTTTATGGGAGCCTGGAGCCAATACCAGTCCAGACTCTACATTCTTTCAAAGTTCCCAGTAGTTACAAAGGAAAACGCATTCAATTTAGAGAATGCTGTTCAAGAGTATTGACTGAGCACAAGTGTGTCGACACGTCTGACCTGGATGTATCTGAGAAAAAGATAGATGAGATGTTTGCAACCCTACTCTGTTCTGCAGAGGCTGAGACAAGGGGCCACAAAATAAGCGAGGCGGTGGCGACAGATGGACTTTATGTTGATATCGCAACACAGACGTATAATTTTGCCACAGCTCCCTTCAAATACAACGCAACTCTGACTGAAATTACAGCAGACAGAGATTTGAAACTTCATGTTGAGCTTGACACAGAAACGGTTACCCTCAGACACAACAAATCCACTTCGGCTTTCACGTTCATGTGTGGCCATTTCTTCCGGCGGGATGAATTTGCCTCACACTTTAAGAATGTGCATTTGGATATACAATCCTGTCTGAGTGGCTGGTTTGAGCAGAGATGCCCTCTAGCCTACCTTGGTTGTACCTTCATTCAGAGAAGATTACAGCCCACCACACACAGGGCCAAAGTCTCCTATAACCAAGACCTCAGTATTTTCACCCTCACACCTGAGGTTCCTGCCTCTCTCATGGGCGATTTGCAGACTGTTGCACTAAAGGCACATGTCAAAAATGAAGATTCTCTCAGTAACCTTCCCTTTGAGGTGCTTCACCACATCGCTGGTTACCTGGATAGTTTCACTTTGTCCCAACTAGCCTTGGTCTCACGATTGTTTAGGGATATATGTGCCACGCTTCTGCAGGAGAGAGGAATGGTGGCCTTTAAGTGGCGTAAGAAGTCATACTCTCATGGAGGAGCCCGCTGGAAACCTACCATAGTAAGGCTTTTCAGCATTTGTTTATAACATAATTAATTGCCATTATACTAAATATTTTTATTGTTATACCAATTACTTAAACCAACTAAAATAATGCATTTCAGCATTTGTTTAGTACATAATTAAATTAATATTAAAATATTTTTAATGTTTATTTTCAAAAATAGTCAGCCAACATTTTAAAAAAAATTATAAAAAAATTCTAAAGAAAATTCTAAAAAAAAAAAAAAAAAAAAAAAACCTGAAAAGATTCTAACAATTCAAAATCTGCATAAAATGAAGGTAGGACTGATAAAACTGGTATTAAAATCAGAAACGGAATGAAATGTAATCAAAATTTTGAAAGACCTCATTTTCATTTGCCATTAAAAATATTATATTAAATATTTTTATTTTTATACATTTTTGTACTAATTACTTAAACCAACCATTATAATGCATTTCAGCATTTGTTTAGTACATAATTAAAGGAATATTAAAATATTTTTAATATGTTTATTTTCAAAAAAATTCTATAGCAATGAACTAACCATAATAAGTCATTTGCTTAGTTAGCCAACATTTTTTTATTTTTTTATTAAAAAAAAAAAAAAACTGAAAAGATTCTAACAATTCAAAATCTGCATAAAATGAAGGTAGGACTGATAAAATTGGTATTAAAATCAGAAACGGATTGAAATGTAATCAACATTTTGAGAGACCTCATTTCCATTTTACAGGTTTTAATCAATTTTTAAGTTCAAGGTAAAAGATCTCTTATTGACTATATATTCTCTTCCTCATATTTCTTTATCTCTCTTTCTTAGGTCTGGGAGTTCAGTACTCTTTTTAGCAAAGTGGATAACTGGTGCATCAGCAACACACCATCAATGGCTGAGCACCTGAAACACTGTCCATTCTACCAAACTGAACTGAAAACTGAGCCTTTTGCTCTGGCCAAAATGTTTGACAACAAAGGAAAGGGGAAACACGGTTTGGTTTCTTTGTTTATGGGACGGAAATGATACAACTTTTATTTTGAATTGCTGCATGAACTCCATATTATTTGTAAAAACCTGATTTGCTTACTTGATTAGTGGCCTAGAAATAATGCAGAATCTTATTAATTTTTTGGTTATTTATTAATAATTTTATTTCTAGGTTTAAATAAAATTTGGGATCTTAGATTTTCAGGTCTCAAATTATGTGTTTAATATTTAATGGAATGTAACCTTCTATTCTCTTTGTAAAACTTCTCATTAAAGCAGCATGTGATTATAGTCTAATGACTTCATTATCATAGACGTCCATATCTCTTGTCATGTATACATTTAATATTTTTAGTTCAAACATGAATGTGGACACTACATATTTTTTATGAAAATGCAAACTTTTGAAAACTGGTTTCAAAGTGCAAGGCTGCATTCGAAATCTCATACTTCCCTACTGTATAGTAGGTGGAAAAAAAGCATGACACAAAAGAAGTATGTGCGAATTCACAGTACTCATATAAGAGTAGGAAAAAAGTACCTGGGTGACCTACTACTTCCGGCGAGATTCTGAAGTGTGCATACGGTGGACACTTTACTATCCCATGAGGCCACGGGAGAGAATTACTGATGTAACAGGCCCTGCGTTCCATTTGGAAGGGCTCATCCCAATGCCCTAATCCCTTCAGAGGGTTTACCCTCCAGAGTGAGAGCTTCGAAGGGATGAAGGGTGTAGGGATCAAAAAACGTTTCTTTTGGAACGCACTTCTGCGTCATCTTAACGAGACAATCAAAGAGGAGTAAATTGTGCAAGCTGCGCCCTTTGTTTAACGTTATTTATTTATTTATGTTAGGTTTATCGCATGGAGGCTATATTGTGTCTATGTGTTTTAAATATTTGAATGGGCTGATAAAGGGAGCTGTAAAGTATTTTTGTTGAAGTACAATGTCGTTTTGACCATAATAATGTACCAAATCTTACTCGTATAAATATTACAGTAGTATAGACAAATACTATATATACAAATATAAAATGGAACTCCTAACCTCCTGTACCCATTCTGTAACGTCAAAGAACTTCCCTGTGCAAAGGATCATAGGTGCCCGAAGTGTCCATCAGTTGTACCCTTCGAAATCCTTCATTCTGAAGGGCCCTTTGAAGTGGCCAGTTTTGAGCACTTTGGTTTGGAACGACCCTTCAACATGGCAGCCATGATTATTTTCACTCCCAAGTGCCCTTCGGAGAGCGATATATCCCGTTTGGAACGCACCGAGAGAGTGACAGAGAGCGAATCTGAAGCCAGTAATAAGGCACATGATAATGATAACATGGCGAATGTAGTATACGTCCACACACTCATACTACATAGAACATACTGTTTTTAGCGGTCGTGAAGTAATTACTTCAAAATAAGTAGGCCTACCTACTCAAGAGAGTATGAGATTTCCAACGCATACTCACATATGAAAGGCAAGTTACTGAAAAACTGTTATCGTGACAGTGTAAACTACAAAATCGTAAATCTGTGAAAATGGTGACAGCAAGCACATGCGTATTACTTGTCTATCCACTTTATTTTTCAGGTGAGCAGGCGCGGCCATTTGTAATTTTAATGTGTTTGGCTTCCAGTGTCATTCAGTTCTAATTATATTAAGCTGTACAAAACAACTTGTTATGCTGCTTTATATTGCAAACTTTTCTTAATTATAAACACGGTGGTTTGTAGTGCAAACAGTTTTACAATTTACTGCACTTTAATATTCTTCTAGCTATTTCTCTGTAGCGAAATTGGAAGTCTGGCACATTCACTGAAAACACCTTACTTACTTCAGCCTTGAAAAATAAGGTGGATATGCACGTTTGGTGCGAGTGGTCTGTAAAAGAATATGGTATGTGTGCATGTAGTCTTTCTTTACAAAGTGACATCGCCAACTACTGGCCTGGCATGCATAATACAGCGTCTTTAGTTTCGTGGATTTGTGTGAATAACAAAACGTTGTCATCTGTACAAAGAATTTCCCCCCCAATTTTACTACATTGTTGTCGTTGCGCACTCCATATACAAATGTATTGTTTGATTAGAAAAGCACCGTTGTACAAACAGATCTAACAAACAAATGTTTATCTAATAAATAATACTGAAACTTTAAAAATACCATATGTGCATTAATTAATTCTTGCATTCAAACAGCCAGGCGCAGCACCACTGTAAAGAAAAGGTCACCATGATTTTGCCAAGTAAGACATGTTCCTGGATCAAGACATGTTCCTGGATCAAAATTTAGTCTTAACCCTATTCCTACCACTAAACATAATCCTACCCATAACTTATCCCTAAAATCAGATGGGAAAGATAGGGGAATAACATTGATGTAGAAGCACCTAACCCTGGTTGCAAGCCTAAACTTGACATAAACGTTAAACTTATCCCTCAAATCTGATTGGTTGATTGGAATGTTGTTCCAGGATCACAAAGATGTTGATCCAGGAACATTTCGTACTCTGTGAAATCACATTCACCGTAAAGAAAAGCTGAAGAAACTTTAAAACACCGTGTCAAGTGAAAAACATTTTTAAACTTGACACATTGTCTAAAAACGCGGCGCTCGTGTGAGAGTCGCTGAAAATACAGCAAGATGCTTCACGGACGTTTAGCGCGTGTTAACAAAATCACTTAAAAAGCAGTGGAACGCAAAACGTGTTCATGTGTTAAATGGCGCTAGATGCCTTGAAAACACTGGGTACCTTAGAGCGGCTAAATTTGCAGAACATGTAACTTGACTCTTGTATGCCACAGAACAAGTCACACTCCCGAGTACAAGACTATTTTTAACTAATGGGCAGACACAGATTTAGGCTCACTTGAACATTAAGCTGAACGCCACTGTGGAGCTCACAGTAAAACACTATGGTAGGTCAACTTTTGTTTGCCTTTTTAGTGTCTACCAAATGCAAGATGTAAACATAGCAGTCTAAATGTGTGTATTGTTTCTGCTAAGAAGCATTTAGTTTTTTAGCATTAGCTTAGAGTTAATGATGGGCTATTTCTGTAATACAGTTTTACCACATAGTAGTGGAATATGCAAAGAAGCATCTAACTACATATGTATGTACAGGTGTTGCAATTGCAAAATATGTAATTCCAAGACCTTAATGATGTTCTTCAGTATCTGAGATTTGATCAAGTCATTGACATTCACTTAGTTATGTTAAAACACTTTCCAAAGTGTCTATCCAGTATAAAATACCATTATCTTGCATTTCTTCACAGGGTAGACAAAGGACCCAAACATCCAAGCTTCATCGCCACTGTGAGAGCTGCCACAACCGCCGCTGCAAGACGGCAATTGAGATTTCTGTGTCATGTGCGATCATCAGCTGTCGTTTGTTGTGCGGTGCTGTGTTTCACCTGTGCAAGGAAGAAGAACACATGCTTTTGTGTCCCAATGAGAGGGTGCCTTGTCTCAACGTTGAATATGGATGCCCATTCACCATGTGCCGCTCGAACCTAGCTAAACACTTGACGGTGTGTCCTGCTAGTGTTGTCTCCTGCTCCATGGAGTGGAACCGATGGCCCATTGAAGAGTCTGAAACTCCTGAGTTCTATAAGAATGTTTTGAAGGAGAACTACACTCAGGAACCTTTGGATCTCTCGATGGCTCTGAGGGACCAGCAGCACCTGTTTCGTTCTCTTAAAATGAAGATTATCTTCCCTGAACTTATTGAAAAGCTAGCTGAGGAGCCTTCAGCTGCAGTGCCAGAGGGCGCCGTGGGAGGGGTACCGTTCTCGAATATAGTTGAGGAAGCGTCTGTGTCTTCAAGCACGGAAACTGAGGAAGGAGGTCTGACTCAGGAGGAACGAGAAGAATTGGCGAGGAATCCTAATGTGGTGAATCTCGAAAACTATAATATTTGGGAAAGAATGTTTAGCATGGAATTGAGCGGCTGCAAGCATACGATGAAATCTTTGGGGAAAAAACCTGAATCCTCTCATGGTAATGAAATAAAGCCACAAGCAAACCCAAGCAGGTTAGAAGTCTTACAGGAAGAGCAGCAAATGCAGGTCGACAGTCAAGATGCAGCTACTGACATCCCTCAATACAACGCATTTGAAATGGATGAGCATAAATTCCTCATCGCCACATCCCTGTTTGCATGTGATACAAGACCCAAAAAGAAACTCATTTATGAACATTTGGAGCCCATGAAGATTAAAACAGTCCGCACTTTCAAAGTCCCAACCAGCTTCAAAGCCAAACACAGTCGCATTCGAAACCCCTCGCATAACAAGAAGGTGAGCACAAGCGTAGACACTTCTGACCTAGGTGTTGAAATCGATGACATCCCAAAATGGGATGAAGTTCAAGCTACTCTATTGTGCTCTTTAGAGAGAGAACTACGGGGACATCTCATAGCTGAATCAGTGTCCACAGACGCACTTCTTCTGGACGTTGGAACTCAGACATATGATTTCTACTCAGCACCTTTCAAAGCAGAGACCTCGCTGGCTGACATTACTGCTGACCGGGCTTTGAAACTTCATGTCCACATTCAGACCGAGAGCGTCACCAGAAGACACAACAAATCCAGTTCTGCGTTTACATACCTGTGCAACCACACGTTCAGACGGGATGAGTTTCCTTCACACTACAAGAATGTTCACTCTGATATCCAGAGTTGCGTCAACGGATGGTTTGAACAGCGATGCCCTCTCGCCTACCTGGGCTGCACTTTTATTCAGAGAAGGTTTCAGCCCAGCTCTCACAGAGCGACGGTCTTCTATGACAAAGAGCTCAGCACCTTCTGCCTCCGACCAGAGGTTTCAGACACACTGCATGAAGGTGTAAAATTGGTGACCGTGGAAAGAAAGCGTGCACGCAATGCAGACGCTTTGAGCAGGCTACCTTTTGAGGTTCTGGTCCACGTTGCTGGATTTCTCGACAGCTTCACCCTGTCCCAGCTGGCTCTGGTCTCCCGTCTCATGAGGGAGGTATGTAGCACCTTGCTTCATGAGAGAGGGATGGTCTCACTGAAGTGGGAGAAGAAGGTCTACTCTCATGGTGGATGGTGCTGGAGAAGCAGAAAGAAGGTGAGTTTCTACAGCAATCAAAATTCTGAATAATGAAAAATTGCAAACTTGTGTAGAGTTGTAATTCGAAATGAACCATTTGTAGAATAAGGCATTTGGGAAAATTTTAATTTCACAGTTTTATGGTATTTTTGACAAACCAAAGTCTCAGCTTTTTAATTATGTCAGTTGTATTACAAAATTCAAACAATAAATGTCGATTTGATGCTCAGCACAGAGCGCACATGAACTGATCATTGCTTCCCCTACTGGTAGACCAATAAAACATGAGTAGACATAAGGTAGGCTATGGTAGAATATACAGTACAACTTATTGAAATGTAACATCTTTCATATAACAGCTATGCCAGTGTTTCAGCAGTGGTAAGACATCAATAAAACAGCTTGTGAACATGTCACGTGACTTTACATTTACCTCAGAAAGGTCTGTCTGTGTCCATCCATAGCCATTATTTAGCTAGAAAAAAGAACCTTAGAATTGTAAATACACTGTAAAAAAAAAATCCCAGTAAAATTTACAGTAAAAAAACAGCAGCTTTTACAGTAGCAACTTAAAAAAAACATCTGTTAAATTTACGGTAAAATAACGTATTTCATTAACTGATATAATGTTAATTTACCAACCTAATGAACTACTAATATCTGTTTTGTATCTTTATAATACACTGACAGTCACCAAACACAGTGGTGATAAGAGTCACATGATGAATCAAAGTTCATCACAAGCAGCATTTCCACAAGCTGAGAAGGACAACACTAACATATAGAAGGTGCACACAGTGTCATTCACACAAACACTAAACACCATAATGGTAACATGCATGAAATTTTAAAAATGCAATAAACATTAATTTAACAACATTAGATGTAACATAAAACCCTAATGTACATAACTGATTAGAAAAAAATGAGAAAAACTAAGAAGAAACAGTTATTTCAACGAAAATATATCAAATGTGAAGTGTCACGCAGGGAATTGTGGGAATGTCAATTTATGGGTTTTCACTGTAAATTTTACAATGAATTGTTATTTTTCACTTCCAAAAACTGTATTTTACGGTATATTACCGTAAAATTACATTAAATGTACCGTTAGATCTATTACAGTTATTCACCGTATAGTACGGAAACTTTCTGTAAACCAATTGACAGTCTTTTACTGTTAAAATCACGGTCATTTTTTACAGTGTATGTTGTTAAATATATGCGCTTTAATGTATTTTTTAATAAAATTCCTCCTGGTGTTAGAATGTTAGAACATTTAGGGGCAATT
The DNA here is from genome assembly GCF_024489055.1 of Chanodichthys erythropterus. Classification (NCBI taxonomy): domain Eukaryota; kingdom Metazoa; phylum Chordata; class Actinopteri; order Cypriniformes; family Xenocyprididae; genus Chanodichthys; species Chanodichthys erythropterus. The sequence continues at coordinate 22,881,447 of NC_090242.1, read as the reverse complement.
TTATCAAAAATGATTTTTTTTTATGACAGCCATCCCTAGTAAAAAAAACCCTAGTAACATTATTTTATGTTTATTTTATGCTAAGGATACATAAATACAAATTAATATAAATATCCTGCAATTGTACTTTTGGTATACTAAATTGATATACCTAACATCTGCTAAATTGGAACAACTAATCTTAGTTAATGCACTTTAGTTATCCGGTAAGTAGTGCTAAGGTCCAACTAAAGATATACTTAAATTTGATAGTGCTAAAATGGAATTACTTTTGGTACACTTTAAATATCTTGCATTTAAAGACTGATCATACTATCCTGACTAATGATATTAAAACACATTTTAGGATTAATATTAAGAAATCTGCATTGTGCAATAAAGAAGTACTGCAAGTAAAGTTTAATTATAATATTTATATCAGCGATATATCAGAAAATATATTAATGGATTTGTACAAAGTGAAATAAATGCATTTTAACTAAATTTTGGGTATATTTTTTTTTTCTTCACTTTTTAAGTGATTATATCTTGAAACAGATAGTAGTAGAAGCATTATTATATAATTAGAAAGCTGCATAAATCTTAAAATGTGTCAGAATGATGCAGCAGTTCACTTTTTACATTTTAAACAAGCATCTGACTTTTAATATTACACTAATTGACTTTCCACTAATTGACTTTTTTCATCAGGTTTGGCAGTTTAGCAACTTGTTCTCCACTGTGGACAGCTGGTGCCTGGACAAGCTGCCTCCGATTTCTGAACATCTAAAGGTTTGTCCATACTACCAGAGGGAGAGTAAGACAGCACCTGTTCCTTTGACTGGTGTTCATGAGTGCCGTGAGAAGAAAGCAAACAGGAATCAGAGTCTAGTCTCCATGTTCATTAAAAACAATTAGAATCTGTATTACAGTAACAGACAATGAATTAAATGCTGTTTTTTTTTTTTTGTATATATAAAGTCATGCATCCATGCTGAATTTCTGTGCCATGCTATTCTGCCTGTTAATTTTATTTAGGCATATGAGCAATAATTAATAAAAAGTAACCACATTTTTTCAGCTTTGTTATGGAATGCTTTTGTACTGTTATTCTTTTGTAAGTATTCTGTCCTTTCAACAAGAAAACTGTGATCATTTCATTCCAAACCTGTATGCCTTTCTTTCCTCTGAGGAACACAAAAGAAGACATTTTGAAGAACAAACTGTTTTGGTTACCACTGACCTCTAATGTATGGTCAAAATGTTTCTTTTTTTCATTATTGTGTAACAGTGAAGGGGTGATCATTGTCTTAATTAAAATTATTTAAAATATTAATTGAATGGATCATGCAGGTTGTTTTGCAGCTGCAGATTTTTAAGTTTTTTTAATTATTTTACATAATTTATTGCTTGACCTTTTGTTTTGAGAATAGGAAGCAGGCTGACAGAGAACAGGGAAGAAAAAATACATGTGTTGGCAATTTCAAAAGTTTTTTTTTAATGTAGTTCACATTTTGGAGAAATGAAACCATTACATTTTTTTTCTCAGCTGCAATCTCTTTTTTTTCCATTTTACTGCCTACAATCAGGAAAAGAAGTGTAAAATTTACAGCGAGATACTGGTAAGGCAGACCTGTCTAACTACTAAGGATTTTATGACTTTATAATCATAATTGTATTATTTTATATTGCTTTTTAGTTGTTTCTTTTATACCTCAAATGCCTGTGAAGTTATCCTCATTTGTGATTCATCCTAGATGTTTTAGGATGCAGCTTTTGGCTTTGTTTGGTTTTCTTTGGGTGGGAGTGCTGCTTCCCTCTGCTTCCTGTCAGGATGGCTGTGCAATCCATGGGAAAGATGGTGTGAATGGACTCCCTGGCCGGGACGGTTTGTCAGGAGCAAAAGGAGACAAAGGAGCACCAGGTAAGAAAATAATGTGTAATATACATACCATATTCATGGTTAGTTGGAAACAACCAGTTAAAATAGCATTCTTTACACTTGTTTAGTATGAACGAAATGAAATGATAGTTTATGAATGTTCTTTCAGCTCTGCAGGATGAGCTGAACAGTATCAACATAGAGGAGCTCAAAGGAGAGATGGGCAGCAGAGGCCCCTCAGGAGAACCTGGTCCACAGGGTTTCATTGGTGATCGGGGCCCAATTGGTCCCCCTGGTCCTAAGGGTCCTAAAGGACCCAGCGCAGGCATTGGTGGCATCGTCGCCAGTCAGAAGCCAGCTTTCTCTGTGTTGCGAAAAACATCAAATTATGCATCATATGGCCAACCTGTGATCTTTGATAGTCAACTTAGCAATGCCAATAATAACTTCAACCTTCAAACTGGCTATTTCACTTGCAAGGTTCCGGGTGTGTATTACTTTGTGTTTCACGCATCCTCTGAAGGACACTTATGCCTCAGACTTAAGAGTGACTCTGCATCTCCAGTCAGCCTAAGTTTCTGCGATTTTAACCTACGATCACAATCTCTTGTTGTGTCAGGTGGAGCCGTACTCAAACTATCTAAAAATAATAGAGTATGGATTGAGCCTTTCAAAGATTCTAGTGGTGGCAAAATGTCCAAAAGCATGTCTGTAGTGTTCAATGGATTTTTAATCTATCCCAGTGAATAGCAGACTTATTAGCCTACATATAAAACACTGCAAATGTTTATTGACTGATCATAGTGTTTTAGCCTATAAGTGATGTAAGCAGCTTAAAAGCATTAATGAAACCATCTAATCTGCTTTGTTATATTCAAATCTTGTATTCATGTGTTTTGTTTTAAAATGCTTTGTTGTCAAATGAACAAATTCTAAATAAAAGCAATAAAACATGACTATACAAAATTGTTACTTTTCATTATATTTTTTCATTCTAAATTCTGAAAACTATTAACAATGCAATCTAATGAAAATAAAAGTTGTCTGATGTAGAACAAAAAAATCTAATTTTTTGTGGCTTTATTGTTGGAAATAGGCTATAAAACAGGCCTATATGAATATGCTACTATGAATAAGGCTTTGTTTGAATAGAGTTTTGTGAATGGTCCTTGGATGGGTGCAACACGTGCAGTGCAAATGAGGAACTGTGATTGTCTTTTCATTGGCTTCTCCTTGTGTACATGTATAAGATTATAGAGCTCACTCTTACAAGACGTATTGGTCTGGTTATCTTTTCGCGCCACAGCAAACATGTTTGGTGGTCACATCATTTTTGGAACACTTTTAGCGGGTTCTCTCTGCCTCCATCTGGTCTCTACGGACACTTGTAATGCTGGAGCGATGCCTGGTTTTCCAGGTTTGCCTGGATTTCCTGGACGTGAAGGAAGACAGGGGATGAAAGGAGAGAGAGGAGATCCTGGTAAGATTGACTCTATTGTTTTATTTATTGATTCATTTTTATGTAAAATAAAACATTCAGGGTGCTTTAGTTTGTGGGAAACCGAGAACCACTCTTTTGAGCCGGTTCATTTTAGTGAATCAAAATCTTAAAGAGCAATCATTGTAGCGCAATTCCCAAATGACTCTAATGAGTTGGTTCTTTTAATGAATCATCTTAAAGAATCGATTAACATTCAAAGACACAATATATGCTTATTTTGTCAGATGTATATATATATATATATATATATATATATATATATATATATATATATATATATATATAAATTTCTTTTTTAAATATTGTTTAATAGTTATAGAGAGCAACTTTTCCCACATTAAACTTTGGAATATTTTGGTATTTAGTGGACACAGTGATATATATCCTCTAATTAAGGGTTATATATATATATATATATATATATATATATATATATATTTTGTCAGCATTATATATATATATATATATATATATATATATATATATATATATATATATATATATATATATATATATATATATATATATATATATAAATAATTTTTTTTAAAATATTGTTTAATAGTTATGTCTATAGAGAGCAACTTTTCCCACATTAAAACTTTGGAATATTTTGGTATTTAGTGGACACAGTGATATATATCCTCTAATTAAGGGTTAAAAATGCCAACAGTTGTCTTTAAAAGATAGTTTTACTGTACCTCTAACATGATGTTAAAACATTTGGTGTGTGTCTTAACAGGGATTCCTCTAAAACCTGATGAAGTCAGGAAAAAAGGAGAAAAAGGCGAGACTGGAATCAAAGGAATACCTGGAAAGAGGGGTCTCCGTGGGGATTTTGGCATGAGGGGACCGGATGGCCCCCCGGGACAGCCAGGGGACCCAGGCAATTTAGGGAATTCCAAATCTCACCTGCAGTCTGCATTCAGTGTGTCCCGTGGTACAAGATTGCCTCCCGAGCCCAATGCTGTGATACGCTTCACTAATATTATCACTAATCCCAATGGCCATTTCAAAACTGACGAGAGCAAATTTGTATGTAAAATTCCTGGCACTTATTATTTTGTGTTTCATGCATCTTCCAAAGAAAAAAGTCTGTGTGTAATCCTAATGCACGATGATAAGAAGCTAGCTAATTTCTGTGATCACTTGCAAAAGAACAGCCAGCAGGTGAGCTCTGGTGGACTGGCTGTTTATCTGAATGAGAATGAGAAAGTCTGGCTGGTGACAGGTAGCTATAATGGCTTGTATGCAGAAGGGAATAAAGGCGACAGTGTTTTCTCAGGTTTCCTGATTCATGCACACTGATTGATTGTTGCACTGTTTTGAACTATAAAGTTGAACATGGAAAAGTATTAAACATGGTATGATTACTTATAAGAAAAATGTACGCAATTACTCACTGAAATCTACTGATCAAATAAAATAAAATCATACTTCAGTAAATTGTTTGTCTCAAGTTTATTGAATACACATTATCATTCTTATCAAATGTTTGATTGGATTTGACATGCGTAATCCAAAACCTAGCAAATCAATGCTGACAAAGTACAATATGCTACAATTTTCAAAACCTGACAATAAGGATTGTTAACGAAGTACAATTCTAGGCATTATCTGAATGACAACAATGCAGTGTTTGTGTTATAAGTTAGTTCCAGGTTATTTAAATCATAAAAATGAGATGCTATGCAACCAGTAAGTTTCTTCTGCTCACCAAGGCTGCATTTATTTGAGCAAAATACTGTAAAATGTTGTATTGTGAAATATTTTTTTACAAATTAATAACAATTTTCTATTTTAATTAATTAATTAATAATTTTTTTAAAATCCAGTTTATTCCTGTGATAACAAAGCTGAATTTTCAGCATCATTACTTGCTAAAGTCTTCAGCGTCACATGATCCTTCAGAAATCATTCTAATATTTTATTATTAATATTGAAAACAGCTGTGCTACTCAATATTTTGTGTTTGTCTGGCATCATTTTAAAAGACCCCCACCATACTTCTCACCCTGAATGTTTTGATCTGTAATAAACTTTTTAATTTCTCGGCTTCCATTTCTCAGAAAAGGGATATGAAACTTGCAAACATTAGCAAAATGAAATGTCAATAATACTAATGAAAAAAAGTAATCCAAGCTTTATCCAAATCAAGATTCTGATGAATATGCGTTTTGTTACTTCCCTTTATTGTGCAACACTGATCTTCTCCTCTGAAGCTGGGAAATCAAACCAGAGCTCTTGATACATACAGGAGAAAAACATTCGATGTAACACTCTTCTTTAAAGCCATCGTCTGAATTTCTTCACTTTCTTGGAAGATAAGATGGTAAGATTAAAGTCTTCTAATTATAAACCTTATTGGAATTAATCTGTGCTTTGATTCTGTTTGCAAGAAGTCTTACTGTAATGTAGCATTTGATTATTGAAAATTTGTTTTAGCAGTCACTATACGTTTCAGTTATTTTCCAACAATTTTCTTTTTAAACTATCCCATTTATTTAGGTTTTCTTTGTTTTAAAACAGGCGTTTATCTTCATGTCTGCACATGTAGTGCCGCAACTTGCTATCATGATGTTGCTGGTGGCTTCCTCTGTGTCAGATACATGTGATGGGCACAAGGGTTTCCCTGGAAGACCAGGTATTCCAGGAGTTCCTGGTACCGATGGGAAGGATGGCCCAAAAGGAGAAAAAGGAGATCGAGGTAAAGTGATAGTGCCTGGAAAACCTGCATACTGAAAGTCAAAAATCTCCCATGACTAAAAATATAATAAATTAAATCAAAAGTCTGCGTTTAATCTCATGTTACTCTGCTGTGTGAATGTTTGCAGGTGACAATGCAGTGCCAGTGATTGGGCCAAAAGGGGACCCTGGAATGCATGGATTCCCAGGCAGGCCTGGTCAGAAGGGGGACAATGGACTGCAAGGGCCACCGGGGCCAATGGGACCGAAGGGAGAAAAGGGCGATTTTACAGGGGTAGATGATCCAAGCCAGTATTCTGTTTTCTCTAACAAAAAAAGTCCTAGGTCCCAGAGAGTTCCTGCTGACACCGTAATCGTCTTTGATATCCCTCTGGTCACCGGGTTAGAGGATGATTTGGATAGTGAGGGTTACTTCAACGTGAAAATAGCTGGCATGTATTACATCAGCTACCACATTTCGTCCTCTCAGTCTACCTGTCTAAAGATTCAGGTAGGGGAGGAAGAGAAAGTCAGTTTCTGTGATTCACCTGGTATGATAATGGTAACTGCAGGATCTGTGGTACTGCCACTGAAAACAGATGATAAAGTGTCAATACAGGCCACTGCACTAAGCTCTATCTTCAGTAGAGACACTGACTGCACCTTTACAGGCTTCTTGCTCTTCCCAATGAATGTATAAAGTGATTTTGAACAGCCACACTATTGTCTTTACTCTTCCTCGAATCATATTTTGCAACCATTGCTTGGGAATATTCAATGTTACTGTTGATTAAAACTGTAAACGTTGTTGTTTCTTGACTTATTTCATTGCAAATTTAATTACATTCATAATTAAATCATTTTCTTGGCAGACCAAATTAGAGGGCTGGAAAAATAATATATATAGAAAAGAAAGAGTTTGGGGTCAGTAAACTATAAAATAAAAGATAATACTTACATTTATCCCCAAAAAAGTAAAGACATTTATAATGCCACTGTAAACCCTAAGGCTCAAAATAATTCATTGGTTTGAGTAGGACAAACTTAAATTAAACAAATTAGTTCAGTCAAATTAACATTTATGAGTATTTAGCACTTTTTTTCCTTTCAAGTTCACAGAACTGATATATTTTAAGTAAGATGAACTGTTTCATTGTTTTGAGTTTTATGAACTTTTTTGTTTTAATTTAGACAAATTTAAATTTACCTGAAACTGGGCTGGGATTTCTATTTCCCAGCATGCTTTGCCCATGGCACTCGAAAAGGAGAGTGAATGCTAAAATTAAGTGTTATTCAGTGTTTTTTGTGCAAGATTATATGGGAGATTTAGTAGTGATTCATGTTTTGTTATGCTAATTTAGAAGAGTTTATGTTAATGTGTTTTTTTGGAGAGTTACGATCATGGTGACAAGTGGCGCATGCGGCTTGGTTTGAGAGCAAGAATGCTAAATGTTTCAAATTGCTGCTCTCATTGAGCATTATACCATGCTATAGTTAACATGTTAGCAAAATAACAAGTTAGCATTTTCTGAATTAGCTTGTTATAGCTAGCTAATTTTACACTAATAAAAATATTTATAATTGTTCCTAACTTTAAATGTTTGAGTAGTATAAAATAAAAATCTGTCAGTTCTGCTTACTTAAACTTTGAATTTCTTAACTTAAAATTTTGAGGCAGCTTATTGCCTCAATTGTTTTGAGTTTTGCCAACTTATTCAGGTTTACAGTGTACAAAAAAAAGTATATTTTAAAAAAGATGTTCTTTTGAACTTTCTACTCATCGAAGAATCCTGCAAGTGTATCACATCTACACAACAATGACATTTTTAATATGAATAATAATACGATTTTTAAAAAAATTTTTTTTGCATTTTCTATAACAATACATAAACATATTCTATGTGTATGAATTATGAACTATTCCCAGCTAACAAATTTGAGTTCCCAGAATGTTATCTTAGTTCATGGTTATTTAAAGAATACAGAGAGAGAGAGAAAAAAAAAACATTTCTATAGAAATTGGATCCTAAGGAATAACCAAACCATATAAAAACATAAGGGGAATCATCCATTAAGAAATTGACCAGTTTTTAAGCATAAATATGAAGAGACTGAAACCAACAGGTTTTATTCAGGTTTGATTGAACTACGAGTCTCATGCTGAGCACAAGCACAGCGTCACGTCAGTCTACGGTATTTATTACAGAACACTCATTGTTCTTGAGTGGAGTCCATCACCCTTCAGGCTTTCAAAGAATAGAGCAGCCATGGCAACAGCCACTAACTGAGTGTTTCCAAACATGCCACTGTGCTGCAAGAATGTGACAAAAATCAGAAGCTACTAAACTGCTCAGGAATCAGACTTATGCAAAGAAAACATGTCATGCATGAGGTAAGTTTCAAATCACTATTTTTAATTGTAAGAGAAATCATTTTAAACTCTTCAAAAGGTATTAAAATAAGCCAATAACTACTTTGAATATATATAGCGAAAAAGCATAGCATACAAAGTTTTCAAAACTGGGTGTATAAAGTCATCAGATCTGTAGACATAAGACATTTCACATTTAAGTGTGAGTAATTTAAAGAAGCCTCTAAGAATTTAAAGCATGATTAAAATATATGTAACAGGTATAATCTTTAAATCAGCTTCATCAACAACAACAATGTAGAACATTTACAAGTTCTATTTTCAGTCTCAATAGTAACTCAAAGATGATAACTCTTGAGAAGACAATCAGCAAGCAGCAGAGACCATCTCTAAGAATCCCATTTGGTCATCGGCGTAGAACAGATTTATTGCTCCTCAACAATGGTCAAATGGTGTCGAAACACCCACAAGCCTTTCCGATGCTGGGAGAACTTCCTTCTTTGGCAGGTAACAAGTGCACTCTAAAATATACTGGGTTAAAAACAACCCAAGTTGGGTTGAAAATGGACAAACCCAGCGATTGGGTTGTTTTAACCCAACCTGCTGGGTAGTTTTATTTAACTCAACTATTGTTTGAAAATGACTATATGGCTGACTTAAAATGAATCTAAAATGAAATTAAAATGTTCATTTATTAAACACATTTTAACATATTTTGGGTTCATTTTAAGTAAGCAATACTGTAATTTTTAAACAATAGTTGAGTTAAGTAAAGCTACCCAGCAGGTTGGGCAAACATTTAACCCAATCGCTGGGTTTGTCCATTTTCAAGCCAACTTGGGTTGTTTTTAACCCAGTATTTTTTAGAGTGTGGTAGAAGAAATTTTTCAGAATTCCTTCAGATATACGGCTAGTTAAGTGTATCAGTCAGGAAATGGCACATGGCATTTACATACTAGACAATTAAAGCATGTTTAAACGAGTGTCACTTAGAAGAAGACAAATGCTGTCAAATCTTCTCTTCAGGCTTGCTGCTCTACCCTGGTAAGCGGGAAAAGATGGTAACCACAACAGAAAGTGAATTTGGACCCAAAAAATTCCCAAAGGTAGAACCAAAGAAGATCCTACAGTGCAACCTAACTCTAGATGGTATGAAAATCATATACATTTGGAAAAATAATTTAATTAGTATCAATTAGAGAAGCTACAAACCATCTATTGTTAACTTACCTGACCTATTTTGGAGGTATGAGCCAAATATTAATTTACATAATACATGTGTTTTAACTTATTTCACTGAACTTTTAATCAAGTTCATTATTAAATAACTGATTTCCTTGGCAGACCACATTGAAAAAAAAATGAAATATTTATGAACACTACCATTCAAAAGTTTGGGGATAGATTAAAAAACTAATAATTTTATTCAGCAAGGAGATATTTATTTATTTACTTACATATTGCTAAAAAAATAGGACATTTATAATTTTACAAAAGATTTCTATTCCAAATAAATGATGTTCTTTTGAACTTTCTATTGAAAAAAACGTATCACCGTTTCCACAAAAAGTAATACGCTATATCTACTTATTTGGTAATAGATTACATGCAATATTATTAATTAAATTCAACAAATAGAACTGAGTTAGAATTAATCAAATTAATTCCTTAAATGTCAACCATTTAAAACGTTTAACAATATCTGAATAACATACAAATGTCAAAGATGAATTTAAAACTCTTTATTTATTTTTTGCCAACATTGAAGACACCTGATGATAAAAAGCAGAATCACTAAAGGAAAGAGAAACAAGAATTAACAGAGGTTTAGATGTTGATTTTATTGAAAATGTTTGGTCACTGTTATGGTGATCAGTGTTTCTTAGGTTGTGCAGTTTGACTCTTTGCTTTTTATGTCAGTTTGTGGTTTTTGTAATGGTGTTTGCTAATTTTACACATTTTAAATGGTTGACTTTTAAGGAATTCATTTGATTAATCATGTTGAATTTAATTAATAATATTGCTTGTAATCTGTTGCCACAATTTTATTGAGTAGATGGTGTGTATTACTTTTTACAGTGCATATTAGAGTGATTTGTGAAGGATCATGTGACACTGCAGACTTAAATTTACATTTTTAAATATATTTCAAGATCCTACAGTGCTGCATAACTTGATATGGCATGAAAATCGAATAAGAATAGACAAGAAACAATATAAACTATCTATTGTAAACTTAGGATGAATTCATTTTAGGCAAATTGGAACACTACCTAACCTATTTTGGAGATCTATGAGCCAAACATTATTATCTCTACATAATTGCAGGGGACAGGAGCTTCAGCACAACAAACAGGGAGGATTACCCTTCTTACAACCTAGATGGCGCTCCAATTGCATGGCAGGGAAAAGTCCTAGCAAGAGACAACAGGACTGGCCAAGCGCAGAGATGTTCTCTTTACCAGCAGGACTTCCCAGCCCCAAAGAGAAACTATGTTAGGAGAAATCAGGTCGTACCTCATCCTGACAACCTGGCGATCAACACTTCAATGAGGCAAGTGTACAACCACTGAACTTATATCCTGTTTTACTTGAACTCTGAACTGAAAATATTGTGAAAGGAATCAAATTAAATCTCTTTTTCTATAGAGCTGACTACAGAACAGTGCAGCAAGAGGCTTTCCCAGGCTGGGATGTTTCTGTGCACGCCCGTCCAGCACCTGCCCGACTCAAAAGAACAGAAGAAGGCCAGAGAGAAACATTATAGTGCATTTATACACTGGATGCATTAATAATAATAATAATAATAAAAAATCCAATTTAATGTGCTACTTTTCAACATTGATAACAGTAAAAAATATTTCTTGAGCACTAAATATAAAGCTGAAAATTCAGCTTTGCCTTTACTGGAATAAAATTACATTTTAAGATTTAAAATTTTAACTTAAAAATGAAAGACGATAATTAAAATACAACTGTTATTTTGAAGTCGACAGGAAACAATCTGTTTTTCTTTTTGAATAGTAGTATATCGATCTATCTATATCCAAAATAATGTAGGCTGCATCATCTAAATTTGTCTGTCACTTAATTTGTTCTGTTAATTTCAAATGATTGAGCCTGAAATGACACTGATAAAAACAGATTTATTAAAAAAGTAGCATTTAATAAGGAACGTATGTTTCTTGTACACAGTAGGACTGATAACCGCACACAAAATGTCTTGCTTTTCGATCAAAAGTCCTGATTCATGATGGCACACAAGGAAGTTGTGTCTGTATCTACATCGACATCTACATGTCTTCCACACTCCATTTGTACGCCATCTCTTGGACAGCTTTCTTATCTGCCATCCTAGAGTACCGCTTCTGCTCAAAACCGTTGGACCTAAAGAATCATAGGAAGTCAGTTAACTCAATTTCATAGGTTAACATCAAGATACCAGCTGACTTTCATCAATCTAAACCTCTTACCTGTCAACTCCATCCCAGCGATACCCTGGCATGATGTTAAAACGATTTGGAGGTGGAGGCGGACCTTTGTAACGAGGTTTTTCTGGTGAAAACATTAAAATTATTACAATTACTACTGTGATCTGGGCTTGCTTTCAGATAAATCTCTGCAGGTTAGACTCTGCTTCATTAACAACTGTGATGGACATTATTCCTCAGTTTTACCATTGCTTCCTTTTAATTTAGCATTTTTGTCCTTCTTTTTGCGAAGCATAGCTGCCATCGGGTCTCCGTCCCTTTCTTGCTCCCTCAGCATCCGATCGAGGTCTTCATCATCAATGTGTCTTGCTAGCGGCTTCTGAGCCTCCCGCATGGCATCGGTTAAATTCTGCTGCTGCATTTCACCCTGAGCAAGCCTGAAAAAGGACAGAACAGATGTCAAAGCCACAAGACCGAAAAAATAGTTGCATTTGAACACAACTAAATACACCTTACCCTTTTCCCCATTGTGCATATTTTTCATCCTTCTCTGCCTTTTCTCCAGCTTTTTTGCTAAGCTCGACTCTCTCCGACTCCAGGTCACGTCTCCTACCTGACTTGTCTCGAAATATCGTCTCCGCATTTCTGGATGCCTCTGAGAGAGCAAAAAAACAATGTTCATGCGACATAATGAATGATAGAAAATAAAACAACACAATGGCTTTTCATTAAACCTTCGAGAGGCTGATTGCGTTTTTCCTTTCTGCGAATTTCTTCCTGTTCTTTCCTCAAAATGTCGACAGACACGAGCCCCGCTGCTCCACCAGATAGCATTCGAGGGGCCTGAAAGCAAGAACAGTAGAAGTCTCAACTTAAGGATCCATACTACAACTTTAATACAAAAGAAGAAAAAAAAAAACTGTATATATTTCATGTGAGATCCACTGAAAAGGGGATTTATTTTATGAACACTGTGGCTTATTTAATCCACAAAGGGGGTGTTTCTTAAAAGGCACAGCAACAGAAAAACATACCATTGATTTTAAAGGGTCAGAGTGAAGAAGTTAAGTACTAATGTTATAACAGGATCTCAGAGGAAACAATTTAGTAATTTAATGAAATGTAATTAAAAGAAATGTATGCCCTTAAATAAAAACAAGTGTTTTGAGGATTTTTTTTTTTTAAAGAAATATTACTATAGTTTAAATTTTTCCCCCATTACATTTTTAGTATTTTAATTCAGTTAAATAAAAACAAACTTTACATGAAAATAAATTAATACAATAAAATAAATAAAACCTGATATCATTTATTTAATTTAAGTCATCCTATATGTCCTTTTAAGTTTGCTAGTGCTCTGACCCCCTGGTTTAGAACCACAAATACAAATGTGCAAAACTTAGCTTCAACCCTAATTAAATGCACCTGATCCAGCTAATCAAGTCCTTTAGGCTTATTTGAAAACTACAGGTATATGTGTTTAAAGGGGCTCTATGTAGGAATGACACCCAGTGTTCAAAATAGGTACTGCAGTCCAAATTCAAAATATTGTTTGGCCCGCCCCCCTCATTCAAAGACGAGGGTTGCCAGCTTTTACAGCATATGGTTGACAGCAACAATAGGGAGCGCAATTGACAATGAAAGCTGAGGAGACTTAAACACTGTAAGCTGATGAGTTGATTTATCTGTTTTGATATGCTGTTGTTCATAGAGATATTTAGATGGATTCAGAGGCTTTTTAGTAGAGATGCACCGATTGCAATTTTCTTGGCCGATTCCGATTTTTTGTTAGTGTGATCGGCCGATACATATTTTTGCCGATTTCTTTCCCGATTTTCTTTCTAAGAACTATAATTGACAACATATACAAAAAAATCTACTTAGAAAAGTATGCAATGCAGAGTTTTATTTTAATAAAAAAAAAAAAACAAGTAAAAGTCAGTAATAAAATATAAACAGCTCAAATAAATGCAATAGAATAAAGAGAGCTATGAAACTAAGTTTTTCTCGGGTTAACTGGGTTTTTATTCAGGTAAGAACATTCAGTGTTATTTTGCATTGGTTACCTTAATTTCTGTAGTCTTTATTGCAAATAATTCTTACCATTAAAGTTATAAAACGTATTCAGTCAAGAGCAGAAAGTGATTTTCTTTGTCTTTTGTTCTTTGATTTACATGACAGACAGCAGCAGGAATATTGGACTCAGTTTATGAACGGTGTCCAACGGACCCAATACTGTTACACACGACATGGGTTCACTTTCTTAGCTATTTAACGATTCAAAACTAACTGTGTTTATCTGTATATTCGCCAAGATTGCCTGTGCCGCTGGTTTTGACATATTTTTGTATGTATTTGACCGTTTAAGCGCAGGAAGGCGCTTATTTTGGTACTTGTGACTCTGTTTGATTTCTGTCTCTGTTTGAGACGGAGCATGGCTTGTACGCTTCACTAATATAGATCAGTGGTGCGCGCGCTTTCGGTGTGAGCGCAAGATCTGCGGGAATGACTAAAATTACGCACAATACAAGCACTACTTAACCGGAGCGAATGAGACGAGAGAGAGAAGAGGCGCCCGCACGGGTGTGTGTCACTTCACCGTGACAGAGAAGAGAGCAGGAATGCGCAGCTGATGTTATTGCCTGATTCTCTGACCCCGTTTGTTTGCTGGTCTCCATGGCTGCAATACGCGGTGTTTTCCGCCAACTGGCAACCTGTGATGCTGAAATACTATTGGATAAACTGCAGCACGAGGTTTCGTACAGACCAAAACAAAAACAGAAATTCCAACACGGAACGCACATTTTCAAAGTAAAATATCTGGCTATAGCATTGTTTTTCTGAGAAACAAGTAGGTGAACTTAGCATGTTTCCTAAATATCTGCAAACATATTGGGGCATTTTTATGCTTTATTAAAGTAAAAATCTTACATAGAGCCCCTTTAAGAAGGGTCAGAACTAAACTCTGCAGGGATCAGTTTTGCCCCCCTGCTCTAATATAAAGGATCTTCGAACATGAACCCTGAACTTACTGTAGGTCCATCAGGAGAGCGTCTTCTCCGTGGTGGAGACAGGTCTGAGTCCGATCCACGTCCTCCCTGTGCCTTCTTCCTGGGAGGAGAGAGATCCGAATCTGAACCTCTTCCGCCTCTCTTTCTGGGTGGAGACTGATCAGAACCCGAGCCCCGTCGCCCATGAGGACGTCTGCGAGGTGGGGACTGATCGGAGTCTGAGCCTTTGCCTGTCCGGGCTCGTCTCCTGGGCGGCGAAAGGTCACCTGAAGCAGCAGCTTTTGTCTTTTTTCTGTGTGGGGACTCTGAAGAGATTTATTTTAAGTATTAAAAGCTAAATAATCATTTTGGATTACATTCACTGTGTAAATGTTGTTTCTGATTGGTGGATGGATTTTCATACCTTTATCATGCTGCCTTTGAGTTCTGGAGGGTGAGCTTGTCTGGCTCTTCCTTGGAGGTGAAGGTGATGAGGAGTCATGCCATCTGTTTTTGTTCTCAGTTCTGTGGCTCTGAGGTGAAAGGTCTGCCGAGTCATGCCGACCTCTTCTCAGGGGTGAGAGATCTGGCGAGTCGTGCCGAGCCCTCTTGTGCGAGAAGTCAGGGGAATCGTGCCGCACCTTCTGTACAGGAGAACTCTCCGGTGAGTCATGTCGAACTGTACGACCTCTGTCAGTGTCTGAGCTGAACAAAGCAACATTTATTATACTCTCTATGCAGAAATTATTTGAATTAATAATATTTTAATAAGAATAAGAAGAAAATGACAGTTACCTTCGATCTAATGTGGGGTCCTGAGTTTCTTGGAGATCTTGCTCTGTTGCTAAGACACAAATTAGAGTGTGTATTTTTTTTAATATACATGAATACATACACACACACACACACACACACATACACACTAATATACACACACATATACACATATACAGCTATGGAAAAAATTAAGAGACCACTCCAAGTTCAGAATTCAAATGTTAAGTGGTCTCTTAATTTTTTCCATAGCTGTATATATGTGTGTGTGTTATATGTTATTTTCTGTAAAAAGTGTCTTATATAGCTTGTTATGGCCTGTAACATCTTGTGATCATGACAATGAGTAACAAATTATTAAAAATACTGCCATTAGAAAAAAAGTAGAAAAAAATTATAACTTTGGACACTAAATGTACCTACAATTATATAATCATCCATATAGCTTTTGTAGCACTTTTTCTATATACATTCAGGGTCAGTAAGTTTTTTTTTAATGAAAAAAAAAAAGGACTTTTATTCAGCAAGGATGCATTAATTTTATAAAAAGTGACAAATAAAGACATTTTTACAAAAGTTTCCAAATTTAAATAAATGCTGTTCTTTTGAACTTTCTATTCATCAAAGAATCCAGAAAAAATTTATCACGGTTTCCACAAAAATATTAAGCAGCACAACTATTTCTGCTTTCAGAAGAGGATTAGGACCAAGCAACAACAACAAAAACAAAAATCTTGAGTGTAAAGTCATAATAATGAGAGATTAAACTTAAAAAAAAGTTGAAATACAACTTTCAACTCAATTAAATTAAACAATTATTATACAATTTTAATTATACAATTAAATTTCAAGAAAGTCGTTGTGCTATGAGAAACAACTTGTCAAATTGAGAATAAAGCAGTTGTGTTTTGAGAAAAAAAGTCTAAAATAAAATGTTGAGAATAAACGCATTCTATCAGTGTCATGTTCATTGCATACTGATAGAGGAAAGTTAGATCACTTAGACAACCTATATTCTTTCAATAACAAAGAAATACTATCAGTTTAAGCTGATTATAACCGAATAATAAGTAGTAGATGAACTTTAAAGAGAATTTGCAAGGGGAAGAAAGAAAAGTCCAATTTGCATTGTACTCGCAAGAAAACGGGACATTATAAAACATTAACGTAAAAATCTCTTAATATGGCTTAATGTAGCTACTAAGACAGTGGTATTAAAAGATTCTATACACACCTTATTAATAAACCATACTATGTGCAGATAAGCAATGACTTCACCCTAGGCTGGAAGAGCAACCCTAACATTTTTCAATATTTTTCTTTTTGTATATTTGATAAAGTCTGTGCTTATATAGATATAATAAGGATTGTCCTTTCTGTTTTACATTTGCACATTTACAGTAAAACACTACTTTTTTTTCATTCTTGAAGTGAACTTTTTGACTCTATGGTAATTAGAAACACGAATAGGCCTACTCTTCTTGTGCTTGAACGGACAAATACACATAAAAGTATGGCAAATGTTGGAATCGAGAATTGTGAAATTTA
Source organism: Chanodichthys erythropterus (assembly GCF_024489055.1). Classification (NCBI taxonomy): domain Eukaryota; kingdom Metazoa; phylum Chordata; class Actinopteri; order Cypriniformes; family Xenocyprididae; genus Chanodichthys; species Chanodichthys erythropterus. The sequence goes on along the minus strand of NC_090242.1, from coordinate 22,864,286 downwards.
ACTGTTATCTACAATTTTGATAACTTATTTATTAGAAAACAATGTTACATGGGTCAAAACAATGAAATTAAATAAGTAGGCTATTCCATTCTTCGATATTCCACACCTTGATCAACAGGATTAATAATGTGTCTAATGGTATCCCAGCTGGGAAACCACAAAATCTCAATGAATTGCACATAGGTGAAGCCAGCGATGACCTAGTCTCATCCTCACATCGTTGACGCATATGGCACACTTAACTAGAAACACTTCAGAACTTTCGAAGTTGTCATATGGTTGGTTAAATTCTACAGGATGTCCAGGAGAAGCGTGTGTCGTGTTCTTTTACAACAGTTCCAGACAATCAATGACACTCAATCCCAGTTTTACACACATGTGAAGCGGAATCAAAGCTGCCTCCGAGTCTGTTTTCAGGCCTTTCCTCGCTCTGTGCTGGAAAGTTTTTCTCATATTAACGCTGGTCCTAAAGTGCTTGCCCAGTCATAAACCTTTATTCCAGTGATATTCTTTTGAGCTGTTTTGTATTGTCTCTTCATCTCTCTTTCTGAATTTTTCCCCCCTTCTTTTTTTCTCCACATCTCCCTCTTGCTCGTTCCGACTCCTCGACCGTCATAAGTCCCCTAATGCTGACTGGTTAGACGTTTGTTGTCGGTGTCGGCCTGACTAACTTCCAAACAGTGTTGTTGAAAAAATACATACCCCATCTTTAAAACAACTCAAACATACATTTTAGTCTGGGACAAGGCTTGAAGGGGTAGTTCGCCCAAAAATGAAACATACCACATTCAAGGTCCAGAAAAGTAGTAACGATATTGTTAAAATAGTCAACGTGACTAAACTACAATTTTATGATGCGACGAGAATACTTTTTGTGTACAAAAACAAAACAAAACTAATGACTTTATTCAACAATATCTTCTCTTGCCTGTTTACATTGTATAGACAGTGCAGCGTTTCTGTGTTCTACGTCACAACGTTGATTCAGTTTTGGCCGTCTCCTGCATCAGCATCACACTGTACATGTCTCACAAGTACAACGTCGGCCAATACCGAGTCGGCGTTCTGACATAGAAACCGGAAGCCTGCATTGCCTATAAAACATAAACAGTGTAAGAGAATGACAGAAATAGTCATTTATTTTTATTGTTTTTGCACACAAAAAGTATTCTGGTCGCTTCATAACATTAAGGTTGAACTACTGTAGTCACGTTTGACAATATAACAATGTCTTTACTACTTTTCTGAACCTTGAATGTGGTAATTTTGTTGCTTTCTATAGGGGATAAAAAAAACCTCATCAAATTCATAAAAAATATCCTGATTTGCGTTCTGAAGATGAACGAAGGATTTACAGGTATGAAACGACATGATGGGTGAGTAACAAATGACAGAAATTTCATTTTTGGGTGAACTAAGTCTTTAAGCCTTGTCTGTGAAACGAGGGGATAAAGTATACGTCTTACCGCCCAACACTTTCCACTTGCTGGTTCGAAATATCTCGAGCTGCTTGATCTCATCTGGGCGTTCATCTATCACGTCTGCAATCTAAAAAAGAGATTTTGACCAAGACATTTAACACTGTTAGTCATGAATGCAATCCATGTTCAAAAACCAAGTTAGTACCACAGTACTTTTCTGATAGCGCTCGCTAAAGATGTGTAACGTTAGTTATGTTGACTATGACAGTGTTACAAAAGCTTTAAATAGGTCAAACGTGCTTGTACACACCACAGGCGCCTCATCATCTTCGTCTTCGTCTTTCTTTTCTTCATCGTTATTTGCAGCAAGTTGCCTCCAATCAATGTCATCATCCACAATTTTCATCCTGTAGTTTATAATGAGAATTTCGCTGCTTGAGCACTTGACAAAATAATAAACAAACTACCAAGCATTGACGTAATGTCATTATGTTCAGTGATTACTGTAGACACCGCGAGCTAATATCTGCGTTTCTGTTACGTGTGTCCGATCATATTTACCCTCTCCCCGTGGGTTTCGGCCGTTTCTTCTTAATCTTCTTTTCTTTAGACTTCTTTCCAGCTTCATCACTTGATAAATACCTTTTAAGGTAATCTGCCTTATTAAGCGCAGCACCTTTGCTAATGCCCGTGGAAGTAGCCATCTTGTTTATGTATTACGTCAACGAACGGACGCTGCTAAGGGACAAAAATCACAACACAAAATACAGGTTTTTGGACTAATAAATTCAGAAAGAATAGAAAGAAGTCTGGCTTTTTCGACAAAAGAAGCAAAAGTTGTTAAAGTTTCTTAACCCTCATGCGGTGTTCGGCTCATTTTTACCAGAAGAACATTTTATTTTTTCCCGAAAATACTAGTAAATGTTAGCGCATTGGACTGAAACTACTTCTCAATTTTTTTTTTGATAACTTTAGTACTTTTTTGGGGAAGGTTTTTCACCTTGTCACACTTGTGGTGTTCCCGGTCAAAAATGACCAGCTTACAAACAATTGCTTATAAATCTCTCATTATGATATTATCACCAAATATTGGATTCAATCTTTTTGTCGGCTTGTTTTCTTTTATTTAGGACTGGTTTTGTATTTCTTTTTGCATCTGTTTAATCGTAGGCCTCGTTTATCTGAGAGTAGGTACCTCAGTGAAAAAAAGTGTTTTTTATGGATAATTTTTGTCAATTTTAAGCAGGAAATTGAATTTTGAATTTTGAAATGTTTTTATTTTGGTTTTTATTTATTTCAAAAAGACATAAAATCACACTTGTGGTGTTCCCGATCAAAAATGACTGACTTACAAAAATAACTTAGAAATCACTTGTTACACTATTTTATCACCAAATATTGTATTCAATCTATTTTTTTGAAACTGATTGATTGTAGGCCTCATTGAAAATGAATGGGGGAGTCGAAAATCATAGAAACAATCAGTGTTCAGGAGTGTGTTCATCATGTTCATGTTCACATATATACATGTGGGTAAGCAAAAATAAAGGCCTCAGACCTCCGCATGTGTGGATACATGCATACTCGTGTATCTGTACACATTCACACGTTCATGGGCACAAACTATTTTGAGTATTACATGGCTTTCTTTGAACTTTATCCTCAAATCAGTGAGGCTCAGATTATTAAGGCCTACGATTAATCAGTTTAAAAAATAAACACAAAACCTGTCCTAATTGAAAGAAAACAAGCTGACAAAAAGACTGAATCCAATATTTGGTGATAAGGCAGCATAACAAGAGATTTTATAAGCAATTTTTTGTAGGCCGGTCATTTTTCACTGGGAACACCACGAGTGTGATAGGGTTTTCAACACAGCACAAGGGTTAAATGGTGTAATACTTATAAAATAAAATAAAATACGCTATAATACACTTTAGTTTAGAATTCCAGGTATTAACCCTCTTAGAATATTTAGTTTATTGTCTGTTTAAAATGTTTGCATGTAGTATATGTTGTATTCTTTGTTGCAAAATAAAAAATAAGTGATTAAAAAATGGTATTTGGCACTATTTTTTGCTAAGTGACATTGTCACCTGTGCATTTATTGTGTTAACTTTGTGCATTAAAAATCAGCAGACAATTGTATAAGTTAATAAATGTAATTATTTGTCTTTTAAAGTGCAGAAAAAATGAGAGAGAGAGTGAGAGAGAGAAAGAGAAGCTTTTTAGATATGTGTACCATGGTAAATAATAATTAAAATAAAAACTCAATAAATTATGCAAAACAAATGTGCTCATCCTGCACAAGTATTTCTTCCTAAAATGAGTATATCTGGCTCTGATCCACCTCTGCTGGACCTTTCCAACAGTTACTTATCACAAAAATGCAAGGTCACAGCTTTTTCAAAAGATGCATGTGCCTATGTTTTCATGCAGAGGATCATTTCCAGGAAATGTCTTCGAAATGAATCCCTTCCTTTGATCTGCAGCTGTGCAGTATATCATTGGCAAGACAAACATTCTGTATTACACTTCTTCTGTATTCACAATCTTTAAACTGTTATCTTTATGACTGTAGTAGTTAACTGTACAACTATACTCATTTGAAAGAGATTTTAAAGTTGCCAGTAAGACAGAAACGGTGAATTGTGAAATTCCAAACAGGACTTGAGGTGAATACATTCTTCTGCTCTCTGACAGCTGTTTCTGATTATAACTTTTTACGAAAGAAACGAAACTTAAAATCTGGGGGTTTCCATCTTGTTGAAGGTGTGGCTTCGATATATTCCCCACCTCTTAAGCAGCTTTTTGCACAGTCTAAATTTGTCATCCAAGAGGTAAGCATCAAATTTCTTTAAACTTTACACCAATAGCAATCTCTGATTTCAAAATTAAACAATCCTCAAAATTAAAACCTTCATTTGCACTTCTTTAAACAACAGTGGATGAATAGCTTTGTTTGTTTTCTCTAGATTTAAACATGTGGGCAGAGAATGACTTGTGTCCAGGTGTGCCGTGTCTCGAAAGCTACACGGAGCCTGTGAATGGTAAAATATACCTAATGTATCATGGGACCTCTCGACACGCTGCACAGCAGATCATGAGCCGGGGCTTTCGGCCATCTCAAGGTGGAATGCTGGGACGTGGGGTCTACCTCAGCCGAGATCTTAACAAGGCCAGCAGATACCCGCTTCATTTGCCTGAACTTGAAAGAGCTGTTATTAGAGTGATGGTCAATGTCGGGAGAGTGAAGAAGATTGACCAACAGGGTCATCCACTGCAGAAAACCTGGCATGATCACGGGTACGACACTGCCTGGTGCCCTCCAAACTGTGGGATGGTGAGAAGCGGTCTTGAAGAAGACTGTGTTTGGGATCCACGTCGGATTCAGATCGTTGATGTAATTTACCCAAAGGTGCAATATGGTTATTATTGTTAAAAAGAAAAACCCAACATAAAATATAGAAATTGCAAATGTGCTGCTTCTTTTTCATGACTTTTAAGAATACAAGATTTCTTGTCAAATGAATTACTGCATTAAACTGACAACTTCTTATGTATAAGTAATATTTTTGAATATTTCCAGGCTTGCAGATTGCACTTGTATGCCTGTGTTCAAAATCAAGTTTGTTACTAAACTGTAAGAAATATTAGTTCAGTTGATGTTGTTCAAAAGACAGAGAATTTGATGCAAAAGATAAATGTGCTTGTTATTCAAAACATGAAAGAATTGTGGTCTATAACCAATATAGCCAATTTCAGCACCTCATTTTAAGATTATGACTTTATGTCTAATCTATTTCATATTCATTCCTTTTTCTGAGAGTTTCATGTTTATATGTTCTTATTGGGTGGGGAGACCCAGAACAAAAAACGAGGGAAATGTTTCAATCATATATTCCACCCCATATATGAATCAGAAATTATATTTGGGACTGTCTGGGAATATTCTTAATAAAGAGAACAAACCACAAGTAAGTCTCGGGATTTGTTTTACCATCAGAGGAAAGTTTTTTTGGCCATGAGAAGAACAACATCAAACAAGGTCTTTCCACATATCTGCCAACTTCTCTGATATGTTATTTTGTCTCTCTCCCTGAACACGTGTTTAAATTTACCGATTTTTTACGATTGTTTAAGCACAATTTTAAAAACAAGCCTCATTTTTCAAAACACTACACACAGTTCACAGCTCCACACACACAAGTAGCAGAACACCTCAGTTCTTTTGCAAAATGAAACACTTTGACACCGTATGGAACACACATGGTTCATACATTCTGATTCTGTTTGATTCATTTACACACTACTGTGCTCAATCTTAAACATAAGTAAATTTTATACTTTTCTAATGATATAGTCTGGGTTTGATTTTTTCAGAGATATTCTTAGAGTAAAGTACACGAATATATTAACAAACACAGTACTGTACATTGATGAAAATATTTCTTTCTCATCACATTGTGAAAACATTTACATCCATGCCTTTCCAAACGTTACATTTTGCACTGAAAATCAGAACATATTCTAAATACAATATAGTACATGATCAAAACCATTTGTGGTGACAAAACAAAAGACCTAAGTTCTCATCCTATTTTGTCAGTGCTGTCAGATCAATAACATTTTGGAATACTATTGAATATTGTTGAGGACTTCGTCCACATCACAAGCAATGTCGTCTATTACGAGGCAAAGGGAAAAACCCTCTGGTGTGCCGGATCCAGCCTCAGCAATCTTGTCTCCACACACCTTGCTCTTTCTCCTCCTCATCCTCTTCTTACACATACTCTTCCTCCTCTACTTTTCAGATTGTTTCCATCTATTGTTATCATTCAGAACCTGTGCACTCTGAACTTGCCTATATTTCATACAGTTGGTTTGATCACAACATTAGAAATAAGTGAACAATTTTGAGTCATTGTGTGTAAACAAAGACAGCTGTGTTGTAGTTGTGCTTAACTTTTGGTTCTTGTGTTTACACAGTGCGAAATGTGTTTTAGTGAGTGAGAATGTGTTTAGAGTTTCACAAAAAGAGTTCATGAGATTAGGCAGTGTCTAACTGCCTAAACTTGTTTTAGGTTTTGCAGAAAGAGTGATTTGTTTGACAAATTGGTTTAGGCTATTGACAATTTGGTTTAGAGAATGGGATTTAGTGTCTTAGCAATTGTGAAAAACTGTAACTGCATAAACTCTTTAATTCTACTACTGTATTACAGTAAAGAAAAAAGAAAAGACCAATTAAAAGTGAACCCAACAGTATTCTTCCCATTTTGATAGGGGAAATGGCTCGGAAAGTGACTTTATTTTTTCTTTCTTCATTTAAATGTGTGTGCATTGGACACAAACAAGCAGAGAGTGTAATTCATTCCTGAGCTCCTTTGTCATTTTACAGTACTATGACATGCCCAATTTATCTGACAAAAAAAAGACCACTATGTCACCATGCATCCATGTTCTAACAGGCTGGGCGCAAAATGCTAAGCAGTATGTGTAACGTGAAGGTTGTGTACAAACACACGACGAAGAAGATACACATCAATAAGTACAGATCCAGGCAGGAAAACCCCACAATAAACATACGAGACTGACAATGAACTACGGAAAGACAGGAACTTAAATACACAGATGATTAACTCAAATGACAGACAGCTATGATGATTAGGTTAATGTTGTTGTGGCAAAAATAAACAAATCACCAAACTCACTGTGTAAGAAACAAACTCAATCCAAATGTCTTTTAAGGTTTTATTTCTTGCAAGAAAGATCAGACAGTCATACAAGCTCTAAGAGAGCTGGTAGAGTGACAGATAGATAACAGCTTTTCTCTGTTGCTCTTATACCCCTAATCTCCAAGGTTGAAACCTAATTCTCACCCATATTCGGCCCACAAAAAACTCTGTTCCACCTTTCATGTGACAACCCTTGCTTTCTTATTTATGTCATCCTTTTCAGTTGCCTTGCCTCCCAACCAAAAATAATGACCCCAAAGGTGAAAGGTTTCTTTACTTAAAGTTTCACACAAATCATACAACAGAGGTTCAGTATTTTCAGAATACATAATTCAACCTTGATAGTGTTTTTGGACATGCACATTTTAAAATTTCCACTACAATGTCCATGCTGACTGATGAGTGGCGGGAACACAGAACAAAGGAGCACATGTGATGAAATGAAAACTGTGGCGACCAGGGCGGGCGAGAGCCGTGAGGGAACGGCGCGAGGCCGGTGACGCAAGTGATAACAAGCATCACCTGGGAGGCACACCGGCCTTGAGTCTCTCACGGAGGAGCTCCGGGAGCATAAAAGGAGGAGCGACGACCGTGGAGGACGAGAGAGGACCAGGCCTGGACTTTATTTTATGTTTTATTATGTTTGTGTGGCCGGCAGACGTCCGCGAGGGTCTGCCGGCATTACTTTCGTTTTGTTTGTTTATTTTAGATTAAAGTTTTGTTGAATGTTCACCGGTTCCCGCCTCCTTCTTCCCACATCTACTAACCTCGTTACAAAAACCAAAACAAACAGAACATTATGGTGACTGTAACAGTACATTCCCCTCTGGCGAGGTGCGTCCTCGCGCCGTAAAGGAACATTAAAAGGGAGGGCAGGAGGTGGTTCTGGAGGTGGATGGCCGACCGGGAGGAGCCGGAACACAAAAGTCCCGGGTGGTGCCTTGAGCAGAGGATGATGGTGCACGAACCAGGCCACAGCCAAGACTGCGCCCCATGGCGGTGTCGCAGGAGGGAGGAGCCATGGTGATGTTGTCAATGACGCCACCATGGGGACAGCCGGAGGTGACGATGACGTGGAAAGTGAAGCCCACCGCACAGCCGGAGAGCCGATGACGCGAAGGGACCCCGATGGCCTGGGTGACCGCGACGGAGCTGCAGCGACGACCCCCCGAGGTGGAAGTAGGGATCCGGAGGGCAGAGGTGGAGCTGGAGCTACCAAGTGCGGAGGTGGAGCCTGAGGGAGGGTGGAGCTAGCCGGAGCAGAAGGGGTGGAGGGCCAGAGAGCAGCAGATGCCCCACAAGTCCGCAGCGGAGGCGTAGCGATGTCTGACCCAGGCAGAGCCGACGTGCCGAGGGAGCCCAGTGAGGCCGAATGCCCATTGGTCACTGCTGACGAGGGTGGAAGGAGGTGTAGGAGTCAGGTCGAACGGTCGTGGGGGAGTGGAGTGCTCTGAGGTCGGAGGCGGAGCCACGAGCTCCTCACGCCCAGGAGGAGGTGGCTCCCAGCATTCCTGAGGTGGATCCACACCACTGAGAGGAGACGGAGGAGAAAGTGAAGGGCTGATGGGAGACAGCGATGGCTGGGTGACAGGCTTGGCTGGGGACTGGAGAGGGGCTTGGAGAGTGCTACAAAATCTCAAAACAGTTTTGAAGAGGTGGTGGGAGAGAGGTGGTGGAAGAGGGGTGGTGGGAGAGAGGTGGTGGAAGAGGGGTGGTGGAAGAGGGATGGTGGAAGAGGGGTGGTGGAAGAGAGGTGGTGGGAGAGAGGTGGTGGGAGAGGGGTGGTGGAAGAGAGGTGGTGGGAGAGGGGTGGTGGAAGAGAGGTCGTGGGAGAGGGGTGGTGGAAGAGGGGTGGTGGAAGAGGGGTGGTGGAAGAGGGGTGGTGGAAGAGAGGTGGTGGGAGAGAGGTGGTGGGAGAGGGGTGGTGGTAGAGAGGTGGTGGGAGAGGGGTGGTGGAAGAGAGGTGGTGGGAGAGGGGTGGTGGAAGAGAGGTGGTGGGAGAGGGGTGGTGGAAGAGAGGTGGTGGGAGAGGGGTGGTGGAAGTGGGGTGGTGGAAGAGGGGTGGTGGGAGAGAGGTGGTGGGAGAGAGGTGGTGGGAGAGAGGTGGTGGAAGAGAGGTGGTGGGAGAGAGGTGGTGGGAGAGGGGTGGTGGAAGAGAGGTGGTGGGAGAGGGGTGGTGGAAGAGAGGTGGTGGAAGAGAGGTGGTGGGAGAGGGGTGGTGGAAGAGGGGTGGTGGAAGAGGGGTGGTGGAAGAGCAGTGGTGGGAGAGGGGTGGTGGGAGAGAGGTGGTGGGAGAGAGGTGGTGGGAGAGGGGTGGTGGGAGAGGGAGGTTGGGCGGGGCCAGAGAACTAGATATGTAACAGACAGATTCAGACGGTAGCAGAGCAGGCAGAACATTAACCTCTCCTATATCAAAACAGATATCTCCAGTGCTTGCCAATAACTCTCTCAGTGGCGGGAGGGTGGGGTTCACTTCCATACCCTCGTATTCCACTAGTATTCCCTCTGCGACAGACGGTGCAGCCGGCTCGCACTCCTTGTCAGTCCCGCATTGCTCAGGTGCCGTGGTGATGTTCTGCTCGGTCGCTCTTGTTGGCGCTGGCTCAAACATCGCAGCAAAGACCCTCTCATGGCCTGCGGGGGGCTCATGCTGCCGACCTTTGCAGTCAGGGTGTTGATGGCTGGGCATTGGGTAGCGAGTGGGGCTGGTGTTGTCATCAACGATGTCCACTGTGAGTGGTGAATCACAGGACACCGGCAGCACCCACTCCCTCGAGGACCTTCCCCGGACAGCTGCTCCTTCCAAATGTGCCTTGAGGGAGCGGTCCTTCTGCTCAAGGCATAGCAGTTCAATGGCTGCAAAGTGGTCCATAGTGCAGGAATGAAACCAAAAACACGTAGTCACAAAAACTAAAACGAAAACACTAACAACAAAACATGCCACTTATCTTTTCTAGGTTGGGTCCTCTGTAACGTTTAGGTTGTGTATAAATACACGACGAAGAAGATACACATCAATAAGTCTTTACTTGATAATCCATTGGGTATGTGGCGAGGGGGGCGTGGCTCATCAAAGTCTGCAGCTGGAGAGAGAAACAGGTAATGAGCGGTGAGTAAGTAGGTCAAGTGCTGGATACACCTGTGTCTCGTTGCAGTAATTGGCATGCGGAGACTGGATAAAGCCAGCTGGAAACAGGAAGCAGTAATTGGCATGGGCAGACCGGATAAAGCAATCTGGAAACAGGAAGCAGTAATTGGCATGGGCAGACCGGATAAAGCCAGCTGGAAACAGGAAGCTGTGAGATAGAGAAGCTGAAGACTCGTGTGGACGTCTGTGGGAAGCTCTGGAGAGCTGGCAAGTGTTGCTGTGCAGAGAAATTGACTTTGATTTAAAAGCGCTGATAGCGTGACTTTTGTTTGTGAGTAAAAATACCAATAAACACACAAGTCTCAGCAAGCTGACCCTGTCTCCTTCCTTCTATATACTTTGAACATTGTTACGGGGTAAATACAGACCCAGGCAGGAACAGAACACAACACAATGAACATACGAGACCCGACAATGATAAGGAAAGAAAGGAACTTAAATACACAGACGATTATCTCAAATGACAGACTGCTGTGATGATTAGGTTAATGTCCATGCTGACTGACGAGTGGCGGGAACACAGAACAAAGGAGCACGTGTGATGAAATGAAACCCAAAACAAACAGAAACATGACTGTGACCGTGACAGCATGATGGAAAAGTGAAAACTGAGAAAGTTCCACAAAGTTAGTAAGCGGTATTGGTGGTAGCCTATTGACGTTACTGTGTTAACCAAACTCCCTGTGATCACCCAACACTGTGTGCTTACTCTTCAAAATACACTCAGTCACAGATATTTTTCTTGTGTAGCTTTATATGAAAGTGAATAAATAATTGTATGTGTTAATCTTATCTGTTTGAATCATATCAGAAGAGTTGTATTTATTGTTCATTATGTTCAAACACCTTCTGTCACAGTAAATATTTCCTGATAAGGTGAGGGATTTCCAAGGAAACAGTCCTGTAAATCAGAAACAAAACTTAAAAGGAACTTAAAACTTAGGAAAATGGGGTAAATAATATAGTTCTAATTTTCATTGCAATATTAATTAAACGTAATCTAAAACAAAACAATATCATATGTAAATATTGAAGGGAATTAACTACAAATATTCATATTATATAATTCAGCAGTTCAAGTATTTTATAAAGTTAATGTAAAACTGAGATCAGTGCAGTTCCTGTTTTTATATATATATATATATATATATATATATATATATATATATATATATATATATATATATATATATATATATATATATAGAAGTCTAACAATAGGTTACATCATTACCTGGGTTGCTTCAGACCTATCAACATTGTACAAGAGTCAACACAGAGTCAACACAAAAAAGGCAACGCAGTTTTACCAAGTCTTTTTAACTAGTTTTGAGGTGGCAATAAAATAATATCACATAAGAGACAAACACATCCAGTTGTCTTTCTCAAAAGTTTTATTTTCATGCAAGAAAAAGGTCAAACAGTCATACAGAAACTCAAAGTTGCTGCAGAGAAGGAAGGGAGGGCTTCTCCCACATTCATATCTCTCTAACTATATAATTTTTTTACCTTATTAGGAACATTGTTTACCATTTTCCTATATGAGTGTATTTTTCTCCTGTCATATGATAATTACACTTTTCTTATTTTCTGTCATACAATGATCTTACACATCAATAACTGTTCTTTGTTCAAGCAAAGGCAGAGAAGCATGTGAAACCACATGATATCCTAGTAGAAAAATTAACCACATCCTGTCTCTCTAAGCAGTGCAAAAATACCAACATAATACCATGTTCCCTAAGCATAATAACCTATTAATAAAAGCATACTTATAAATAAAAATTCTTCCACAGTTTTATATCTTTTAATGTTATAAACATAAAATAAAATTATCAATCAAATTTACAGCTCTATGTTTAATTTCATACATAAAGTGATGCTGCAATCCATAATAGAAACTGAAACTCAGTGGAACATTTTCCATCATGGACACGCCCTGAAAGATGTGTATTTAGATGCCTGCTTTCAAAAGGCAAACAATCAGCATTAGAAGCGATATCAGAGGTAAGGCACCATTCTGTCTTGCTGAAAATATATCTTGTGCTTTTGGTTATTATAAAGCTTAAAAAATACCAGAATAACCAGTGAAAATATTTTATACTGTTAAACTGTTGTTACCTAAAACATTTTGTGTTTAATAAAATTAAAAATGCTTTTAGTCAATATCACTGTATAATTCTTCAAAGTTTTTCTCATGCCTGTTATTCTATCTAGTTTACTCTCTGCCATTTTCTGAATTAGGATTTGTGCCTACAGATTTGTATCACTTTGCCTGTCTCTGCAGCAATGTTTAGCCTCATCCTTATTAGACTTGTTAGCATTCTATTGAATTTGACTTTTAATAAATCATTGTCTGATTGTTCTGTCCACACTTGAGTCATACAAACCTGTACGATCTGTACCTGTACTTTGAACCCCATCTCCAGTCACCTGAAGACTCATAATGTTGACATACTCTTTACAGGAATGCCACGCTGGCCAAGAAATGTTACTTATTTTCAGTGCCCCAATGCACATTCAGTGTATTTTCATTTACCCATATGACACTTAGAAAGTGTTTAAATAAATGTATGTGCTTACATTTCATAGAACAAATCTGCACTATCTGCAGTGACAAATTAAGTGCAAATATGTCATCAGAGAAAAAAAAAAATACCGTACACTGCTGTTGCTCTGCTTCAGATACTTTTTTTCCTGCCTCTTCAGCTTATTGGTTAAAGGTGTGTCCAAAACGATTGTTCTCTGCTCAGACTGAATCTGTTATTAAAGAGGTAAGTAGATAAAGCCTGAATGTGATTATTTAGACAAATGTTCTAATATTCTATAATGTGCCAAAAACAAAAGTATTTCTCCTTATTGACTTCCCTTCCTCTTTCTACTGTTATCCAAACTTGAACATGAAAACGGTTATTTTTTGTCTTTAGGTTTAAACATGTGGGCAGAGAGTGACTTGTATCCAGGTGTGCCGTGTCTCCAAAGCAATACAGAGCCTGTGAATGGTACAGTATACCGAATGTATCACGGGACTACTGAAAGAGCAGCAGAACAGATCAAAGTCTCTGGCTTTCAGCCATCTCAAGATGGAATGCTGGGACGTGGCGTCTACCTCAGCCGAGATCTTAACAAGGCCAGCAGATACCCGCTTGACAAGCCGCATGAGAGAGTTGTTATTAGAGTGAAGGTCGATGTTGGGAAAGTGAAGAAGATTGATAAACAAAATCATCCACTGCAGAAAACCTGGCATGATCATGGGTACGACACTGCCTGGTGTCCTCCAAACTCTGGGATGGTGAGAAGTGGTCTTGAAGAAGATTGTGTGTGGGATCCAAAGCGAATCGCTATTATTGATGTAATTCCACCAAGCCTTCAAAATGCTATTCCAGTTGATCCAGTTGAAGGTAAAAACTACACAATGTTTTATGGCACATCTAAGGAGGATGCAGAAAAAATCAAAGCCCATGGCTTTTGTCAGTCTAATGGCATACTTGGACGTGGAGTCTACCTCAGCCGAGATGTAGAAAAGGCCTTTAATGTCCCTGCGCATGTACCTGTGCATCAGAGAAGTGTTCTGAGAGTGAAGGTTAACGTTGGAAAAGTGAAAAAGATTGATTATCAAGGTCATCCATTGCAGAAAACCTGGCATGATTTTGGGCATGACACTGCTTGGTGCCCTCCACTATATGTCACTTGTGAGCAACACTGTGTTTGGGATCCAAAACGAATCACAGTCATTGATGTAATTCGTCCAAACTAAGTAGTATGTGATGATTGTTGAGCAATGAAAATCCTAGCTATATTTTATCTGAAAATGTGATCATTATACAGTGCTCTTACCATGTCTTATAACATTATCTGATTTTGAAGATGGAGAAATAAAATGAATTCAAAATACTTTAAACACATTTTAGTTGCCTTGAAGTTTTGTGTCATAAATCTCAGCCTACATAGGATACTTGTTCACAATTGAACAAGTAAGCACACAGGTGATCACATGGAGTTTGAACATAGGTACAGTCGACCGATCAATGAAAAATACTGTTTACTATCAACTTTGTAGAACTCAGTTTTCACTTTTCCATACTGCTTTGCATTCTGTGCCCAGCCTATTTGCATGTTAGACCATGCAATGAATGAACACTGCTTGTTCATTCATTGCTAAAAACAAACATGCACAGTATGTTGAGAAATGCTTTATTATTATTTTCATTTGATTTAAATAATGTAAAATGGCTTTGGTAAAAAGTGTGTCATGAACTCTAAATAAAGAAATAAATGATAAAAACAATATTGTTGTTTTCTTGTTAATGCTGTTCCATATGTCTTTTACCTTTTTAAATGGTGTTTATAACTTACTGTGTGTCACTGTGGGTTTCCAGGTACTCCAGTTTCCCTAACAATTCAAAGACATGCAGCATAGGTAAATTGGCAATACTAAATTGTCTGTGTGTGAGCCCTGTGATGGACTGACCATCGGTCCAGATCCAGGGTGTTTCCAGGGTGGCCCAAAATGGTGGGATAGGCTCCAGCAACCTCATGACCAGAGAGGATAAGTGGTGTGGAGAGTAGATGGATAAGTAGGCAATGTTTTAAAGGGGTGATGAACTGAGAAATCAAATTTTCCTTGAGCTTTTGACATATAAGAAGTCATCGTACTATAACAATATCTTGTAAGTTTTAAAGCTTCCTTGATAGTCCAATAAAAGCTTTAATTGACACCAGACCCAGCAAACAACAGGATTTACAAAGTGGGGATTTATGACGTCAAAGGGCAGCAAGCACCTCCCCTGCAGAAGAAGATCTCCATCACTGCCTGTTTAGCCCCACCCACCGATTCGCACATGACATGAAATAGAGTGCCCCAGGGATGACACGTTTTTGTAGGCCAACCCGGAAGTTAGCAGCGCACGGGTTCCCTCGGTTGAAAGCCTATGCATTTTTCCCATAGACTTTTGGAAAATCGCAGAAAATAAGCTCTGTGTTTAACAAAGGGTTATGACACTTAAACGTTTTGTCCATCAAGATAATCTTTACAAGTTAACACAACATTTATAGATTTTGAAGCCTAAATAAAGTCGTCAGATATAAAAGGCTAATAGTAGGCTATAAACGGACTACAGCACACCATGGTCGCGGATCAACGTCGTCACCACCAAGCTTCCTCAAACTTTATTTAGAAAACAACTTAATTTATAAACATGCTCGCTGATTATGATCTGCGCTATTATTAATACTTATCCACTTTATCATGAGAAATGCTGTCCAAATGTCCCGTTTTTAATGATGACGTCTAAAGTCCCCGCCAAAGGAAGTAGTCCTTTTTAGCAATTTGTTAGCAACCGCCGATTTTAAGACACAGTAAAAGTAAAAAAAATCAAAAGCGGGTTATAACTGGTTTGTTTTATGTCATAGATCATAACATGAAAGTATTTAGAGGCTTTGTTAACCACAGACCTTATTTCAGGCGATTAAGCAAAAACCCATTCAAAAAACCCATAGACTTGACGGTGTTGGAACCGGAAGTCCAAAAATGCTAACTCACTTCCGGGTTTTGCCTACAAAAACGTGTCATCCCTGGGGCACTCTATTGAATAATTAGCCTAAGTAACATAGGTATATGTGGTGCTAAGCCAAATGGAGCTACTAAGCAATAAACATGCCGTTGAGGATTACAAAATATTGTGCAGTGCCTGGACTTGACAGTAGTGCAACATATAAGTAACAGTGTTAATTCTAATGCCTGATCTGATATTAATGATTCATGTACAGTCAGATGATCTTTGTCTGTGTCAGTAAATCAAACCCATGACTAAACGTCAACTTGCGTTGTTTCTCTTAGTAGGATGAAAATAAGCTGTTATTTAATGGTGATTAAATTATATAAAGAAAGCGATCAAAGAAAGCCCCCTTTGCAATCGTTGGAGCCCAGCAAACACAAAACGTTTTTACAACTTTTCACAACGTTGTATTTTGGTTGCAATTAGGTAATGTTGTAGTACAACGTTTTAAAAACGTTTTAAAAACGTTTTTTAAAATAAAAAAATAATGTAACCAAAATAAAACGTTTTAAAAACGTTGTGAAAATACCAAGCTGGTATGTTTTCTTTAAGTAGTCAAAAAAACGTTAATATCACGTTTGTCTACTACGAAAACGAAACTATACCAAATTGCAACTTTTGGGAGACGTTTTATTCAGGTGTTAAAATAACGTAATCTGCACGTTGGAATACGACGTTTAAAAAACGTCATGACAGTACCAAAATACAACCATGTCAAAACAAAGACTATGCTAGGGCCAAAACACATACATTCTGTTTTTTTTTATTATTTGTTGTGCAATAGCCTATAGCCTACTTTTATTTGTACACCACGTTGATCATTTCTGGTATATAAAACATATGTTTTCTTTAGTCAAAAAAAGAAAAAAAGAAAAGAAAAAGAAAACGTAAGTATTCTAAAGCTATATTATATTATATTATATTAACCCCCCCCCCATATTCAAATCCATCATTTACAACCCCCCCCCCCAATATTTCAACATGAAAATTACAGTAGATCTATACTAAAATATGTATAATTCATTTATTTTGTAACAATAATTTTGTTTATAATCGAATATGTGTTTGTCATAATAAATTAGTAAAAAAATACCCCCCCCCCCCCTCCATTGAACCGATTGGTAACGCCCAACCAATGCGCATCGCATTTTCACCAAAACAACGCCAGTGGCGCTCTACTGTTTGAATGAATGAGAGCGGGTAGCACCAAAAAAAGAAGAGAACCGCTGCCCAGCCGACTATATTAAACTTCTGTTCAAAGAGAGACGTTAAAAAGAATAAAGCATGTACTGAGAAGGAGGTATGAAAACATTGTAATAGTTAAGTACACTCCACATATATTTTAGCTAGCTAATCCATTGCAATTTAGCCATAACTATCAGTGTAACTGTAACCAATTACTAAAACAGCCATCTATTTTGTTACTTCATTTTTCAATAGCGTCTTATCAGTGACAAAAGTATTCAAATCGGTGTTTGTTTTCTTCCTTAATTAATCTGATTTTTGAATGAATTGGCTGAATGAACGATTTAAGTAGCTCACTCATTAAAACGTCGAATCGCTGCCACCTACTGGCGGTTTCAATAACATAATTTATTTATTTTTAGAATCACTCCGTTATGTTAGAATTTGATGAATAGTTATTCCATAAAGTTATGATAGATAGATAGATAGATAGATAGATAGATAGATAGATAGATAGATAGATAGATAGATAGATAGATAGATAGATAGATAGAGAAGAAATAAATTATCCAATAACGCTACACATAAAACAGATTTTTTTTTTTAATTAAAAAAAAACACAAAAAAAACAGGCAGCATACCAACGCTCAACCCCCCCAATGTTGAAACCAAATCTACGCCCTTGACTCCATCAGTAGCCTATTGTTTTAACGCTGTAATGTAAACGATAGCTGCTTAACTTTTGACATGTTTAATTGGCGTGCGCATTTAACATTTCGAGTCCCGTGAGCAATCGGATTGGAGTCACCATGGAAACGGGGCGGCAACCAGGCGGCAACTCAACCAACTGACAAGTGTCAAGCAAGAGCACGACCGTCTGTCACTGTTATTTTCACTGCTTTCAGGTAAGTTTAGTGCCTAAAATTACACAAATAATACATACAACTGTTCTTGACACGTTCATACATGTAATTGACAAGCTTCTGTTGAATATTTTCTTCATAGAAAAGGTTTGTTGTCTTTGGAAAAAGATCGTTAGAATCTCAACCGTTAGGCTAACTTTAAGAGGTAGACTAACTTGACTTAAACTCTTATTTATGAAAGTTTGGGCTTTTAATCACATTTTATGTGTAGATTAGAGGTTTTGATAGTTTTGTAAATGATTTTCTGCCAATTTGTCAATGGATGATTAGAAAATATAACTTAAAAGTATGCGGTGTACTGTTAATCGGTGACGTCACTTATATAGAGCATGAAAATGGGGTGAAACTAACGTTATTTCAAACATGTTTTGATATTTCATGGTAAATAAATATTGATTAAAATTGCACTGTGATTTCAGGAGCGTCAGATATATGAATAATTTATATTTATTGCGTCCAAACATAATTAAGTGACATTGTATGAGGAATACTAAATAAGTAAAGCTACAAATGTAAATGCTGGCATCTTAAGACTTTTTTTTACACACACACACACACACTCAGACAAACACACATAGCCTATATATACATATATATGTATATATATATATATACACATATATGTATATATATATACACATATATATACACACATATATATGTTCTGTATATTATTCTTTCTCATTTCTGCATTTCACCTCTATTCTATTTTTTTTTTTTTTTTTAATAAACCTGACATTGAATACTACATTTTGTTGGCCCTGTGACAACTTGTTTATGTTCCTAGATTCTTCCATGTTAAAGTTTGATCAAAAGTTTATCAAGTATTCAAAAAATTCATCAAATATTTTTGAGTCCTCTATGGCCATCTTGTTTAACTCTGCATTGAGGACACTTGGTATAGAGTTAGCAACCTACAGTAAGGTCCAACATAATTCAAAATGAGACAGATGATAATAAAAAAAGTACTGAGCATTGTGAATGTAAGAGCCTCACATTATATTAATAACAATCATTGTTGGTGTGTGAATTGCATTTCAGGGCAGTTTGTGAAGACGAGATGCTGTGACAACCTGGACAGAAGTCAGTTCCAGATCCACCTTCAACACCAGACTTCTCATATGGATTGCTGTATACTAGCATATTATTATTCGCTTCAGAATTGGGTGCATGCAGACAAATGTTTATAACATTCTTTCTTTCTGGTGTTGTGTCGAATTCTGTGACCTACCAAATCATATGACTATAGGCATTGCATTGACCTAATCTGACTAAACCTAACCCTAATCCTACCCTTTTGATAATTAACCATGGTTTTACTATAGTAAAATCTTGTTGTTGTTTTTTTTTTGTTGTTGTTGTTTTTTTGACGTATTGATTACCATTTGTATAATCACACAAATACCATAGTTAAAACTGTTTTTCTAGCAGAACCATGGTTCATTTGTGGTAACCATGGAATTACTACAATGACTATATTTTTTGCTTTTAATCATGGTAAAACCATGATAAATTTCCATAACCTACACCTTATAACCTACTAGGGTCACATAATTTAGTGGGTTACAGAATTCGGTATTATAACTGTTTGGATCAGCAATTAAAGGGTTAGTTCAACCAAAAATGAAAATAATATCATTAATTACTCACCCTTGTGTCAGTCTACACCCGTTAGACCTTCGTTGATCTTCGGAACACAAATTAAGATATTTTTGCTGAAATCTGATGGCTCAGTGAGGCCTCCATTGCCAGCAAGTTAAAGGATTAGTTCACTTTTTGAATGACAATGTCCTGATAATTTACTCACCCCATGTCATCCAAGATGTTCATGTCTTTCTTTGGTCAAAAAGAAATGAAGGTTTTTGATGAAAACATTCCAGGATTATTCTCCTTATAGTGGACTTCAGTGGACTCCAGACGATTGAAGGTCAAAATTACAGTTTCAGTGCAACTTAAAAAGGCTTTCAGTGATACCAGACAAGGAATAAGGGTCTTATCTAGCAAAACGGTCAGCCGTTTTTTAAAAATACAACTGCATATGCTTTATAAACAGAAATGATCGCCTTGCGAGTGCTTTCATGTTCCGTATTCTTCTAATGCTGTATATCCAATGCCTTCCCTATTCTACGTACGGAAAAAAACTGAACTGGTGCCGGGTTCGTTCCGTAAGTTGAATAGGGAAAGGCGTAGGACATACAGCGTAAGCTTTTTGAAGCATACACAACCCAGGAGCACTCGCAAGGCGATCATTTGTGTTTATAAATCATATACAGTTATTTTTTATTTTTTTCGAAAATGACTGATCGTTTCACTAGATAAGATTCTTATTCCTTGTCTGGTATCATTTAAAGCCCTTTTAAGCTGCACTGAAACTGTAATTTTGACTTTCAACCATCTGGGATCCATTGAAGACCACTATAAGGAGAATAATCCTGGAATGTTTTAATCAAAAACCTTCATTTCTTTTCGACTGAAGAAAGAAAGACATGAACATCTTGGATGACATGGGGTGACTAAATTATCAGGACATTGTCATTCAGAAAGTGAACTAATCCTTTAATTTACACTTTCAGTGCCCAGAGAGGTACTAAAACGTTTAAAACAGTACAGCGGGCCTACTAATATTAGTATTGGGTCTTAATATTGTAGAACAGCACAAGGGTGAGTAATAATATTGACATAATTTTCATTTTTGGGTTTACTATGTCATTAAGACAGCTCCTAGCTGCCACCTACTGGCATAACAATGTAACCTGCAATGAAAGCGCTGAAAAATCGAGAAATCGCTAACATAGTTTCTCAAAATCAGGTATTTATTGAACAATAAACTTCTTATTTAATATATATTTTTTAAGTTCCGATGCCTATATATCTGTAATTTGTGTTGAAAAAAATCCTTAAAATATAAGCATTAGTTTTACTGCAAACAAGTGATTAAAATATAATTATTATAATCGCAATAAAATAATTTGTATCTATTTAAAATGAAATACTTTACAATTTACAAATTAAATGTTTTTTTCTTCTGTAAAAACATCTGTCCTCTGAAATTTCTTGGAATTTGTTAATGATCCATATTTAAATTCGCCAGTCATTGCATAATTTTCATGTGTTTTATTTATTTACATATTTACCTTTTTTTCCATATCATGTTACTTTTTTTACATTTTGTGAATAAATATGAGTGACAAAATTTGTGTGTAGTATAAATTATTAGGCCTACATATATGTTAATGTGAAGCTTATACAATGGACAACAACCAGAGGTCTGCTCTACAGGTAAGGTAGTGCAATGTAAAAAAAGTTCTGCTGAATATTCAGATTTACAGAAATGTTGTAAACTGACATAATAGCTTATGATGAATTATAAAGAAATATAAAATACACCACTTAATGTATTTATCTTACTATACATTTATGTTTTATATATTTGTTTTATATGGTTTTAGTCATTTTATCTGGAAAGATAACACTAAAAAAAACATTTTGATGGCAGCATATGAAGTACCAGTTTGGACGTGTCAAGTACGTTTTTAAAACGTTGCAAGGAGACATTCAGACGTGATAAAAACGTTATAAAGACTTTTCTGCAATGTTGTGAAAAAACGTATTTATAACGTAAAAAAAACCCGACATCTGTCGTATTAAATACGTCCGATTAAAACGTTATCACGACCTTTTCACAACGTGAAAAAAACGTTTTTACAACGTTATTGTGTTTGCTGGGAGCAGTACACGCTGAAGCTTTCAATCAAACAGCGTGAGTTTATCAGTGGCTGATGTGCAAAACTCCCGTTTTATTCAACAAATATATTGCGTTTGCACTGTTAGTGAAGATGAAAGCATTTGTTAGTGTACAGAAATTGAGTTGGAATGACGAGATCACTGTTTTCATGCGCTCAACATATGTGATTGACTACACAGCGTTCATCTCTGCAACCTTTCATGCTGCGATCTACACTGTAAAATTTTTCCAGGATTTCACAAGATATAACTGTAATATTTCACAGTTAATTACATGATTACCACTTCACAGGCTTTAACTGTGATAATTCACAATATAATACCGTATTTAGACTTTTACTGTGAAAATAATGCAGGCGCGGGGCTTTTACAAGAAACTACTGTGAATGCCGTCTTTTTTGACTTTTTTGAGTGGCAACTGCGGCAGCGTCATCAGAGCGTCATCAGAGCTCTCTGATCTACGTGGTCCCATTCGGTGGATTCAGACAGCGGTAAGTGTTTAAATGTCAAACTTTATCAATTTGATGTTTTTTATATGATAGTGCATGTAATTTAAAAGTATGAACCAAATTAGCGTTAGTTGTAGGTTCTGTTGTCATGTTTTTGTAACTTAGCTGGAGCAGACTCGCGTCGACGTTTAAGCGCGCAAATTTGAATGAAAAGACGTTGGTTGTAGTGTTAATTATACCGTATTAAGTTAACTGAGATGTCTGATTAGATACACCGTCGAACATTTAACTTTAGCTTTACTTAAAGCTTATATTAGTTACTCTAACAGCGTTCTCTCTTTTACCACAGCTTCTACATTGACCGACGATACATAAAGTTATAAGGTAAGATGTGGCCTTAATGTGGGTATTATGACAGTTATTATCAACTAGATAAATTATGGTGTTTGTGGATTTGGGCAAAGGTGGATTAAATTAATCTAAAATTAGTAACTTTATAATTTTCTTCCCTGCTGTGTGTGTGAAACGGAGCAACCGTTGTCTTTCTGGTCAACAGAAAAATGAAGTGCGCATGTCCATGTATTTTTTTTTTTTTTTTTTTTTATCTTGTCTCTGGAATTTTCCACTGCCAAAATAAATGTTTTGCGCGGCAGTTTTCCCGCTGTTAGACCAATGTGCACTTATCTGTGTTTTGCCAGTACATTAATGTTGGTTATAACTAGACAGTCCAAAGTAATTGCAGTGATTTGTATCTGTAGGATATACGTTTGTAATTATTGTCTTTTAATCGTCATCTGGTAATGGTGTTTGTATATTCAACTTAAATACAAACCGTATAGTTTAGTTTCCAGTAGCCTACAGGGTGGTGATGTAGCTTTCTAGCTACACTACACACTGTTCATTTTAAAGTTAAAAACCCGAGTAGTCCTTAATAGATTCTATATTTTCACATTTATCTTTAACTAATGTGTATA
This sequence comes from Chanodichthys erythropterus, assembly GCF_024489055.1. NCBI lineage: Eukaryota > Metazoa > Chordata > Actinopteri > Cypriniformes > Xenocyprididae > Chanodichthys > Chanodichthys erythropterus. The sequence continues at coordinate 22,841,149 of NC_090242.1, read as the reverse complement.
TATTGTTCATTACTTTTTATGTGGTTCAGTTATAGCATTGTAAAATGTGATTACATTAAGGTGATGACTGGGAACTGACACCTTTTTCATCACACTTGAATTAAACTAACAGGTTTCTTCTGTCTTTTTGTTTGTAGGTGCTTCTTGGGCATCAACCCAGAGACAGGCACAAAATCTAAGAGGCAGAGAGGTCACATGAACCAGCAAGTTTGCACTCTTATCAGGAAGCTCATTGACTTCGAATGGATGTCAATCTAATGTAAGCTGTGTTCCAATTTAAGAACGGACTAATGAAACACAGTATCTGTGTTAAAGGAACACGCTGACTTTTTGTGACTTTATCTTATTCCCCGTATCCCCCAGAATTCGATAAGTCTATACATACCCTTCTCATCTCCATGCTTGCCGTAAATCTGTCTGAGGCACCCACCGCTAGCCTAGCTTAGCACAAAGACTGGAGGTAAACGGCTCCAGCTAGCATACTGCTCCCAATAAGTGACAAAATAACGCCAACATTTTCCTATTTACATGTTGTGATTTGTATAGTTACAGTGACTCTAACCATCTTCTAACCGTATACATACTGGGAACTATATTCTCAGAATATACTTGGGGAAGTAGCAGTGCTTCGCCTTCTGAGAATATAGTTCCCAGTATGTATACAGTTAGAAGATGGTTGTCTCATATGACCTTGTTATTTGTACACACTGTGACTATACAAATCACAACATGTAAATAGGAAAATGTTGGCGTTATTTTGTCACTTATTGAGAGCAGTATGCTAGCTGGAGCTGTTTACCTCCAGTCTTTGTGCTAAGCTAGGCTAGCGGTGGGTGCGTCAAGCAGAGGCACTCAAGGAGATGAGAAGGGTATGTATGGACTTATCTAACTCTGGGGGATACGGTGAATAAGCTAAAGTCCCAAAAAGCCGGCGTGTTCCTTTAAGCTAGATGTAGTTATGCAGTAAGAAGTTTACTGAAGCTATTAAAGGGTTAGTTCACCCAAAATTGAAAAATCTGTCATTAATTACATCCCCTCATGATGTTCCAAACACAAGAATTTTGTTCTACACAAATTAAGAAAATTTTAAGCAATCTGAGAGCTTTCTGATCCCACCTATAGACTACTATGTTATAACCATTTTCAAGTCCGAGAAAGGTAGTAAAACCATCGTTAAAATAATAATGACTACAGTGGTTCAACCTCAATGTTATGATGCGACGAGAATACTTTTTGTGCGCAATGCAATCACATGCATGATCGAGAACACATCACGTGAAACGCATCGGATACTGGCACAGAAAGGAAAAAAATTGTTGAATCAAGTCGGTATTCTATTTTGTGTTGTTTTGTTTCTGCGCAGTAAAAGTATTCTCGTCACTTCATAACATTAAGGTTTAACCACTGTATACATATGGACTATTTTAACAATCTTTCCTGGCCTTGAAAGTAAAATAATTGCTGTCCATGGAGGATACAGAAAGCTCTTGGATTTCTTAAAATATCTTAATTTGTGTTCCAAAGATTTTTGGGGTGAACTATCCCTTTAATGTGTTCTATAGTGTCTCCTGATTCAATGTAGAGTTTAGATAGACTGCAAAATAAATGTGTAAAATTAATTGTTTTTACGTTTATTTGAATTTAACATGCCTTGACGTCTAAAAAACGTCAAATTTACAGTACTTTACAATATTTTTAAGTGTAAATTTACATTACTTGCTACTGTGTTGATTTACTATGCAATTTAGCATGCAATTTTTACTTAAAGGGTTAGTTCACCCAAAAATGAAAATTCTGTCAGTAATTACTCACCCTCATGTTGTTCCAACCCCGTAAGACCTTCGTTCATCTTCGGAACACAAATTAAAATATTTTTGATTAAATCTGAGAGCTGTCTCACTCCTCCATAGGCTTCTAAGGGATTGAAACTTGCTGGCCCAGAAAATGTATTAAAGACATCATTAATATAGTCCAAGTGACTACAGTGGCTCAATCTTACGTTTACCAAGCAACGAGAATACTTTTTGTGCGCAAAACCCCCCAAAAATAATGACTTTATTCCACTATTTTTTTTCCTTCTCTCTGGGCCTCGGGTGAATTCATGTAGTATAACAGCGTAGCGCTTCTGTGTAATATGTCACATGCATCACACACATGACCAGCGTCGGCCAATAGTGAGCATACGTGTGACGTATAACACAGAAGCGCTACGCTGTTATACTACAAGAAAAAACTCAAGGCCCACAGAGAAGGAAATGAATTGTGGAATAAAGTTTTTTTTTTTTTTTTTTTTTTTTTAAGCACAAAGTATTCTCGTCGCTTTATAAACTTAAGATTGAGCTACTGGAGTCACTTGGACTATATTAAAGATATCTTTAATACATTTTTCTGGGCCAGCAAGTTTCAAACCCTTAGAAGCCGATGGAGGAGTGATCCAGCTCTCAGATTTCATAAAAAATATCTTAATTTGTGCTCTGTAATTACTGACAGAATTTTCATTTTTGGGTGAACTAACCTTTTAACCTCAATCATGTTACTTTCAGTCCTGTTACTCAAGTGAAAAATAATAGGACTGGGTAAAAGTAACAGGAGTGATAAGAGTCCTGGTTTGTTGATTTAATATTAATTAAGAGTACTATTCACATAATTTTTTTTAAATAGTTGAAATTACTTAAATTGTAGACATTTTAGGATTAGTGTTACAATGCGAGCACCATACTTACAGGGAGTCAGTCCACCACAGAGTAACTTAAAACTTTTTGTCTTTCTTATCTTTTGTATATAGTGGATAGAACCCACACTATGCAGGTGCCAGCTGCGATGGAAGGAGCGAGACACCTGCGACCCTCTCTATTCCCACCTTTTTGTCTTTTCTTACATCTCTCTCCCTCACTCTCTCTTCTCTGTCTCCTCCTTTCTCTTTTGACACACACGTTCCTGTTACCCAGTGTCAATCCCTGTTGCCCAGTGTTTTATTCATGTAATTAAATTGTATTTTACTTCTAAAAAATAAAAGTTATGTCAGTTTTTATCAGTTTTGTTTGGTCCTTCATTTATGCTAAATCACAGTAATAGATAGACATTCACAGTTATGTACAATAATTCTACAGCTGCTTACTGCTAAATTACAGTAATACATAGACACCAACTGTAATTTCACAGTTAAATACATTAATTCTACAGCTGCTTACTGTTAAATTACAGTAATACATAGACACCAACTGTAATTTCACAGTTAAATACATTAATTCTACAGCAGCTTACCGCTAAATCACAGTAATGCGATGTCATAATTACTGTGAAGTCACAGTATACAGCTGTCATTTCACAATAATTTACTGTAAAAATGTTACAGTAACTTACTGTGAAAGTCATGCAATTATTAACCTGCAATTTATTGTAAATTTACAGTCAAATAATTAACAGTGTAAGTATAATGCCATAGATCTAAATGTAATGCAACACTTTTCACGATTAGTTAACCTTGAGAGCTGTAAAAGTAAAAACTCGCTAAAAGAGAGAGTAATACTTGGCTATTTTAAATGCAACGATGTCAGCCAATCACAGCAGTGGGCGTTTACACTGAGGTCTCACAGCAGACACGCCCCTTAAAACAGCGTTCAGATAAGAGAACTAAAATCAGGGTAGGAAAAATGCCTTTTATTTATAAATTATGACAATTTTGGATATAAAAAGCATACTAACATTACAAGTGCACCCCAGGAAACATTATAAAACAATAAAGCAACGTAGTTCATGCCCCTTTAAGCAATGTCCCAGGGTGAATGTTTGGAAATTTTTTACATAACCAACAACAAAAAAAGTTCTTAAAACATTTAAAAACTAAACGTATTGAACAGATTCAGAAATAATTGTAATAATTTTCATAGCATTTTTATAATGATAGAATGTTCCTTTAATGTTCACATAAACCAAGAAAAAGTTTTGAATGTTTCAAAAATTCAGAAATAAAGTTTTCATAACTAAATGGGAATATTAAACATATTTTTGGGAAAGTGAAGAAGATTGACAAACAAAATCATCCACTGCAGAAAACCTGGCATGATCATATACGACACTGCTTGGTGCCCTCCACACTGTGGGATGGTGCGAAGTGGTCTTGAGCAAGACTGTGTTTGGGATCCAAAACGAATCACAGTCATTGATGTAATTCGTCCAAAGTCCAAACTAAGGAGTATGTGATTTTGTTAGCTGAGCAATAAACAATAAAATGTTTTATTGAGAGTTTGATCATTATACAGTACAGTGCTCTGCTGCTGACCATGTCTTGCAACATTGATAACATGATAAAATTAATCAAAAATATGCCTGCACTGCAAAAATGCTGGGTTAAAAACAACCCAAGTTGGGTTAAAAATGGACAAACCCAGCGATTGGGTTGTTTTGACCCAGCCGTTGGGTTGAATCTTAAACCCAACCTGCTGGGTAGATTTAACTCAACTAATGTTTAAAAATTACTTTATTGATCACTTAAAATGAACCCAAAATAGGTTGGAAATTAACATTTATTAATATGTTTAATTAATAATAATTAAATAATAAACATGCATTAAATTGCTTTTTAATGAATGTTCACCTTTTGATATTATCGTTGCCTCTAGTAATTATGTGTCTGATTTTTAATTTCCAACATATTTTGGGCTCATTTTAAGCCAGCCATATAGTCATTTTTAAACAATAGTTGAGTTAGATAAAAACTACCCAGCAGGTTGGGTCAAACATTTAACCCAACCACTGGGTTAAAACAACCCAATCACTGGGTTTGTCCATATTTAACCCAACTTGGGTTGTTTTTAACCCAGCATTTTTTACCTTAAAGTCCCCATGAAATATTAATGGAGGTTTTTTGGCTTTTAGTATGAATATGTTAGGCTTAAGGTGATCTAAGCTATAGTGTGCTCCAAAAACAATGACAAAATTAACATTTATAAGATATAAGCCTTCAAATCTTACAGTCTCTTGGTGACATCACTCTGTACTTCAGCTTCTCATCAGATTTTCTGCCCAATCGAATGCTTTCTAAAATCTAAGCGTCTTGCCCCCTGAATAGACGCTGAAGCCGTGGCTAAAATTGGTCACTTGTTCACACAATTACTGTTCTTTACAATGGTGCATAGTGCACTAGGGGATATAGTGAACAATACAGACAGTGTAAATATGCTTTCCATTTTGGGCGAATGAAGTCTGGTTTCACATTAGTGTCTGCAACGGTCTAGATACACGATAGCGCAGAGTGGATTATATACGCAAGTTGCGCAGACCACAAAACGTAACGGAACCATTTGAATTCTGCACAGAATGCTGTATTTTAAAGTATAATGGAGGATATTAGGAGGAGAAATGGTGATTAGGAGGAACTGCAGCTTTACCGAGCTCAGTGGCTCTGGCCGAGCTGTGATATAAACTAAAGGTTATTGGATTTTTAAAAAAAGGGGAGGAGCTGTTCGATATGTCCCACCCTGTCTTCCTGTCCAACGTACTGAATAATGCTGCACTTTTCAAGGCACTTCAATGGGCCTTTAAAAACATTTTAATTGCCTTGAAGTTTTGTCATATAGGCCTACCTTTTTTAATTTTGACACTACTTGTTCATCCATTGTTAAAAAGAAAAATGCACAGTATAAATAATGCTTTGTTTTTTGTATTTTATTCAAATAATATTGATTTTAATAATAGTGTATTATTGTAATTATATTTCTTAAGCAACGTAAAATCAAAATGCAAAATGGTTTTGGTATAAAAGTGTTAATATGCCTATAGTGTAAATTCAGATATAATAAAGAAATAAATAATAAAAACATACATGTCTTTTACCTGGAAACTATTAAATGGTGACTTTATGAATAGTTAGAAAATCTATGAATTTATATTGGAGTAAAAAAAAACAAAAACAAACGTTCAGCCTGTTCAGTTCAGTGCACCAACACGACACCGAACAACACTAGCATCAAAGAGCAAATAAACCAACAGCAGCTGAACTGGCGCGCTATTTTAATCTTCTTGGTGATGATTGACAGCGTGGATTACCAATGGCGATTCACTGGGAAAGTGAAAGTAAAAGAGAGAGGGACGGGGAGAAAAAACACACATGCAACAGCCAGCATCAGAATTGCGCACTGGAATAGTCAGTACTTGTGTGATAGCTTGTGTTTAAATATGTTAACGTTACGCAGTGAAGAACATTTAGGGCCAGTAACATCAGTCCTTTCGCGCGTGTATTGTTTTATAATGTAAATTAGCTAAAAACGGAAGATTTGATTGGTTGAGAAATATCCCGCCCCGCTGAAAGTAAGGTTTTAATTGGTTTCGACTGTCTGTTACGCGACAGCCGCTTGGTGACATCACCCGTGAGTTCCTTTAATCCATTTTTTACTTTCAGAAAGTGCTAGTATACAGTTTGAAAAGTGCCGGTTCAAATAACAGCTTGAAGTATTCTTGTATGCCCTCAAGACACTGTTTAAGACTATATTGTAATGTTTTTACTGGTCTACGTGGTCTAAAGGTTTGCTCAAGTACCATTGTTATTAAGAGAGCTGGACTGGGCATTTCCCGGTATCAGATATCACGTAAATAGCTTTCAATTCGAGGATTGGTAAGTGAAATTTCTATATACAAGATAGGTTATATACATTATGTTATGATTCTTTTGAACATCATTTATTTTGTAATATGATCCAGTATAAATCTTATTATTTGTTTGTTTCTATGCATATTTTGAAGATATTGATACTATTTGTAATTTGTCCAGGTGCAGACATGCGGGGAGGAAATGGTTCAACTTTACTCCAAAGCAACACAGATCCGAGATCAGGTCAAGTCTACACAATGTATCATGGCACATCCATGGAGGCTGCAAAGAAAATTAGAAAAGAGGGATTTCGTCAGTCTGATGATGGCATGCTTGGACGTGGTGTCTACCTCAGCCGAGATCTAGAGAAGGCCTGCAGGTATCCTCTGAATCTGCGTGCATACCAGAGAGTTGTTCTGAAAGTGAAGGTCAGTGTTGGGAAAGTGAAGAAGATTGACTGCCAAGGCCATCCACTCCAGGATACCTGGCATGATCATGGGTATGACACTGCCTGGTGCCCTCCAAAATGTGGCATGGTGCCAAGCGGTCTGGAGGAAGACTGTGTTTGGGATCCACAGAGGATTCAGATCATGGAAATTATCTACCCATTTTTAGAAGTTGTTTTACCCTGTCTGTTCTTTTTGTTACTGATCCTTATTGAAATACTCACATAAACCTTGCAGGAAGAAATTACAAGACTGTCTAGCCAAAGTAAGAATAATAGTCCATTATCACTGTTGTTTTTGTGTATCTTCTGTCACACTGTATGATCAGGAGCTGTATGATGCATTTATTTGCTTGTTCACAGAAATTATTATCTGAAGACACTCTGCAGTTACTGGGATGTTTCTGAGATGTAAGAATTAAATCATTTTCTTTTCCTCAGAGGCAAAACTTCTACAAAGATCAGTGAGCAGATCTGTTCTTCTTTTCTCATAAAACCAACATATTTTACATATTTTGTTTCAGATGGTGTTGACTCATAAGTGGAAAAACACACGCACTCAGTCAGAACACCTTTAAAGGGGACCTATATGCCCCTTTTACGAGATGTAAATCAGTCTCTGGTGCCCCCAAAATGTGTCTGTTTCAGCTCAAAAAATACCCAACAGATCATTTATTATAACAAAGTCCCTTTCAAGGAAATTCTGTTCACTCAGCACCCATATTTGCAATGCCTTCGGGCAGCTATTTCGGGCATCCAAGACCAAGTCCTGTCTATTTGAATGGGGGAATCCTGAAATCTCAAAAACTGCATGGCGAACTCACAATTAAATAACATATTTCAAATCAGCAACAAAATCTGACATAAACTGTCCCATAAATGTTGTTTCTTATGCTCAAATCGCATTAAAAAATGCTTCTCAATGAAGACCACAGTCAACACTTTGCTCATAAGAATAACAAAAGAGTATTGCTGTTACAAGTTTCATAAAGGTCAACAAACCTGTGCACACAAATCATACCCTGTTTTATTTCAGACGTATCAAAATATTGGGCTTGGAGAATCATAGAGAAACAACTCTCTTTGCCTGTGTATGTATTAGTATTTGTATTTATTATTTATAAAGCACATTTCAATACAACCAGAGTTGTCCAAAGTGCTGTACATAGAAATTGGGAAAAATACAAAGCACAGCTAATATAAAACATACAAAGCATAACACACATACACAGGATCAATCAACCGATACATTAAAAGCCCTATTAAATAGGTGAGCTTTTAGCAATGATTTAAATATAGAAATTGTCTGGGCAGACCTAATAGAATGAGGCAGTGAGTTCCATAATTTTGGAGCAGCTACTGAGAAGGCCCGATCTCCTCTCTGTTTTAGTTTAGATCTAGGGACTGCTAAGAAGCTGATCAGAAGATCTCAGGGGCCTAACGGAAGAAGTAGTAGAAATGTAATAATGTAGAAATGTAGTAGAAAAAGAGACAACTCACTTTTACCAAATGATAAAACAGCACTATCCTTCACAAAAGTCCATATATACATGTTCCATAAATACAAAATCTATAAATGATGTTTCATAATAGTTCATTAAGAAATTAAGTTGTTTATCGTTTATGATACAGTATACCTGGTGCTTCTTATAAAGCCTGTAAATATTTTTATACATTTAAGACTGTTTTACATCTGTACTTTATAATTCATAATAATACAGTGTTTGTCATATCTCACTTGTATTTTTGATGACTTGTGGTAATCTAAGTTTTTATCAATATCTTATTAAACCAGGGTGTGAATTAAAGATCATTGTTGTTCAGGTGCAAACATGACAACTGAAAATAACTCCATGTCTCGAAAGCTGTACGGTACCATAATGCAGTAAATCCTACATAATGTACCACTTGACACCATTTGTTAAGCACGTCCTGATATTGCTGAGTTAGATGCGTTATTGTGTCAACATATTTTGTTGATCCTGGAACAACATTCTAGTCTGAAAATTTAGTCTTAAACCTAACCCTACCCATAAGTTATCCCAAAAATCAGAGGGAAATGATAGATGAATAACAATGATGTAGAAGCACCAATTCATGATTTTCAGCCTAAACTTGACATAATCTGTAAACGTGTCCCTCAAATCTGATTGGTTAATTTGAATGTTGTTCCAGGATCAACAAAAATGTTGACCCAGGAACATGTTGAACTCAGCAATATCAGGCTATGCATGTGGCAAGAGCCCCAGCTCTTTCTCTTGTTTCCCCTTTTCTCTTTTTTTCTGAGTATTGCCAATGGGGGCAGAGCCTGATTCTTCCTAACACCTGTGGCCTCTGCTTATTTAAGAGCTGCTGGTGGCACTTTACCTTGGCCTACTTAAGGAAACCAGGGGCTCATATGATGGTAGTTTAACAAAGGGTTACAGGACTAGTTTCGAGTTGATAAAACCTAACCAATCAGGCTTTGTTGGTACCATGACGCTGATCATCAGGGCTGCGTTCAGCACCGACAAAACATTGCAAAACGTTTTTTTAAACGGAAACGATGGTGCGTTGAACACTCCGTTGTGATGACGCAAGAGATAAAACTATGGCAGCTGAGAAGGCCATTCTTTGTGTTCTTTCTGAAGAATTTTCGGAGCCTGATGAAATCAGTATAAATACGTGTTTAATACTGCAAAATGCGCTCGATGTTACAGTCACTGCCCTGCTGTCCAGAATAAAAGAGGACATCCCAATCGAGTGAAGGGATTTGTGGAAACTTCTAATTATTGTGATACAACATTTGCCTGTTTATGAAAGTTTATGAAAGTATCACTCCACAATACAGTAGCAAAATAGTATAGTATTTTTATGTTACATTAGAGGTGCTAAAGAGGATGTTTTGTTTTATACATTTTTGCATTATTACTTGAAACTGTCTTTACTAACTGATAAAAGACTATTTATTAGGTGCACTGAAAGGAATAATATTGATATACATCATCTGTGCACGAGGTAGGGCCTTAAAAACATCAGCCAATCGTTTACGATCATCGCTTAAATGATTGGCCCTCTGGCTTGTCAATCACTGCCATTACGTTCCTTCTGAAAGACGTGCTCAGATTGGCCCTCTGGCTTGTCAATCACTGCCATGACTTTCCTTGTGCGAGACGTGCGCGGCTGTTACTTTCCACACTCTACAGGCGCCGCATGCAATGTTTTTGTCAAGAGACAGGAGTAAGGGGCCGTTCACACAGAACGCGTTTTTCTATTCCATTGCGCTACTTTCCCATTGTTTTTCTATGTAAACACGCGCTTGACGGACGTGCATGACCGTTACGCTCGTGTCTTTTGCAGCGCCTCTCACATGAGCGCCGCGTTTTTAAGACGCCGTGTCAAGTTAAAATAATTTCAACTTTTACACGCAGCGCTCATCAATGTCAGTTCCAAAACAGTGGACCAATCAGAAGAACTCGGAGGCGGGGCAAGCGTTGCGAGCTTCTGTTTACAGTAGCAAGTTGGCATGACAACTGTTTTATATGACGGCAACATGGCGGAGGGGGCGCTCATTAATGGTGCTTGCCAAAGGCAAAGCTCCATTCTTATTCTCCTGCATACTTATTATTAATGGTGCTTGCCAAAGGCAAAGCTCCATTCTTATTCTTCTGCATACTTATTATTAATGGTGCTTGCCAAAGGCAAAGCTCCATTCTTATTCTTCTGCATACTTATTATTAATGGTGCTTGCCAAAGGCAAAGCTCCATTCTTATTCTTCTGCATACTTATTATTAATGGTGCTTGCCAAAGGCAAAGCTCCATTCTTATTCTTCTGCATACTTATTATTCTTCTTCTTCTTCTTCTGGACACAATTTCTGCGCGCTACTCCTCCCGCAGTTTTTGTCATAGACCCATGAATGAGGTGTCAAATCGACCGGCTCATTGAGGACAGGTGTGCTATGACTTTATAAGCGATCGGGTGTACGATGTTCGTCCGGCGGGCGAAAAAGTAGCGAAAAAAATCCCATAGACTTTGCATTGGGACAAACTTTGATGAGTAATAGCTCCTAACGAGAATTTCATAGAAACATGTGGGTTACCACGTTTGAAGAGCCTGATAGGCTCTCTCAGACCATACCTCAAAATGGGGTGTAAGTTGTACCCCTGGGGCGCAAGAGCTGCCCAAAGTTGCCCCATAGACATACTATGGTGAAGCCGTGCCCATGAACCAGGAAGTACTGTGTTTTTCCTACTATGGGAAATTACATAGGGATTTTGTATTGAACATAACTCTGGATCACAATGTCATAGAGACAAGGGGGTGGGCCCATTTTACTCAGGCAACCAATCAGTCTCTCAGGATCATTGTGAAGCTATCAAGCCACGCCCTAGCAACCATATAGAGCACCATAGCAACAAGTTCCATTGACTTCCATTGAAAAAGGTCAAATGAATATCTTTGGATAGAAGTGTCGTACAAACAAGAGGGTGGGCTCATTTGACTGGAGGCAGCAAACCGCCAATCACAAATCACCTTAAAGACATCATAGCCACGCCTTAGCAACCATTTAAAGCACCCTAGCAACCCAAAGCATAGGCAGATATCTTCAAATCTGAATATCATAGAGGCATGGGGGTTGGTTTATATCATTTATACTGGCAAGCAGCCTTTGGTTTATCATTACTAGCAGCTGCCAAGCCACTCCCTAGCAACCAAACAGAGTACCCTAGCAACCGTTTTGCAAGATCTATATCTCTGCATCAGAACATCATAAAGACATGGGGGTTGGTTTATATTGTCAAGCAGCCTTTGGAGTATCATCATTGGTAGCTGCCAAGCCACTCCTTAGCAACCAAACAGAGTACCCTAGCAACCGTTTAGCAAGATCTATATCTCTGCATCAGAGCATCATAGAGACATGGCGGTTGGCTCTTTTGACTCATGCTAGCAAACTGAACTTCCAACATGCTACACATGCTAGCAGTGAATAGCTACATGCTAATAGTGATTAGCTTAGGGTTTAAACATGACACAAACTAGTAAAAATGTGTTACATCATGCTGGTAACATGCTAATTGTGTTGGCATCATGCTTAGTAGCATGCTAATCATGTTAGCATCATGCTAGCAAACATGCTAATTATGTTAGCATCTTGTTAAAAACATGCTAGCAACATGGTAATCATGCTAGCATCATGCTAGCATTATGCTAATCATGTTAGCATGTTGCTTGGCATTATGCTAACATGATTAGCATCTTTCTAAAAACATGCTTAGCAGCATGCTAAGGGTGTTAGCATTATGCTAGCAACAAATGCTAATCATTTTAGCATTTTGCTAGCATAATGCTAACATGATTAGCATCTTTATAAAAACATGCTAGCAGCATGCTAAGGGTGTTAGCAAAATGCAAGCAACATGCTAATCATGTTAGCATCTTGATAAAAACATCCTAGCAGGACGGTAATTATGTTAGCATCATGCTAATCAAGAGTGCCGAGTTTTGCCACTGCAAGCACCATTCACATTTTCTTCAGGAAATGTACATTCTAGTATTGTAATTACTATTCACCTGAACAAAACTTTGGCGCATAACTCGTCCCGCACCGTTTGTCGTAGACCCATGAATGAGGTGTCAAATCGACCGGCTTATTGAGGAGAGGTGTGCTATGACTTTTCTAAGTGATCGGGTGTACGATGTTCGCAGAGCGTACGAAAAAACGGCTGAAAAAACTCCCATAGACTTAACATGGGGGCCAAATCTGTGAGATCATATCTTTAGTTTAGAAGTTCGTAGAGACTTGGGGCTGGGCTCTTTTGATTCGGCCAGCCAATAAGTAGTGACACAGCAACTTCATAGCCACGTCCTAGCAACCAATTACAGCACCCTAGCAACCGGTGCCGAATTTTGCCACTGCAAGCACCATTCACATTTTCTTCAGGAAATGTACATTCTAGTTAATGGTGCTTGCCAAAGGCAAAGCTCCATTCTTATTCTTCTGCATACTTATTATTCTTCTTCTTCTTCTTCTGGACACAATTTCTGCGCGCTACTCCTCCCGCAGTTTTTGTCATAGACCCATGAATGAGGTGTCAAATCGACCGGCTCATTGAGGACAGGTGTGCTATGACTTTTATAAGCGATCGGGTGTACGATGTTCGTCCGGCGGGCGAAAAAGTAGCGAAAAAAATCCCATAGACTTTGCATTGGGACAAACTTTGATGAGTAATAGCTCCTAACGAGAATTTCATAGAAACATGTGGGTTACCACGTTTGAAGAGCCTGATAGGCTCTCTCAGACCATACCTCAAAATGGGGTGTAAGTTGTACCCCTGGGGTGCAAGAGCTGCCCAAAGTTGCCCCATAGACATACTATGGTGAAGCCGTGCCCATGAACCAGGAAGTACTGTGTTTTTCCTACTATGGGAAATTACATAGGGATTTTGTATTGAACATAACTCTGGATCACAATGTCTTAAAGACAAGGGGGTGGGCTCATTTTACTCAGGCAACCAATCAGTGTCTCAGGTTCATTGTGAAGCTATCAAGCCACGCCCTAGCAACCATATAGAGCACCATAGCAACAAGTTCCATAGACTTCCATTGAAAAAGATCAAATGAATATCTTTGGATAGGAGTGTCATAGAAACATGAGGGTGGGCTCATTTGACTCGGGGCAGCAAACGGCCAATCACGAATCACCTTAAACACTTCATAGCCACGCCCTAGCAACCATTTAGAGCACCCTAGCAACCCAAAGCAAAGAGGGATATCTTCAAATCTGAATATCATAGAGGCATGGGGGTTGGTTTATATCATTCATACTGGCAAGCAGCCTTTGGTTTATCATTACTGGCAGCTGCCAAGCCACTGCCTAGCAACCAAACAGAATACCCTAGCAACCGTTTTGCAAGATCTATATCTCTGCATCAGAGCATCATAGAGACATGGCGGTTGGCTCTTTTGACTCATGCTAGCAAACTGGACTTCCAACATGCTACACATGCTATCAGTGAATAGCTACATGCCAATAGTGATTAGCTTAGGGTTTAAACATGACACAAACTAGTAAAAATGTGTTAGCATAATGCTGGTAACATGCTAATTGTGTTAGCATCATGCTAGTAGCATGCTAATCATGTTAGCATCATGCTAGCAAACATGCTAATTATGTTAGCATCTTGTTAAAAACATGCTAACAACATGGTAATCATGCTAGCATCATGCTAGCATTATGCTAATCATGTTAGCATGTTGCTAGCATTATGTTAACATGATTTGCATCTTTCTAAAAACATGTTAGCAGGATACTAAGGGTGTTAGCATAATGCTAGCAACATGCTAATCATGTTAGCATCTTGCTAAAAACATCCTAGCAGGACGGTAATTATGTTAGCATAATGCTAATCAAGAGTGCCGAGTTTTGCCACTGCAAGCACCATTCACATTTTCTTCAGGAAATGTACATTCTAGTATTGTAATTACTATTCACCTGAACAAAACTTTGGCGCGTAACTCGTCCCGCAGTTTTTGTCGTAGACCCACGAATGAGGTGTCAAATCGACCGGCTTATTGAGGAGAGGTGTGCTATGACTTTTCTAAGCGATTAGGTGTACGATGTTCGCACAGCGTACGAAAAAACGGCTGAAAAAACTCCCATAGACTTAACATGGGGGCCAAATCTGTGAGATCATATCTTTGGTTTAGATGGTCATAGAGACTTGGGGCTGGGCTCTTTTGGCTCGGCCTATCAAGCCGCCAATAAGTAGTGACTTTATGGCCACGCCCTAGCAACCAATTACAGCACCCTAGCAACCGGTGCCGAATTTTGCCACTGCAAGCACCATTCACATTTTCTTCAGGAAATGTACATTCTAGTATTGTAATTACTATTCACCTGAACAAAACTTTGGCACGTAACTCGTCCCGCACCGTTTGTCGTAGACCCACGAATGAGGTGTCAAATCGACCGGCTTATTGAGGAGAGGTGTGCTATGACTTTTCTAAGCGATTGGGTGTACGATTTTCGCACAGCATACGAAAAAACGGCTGAAAAAACTCCCATAGACTTAACATGGGGGCCAAATCTGTGAGATCATATCTTTGGTTTAGAAGGTCATAGAGACTTGGGGCTGGGCTCTTTTGATTCAGCCTGCCAATAAGTATTGACACAGCATCTTCATAGCCACGCCCTAGCAACCAATTACAGCACCCTAGCAACCGAGTGACGAATTTTGCCACTGCAAGCACCATTCACATTTTCTTCAGGAAATGTACATTCTAGTTAATGGTGCTTGCCAAAGGCAAAGCTCCATTCTTATTCTTCTGCATACTTATTATTCTTCTTCTTCTTCTTCTGGACACAATTTCTGCGCGCTACTCCTCCCGCAGTTTTTGTCATAGACCCATGAATGAGGTGTCAAATCGACCGGCTCATTGAGGACAGGTGTGCTATGACTTTTATAAGCGATCGGGTGTACGATGTTCGTCCGGCGGGCGAAAAGTAGCGAAAAAAATCCCATAGACTTTGCATTGGGACAAACTTTGATGAGTAATAGCTCCTAACGAGAATTTCATAGAAACATGTGGGTTACCACGTTTGAAGAGCCTGATAGGCTCTCTCAGACCATACCTCAAAATGGGGTGTAAGTTGTACCCCTGGGGCGCAAGAGCTGCCCAAAGTTGCCCCATAGACATACTATGGTGAAGCCGTGCCCATGAACCAGGAAGTACTGTGTTTTTCCTACTATGGGAAATTACATAGGGATTTTGTATTGAACATAACTCTGGATCACAATGTCATAGAGACAAGGGGGTGGGCTCATTTTACTCAGGCAACCAATCAGTCTCTCAGGATCATTGTAAAGCTATCAAGCCACGCCCTAGCAACCATATAGAGAACCATAGCAACAAGTTCCATAGACTTCCATTGAAAAAGATCAAAGGAATATCTTTGGATAGGAGTGTCATAGAAACATGAGGGTGGGCTCATTTGACTCGAGGCAGCAAACCGCCAATCACAAATCACCTTAAAGACATCATAGCCACGCCTTAGCAACCATATAGAGCACCCTAGCAACCCAAAGCATAGGCAGATATCTTCAAATCTGAATATCATAGAGGCATGGGGGTTGGTTTATATCATTCATACTGGCAAGCAGCCTTTGGTGTATCATCATTGGTAGCTGCCAAGCCACTCCTTAGCAACCAAACAGAGTACCCTAGCAACCATTTTGCAAGATCTATATCTCTGCGTCAGAACATCGTACAGACATGGGGGTTGGTTTATATTGTCAAGCAGCCTTTGGAGTATCATCATTGGCAGCTGCCAAGCCACTCCCTAGCAACCAAACAGAGTACCCTAGCAACCGTTTAGAAACACCTATATTTCTGCATCAGAACATTATAGAGACATGGCGGTTGGCTCTTTTGACTCATGCTAGCAAACTGGACTTCCACCATGCTACACATGCTAGCAGTGAATAGCTACATGCTAATAGTGATTAGCTTAAGGTTTAAACATGACAAAAACTAGTAAAAATGTGTTAGAATAATGCTAGTGGCATGTTAATTGTGTTAGCATGATGCTAGTAGCATGATAATCATGTTAGCATCATGTTAGCAAACATGCTAATCATGTTAGCATCTTGTTAAATACATGCTAACAACATGGTAATCATGCTAGCATCATGCTAGCATTATGCTAATCATGTTAGCATGTTGCTAGCATTATGCTAACATGACTAGCATTTTGTTTAAATCATGCTAGCAGCATGGTAATCATGCTAGCATCATGCTTTAGCATTATCTTAATCATGTTAGCATGTTTGCTTTAGCATTATGC
This sequence comes from Chanodichthys erythropterus, assembly GCF_024489055.1. NCBI lineage: Eukaryota > Metazoa > Chordata > Actinopteri > Cypriniformes > Xenocyprididae > Chanodichthys > Chanodichthys erythropterus. Next base: position 22,824,289 of record NC_090242.1, on the reverse strand, counting down.
TAACATGATTAGCATCTTGTTTAAAACATGCTAACAGCATGCTAAGGGTGTTAGCATCATGCTAGCAACATGCTAATCATGTTAGCATGTTGTTAACATAATGCTAACATGATTAGCATCTTGTTAAAATAATGCTAGCAACATGGTAATCATGCTAGCATCATGCTAGTATTATGCTTAATCATGTTAGCATTTTCTTAGCATTATCTTAACATGACTAGCATTTTGTTTAAAACATGCTAGCAGCATGCTTAGGGTGTTAGCATCATGCTAGCAACATGCTAATCATGTTAGCATTTTGCTAAAAACATCCTAGCAGGACGGTAATTATGTTAGCATCATGCTAATCAAGAGTGCCGAGTTTTGCCACTGCAAGCACCATTCACATTTTCTTCAGGAAATGTACATTCTAGTATTGTAATTACTATTCACCTGAACAAAACTTTGGCGCGTAACTTGTCCCGCACCGTTTGTCGTAGACCCACGAATGAGGTGTCAAATCGACCGGCTTATTGAGGAGAGGTGTGCTATGACTTTTCTAAGCGATCGGGTGTACGATGTTCGCACAGCCAACGAAAAAAACGACTGAAAAATCTCCCATAGACTTAACATTGGGTCATAATTTGGAGATCATATCTTTGGATCAGAAGGTCATAGCGACTTGGGGCTGGGCTCTTTTGATTCGGCCAGCCAATAAGTAGTGACACAGCAACTTCATAGCCACGCCCTAGCAACAAATTACAGCACCCTAGCAACCGGTGCCGAATTTTGCCACTGCAAGCACCATTCACATTTTCTTCAGGAAATGTACATTCTAGTATTGTAATTACTATTCACCTGAACAAAACTTTGGCGCGTAACTTGTCCCGCACCGTTTGTCGTAGACCCACGAATGAGGTGTCAAATCGACCGGCTTATTGAGGAGAGGTGTGCTATGACTTTTCTAAGCGATCGGGTGTACGATGTTCGCACAGCCAACGAAAAAAACGACTGAAAAATCTCCCATAGACTTAACATTGGGCCATAATTTGGAGATCATATCTTTGGATCAGAAGGTCATAGCGACTTGGGGCTGGGCTCTTTTGATTCGGCCAGCCAATAAGTAGTGACACAGCAACTTCATAGCCACGCCCTAGCAACAAATTACAGCACCCTAGCAACCGGTGCCGAATTTTGCCACTGCAAGCACCATTCACATTTTCTTCAGGAAATGTACATTCTAGTATTGTAATTACTATTCACCTGAACAAAACTTTGGCGCGTAACTCGTCCCGCACCGTTTGACGTAGACCCACGAATGAGGTGTCAAATCGACCGGCTTATTGAGGAGAGGTGTGCTATGACTTTTCTAAGCGATCAGGTGTACGATGTTCGCACAGCGTATGAAAAAACGGCTGAAAAATCTCCCATAGACTTAACATGGGGTCAAAATCTGTGAGATCATATCTTTGGTTTAGAAGGTCATAGAGACTTGGGGCTGGGCTCTTTTGATTCGGCCAGCCAATAAGTAGTGACACAGCAACTTCATAGCCACGCCCTAGCAACCAATTACAGCACCCTAGCAACCGGGGCCAAATTTTGCCACTGCAAGCACCATTCACATTTTCTTCAGGAAATGTACATTCTAGTATTGTAATTACTATTCACCTGAACAAAACTTTGGCACGTAACTCGTCCCGCACCGTTTGTCGTAGACCCACGAATGAGGTGTCAAATCGACCGGCTTATTGAGGAGAGGTGTGCTATGACTTTTCTAAGCGATTGGGTGTACGATTTTCGCACAGCATACGAAAAAACGGCTGAAAAAACTCCCATAGACTTAACATGGGGGCCAAATCTGTGAGATCATATCTTTGGTTTAGAAGGTCATAGAGACTTGGGGCTGGGCTCTTTTGATTCAGCCTGCCAATAAGTATTGACACAGCATCTTCATAGCCACGCCCTAGCAACCAATTACAGCACCCTAGCAACCGAGTAACGAATTTTGCCACTGCAAGCACCATTCACATTTTCTTCAGGAAATGTACATTCTAGTATTGTAATTACTATTCACCTGAACAAAACTTTGGCACGTAACTCGTCCCGCACCGTTTGTCGTAGACCCACGAATGAGGTGTCAAATCGACCGGCTTATTGAGGAGAGGTGTGCTATGACTTTTCTAAGCGATTGGGTGTACGATTTTCGCACAGCATACGAAAAAATGGCTGAAAAAACTCCCATAGACTTAACATGGGGGCCAAATCTGTGAGATCATATCTTTGGTTTAGAAGGTCATAGAGACTTGGGGCTGGGCTCTTTTGATTCAGCCTGCCAATAAGTATTGACACAGCATCTTCATAGCCACGCCCTAGCAACCAATTACAGCACCCTAGCAACCGGTGCCGAATTTTGCCACTGCAAGCACCATTCACATTTTCTTCAGGAAATGTACATTCTAGTTAATGGTGCTTGCCAAAGGCAAAGCTCCATTCTTATTCTTCTGCATACTTATTATTCTTCTTCTTCTTCTTCTGGACACAATTTCTGCGCGCTACTCCTCCCGCAGTTTTTGTCGGAGACCCATGAATGAGGTGTCAAATCGACCGGCTTATTGAGGACAGGTGTGCTATGACTTTTATAAGCGATCGGGTGTACGATGTTCGTCCGGCGGGCGAAAAAGTAGCTGAAAAAAAATCCCATAGACTTTGCATTGGGACAAACTTTGATGAGTAATAGCTCCTAACGAGAATTTCATAGAAACATGTGGGTTACCACGTTTGAAGAGCCTGATAGGCTCTCTCAGACCATACCTCAAAATGGGGTGTAAGTTGTACCCCTGGGGCGCAAGAGCTGCCCAAAGTTGCCCCATAGACATACTATGGTGAAGCCGTGCCCATGAACCAGGAAGTACTGTGTTTTTCCTACTATGGGAAATTACATAGGGATTTTGTATTGAACATAACTCTGGATCACAATGTCATAGAGACAAGGGGGTGGGCTCATTTTACTCAGGCAACCAATCAGTCTCTCAGTGATCATTGTAAAGCTATCAAGCCACGCCCTAGCAACCATATAGAGAACCATAGCAACAAGTTCCATAGACTTTTGCCATTGAAAGCAAGATTCAAAGGAATATCTTTGGATAGGAGTGTCATAGAAACATGAGGGTGGGCTCATTTGACTCGAGGCAGCAAACCGCCAATCACAAATCACCTTAAAGACATCATAGCCACGCCTTAGCAACCATATAGAGCACCCTAGCAACCCAAAGCATAGGCAGATATCTTCAAATCTGAATATCATAGAGGCATGGGGGTTGGTTTATATCATTCATACTGGCAAGCAGCCTTTGGTGTATCATCATTGGTAGCTGCCAAGCCACTCCTTAGCAACCAAACAGAGTACCCTAGCAACCATTTTGCAAGATCTATATCTCTGCGTCAGAACATCGTACAGACATGGGGGTTGGTTTATATTGTCAAGCAGCCTTTAAGGAGTATCATCATTGGCAGCTGCCAAGCCACGTCCCTAGCAACCAAACAGAGTACCCTAGCAACCGTTTTGAAACACCTATATTTCTGCATCAGAACATTATAGAGACATGGCGGTTGGCTCTTTTGACTCATGCTAGCAAACTGGACTTCCACCATGCTACACATGCTAGCAGTGAATAGCTACATGCTAATAGTGTAATTAGCTTAAGGTTTAAACATGACACAAACTAGTAAAAATGTGTTAGAATAATGCTAGTGGCATGTTAATTGTGTTAGCATGATCTAGTAGCATGATAATCATGTTAGCATCATGTTAGCAAACATGCTAATCATGTTAGCATCTTGTTAAATCGACATGCTAACAACATGGTAATCATGCTAGCATCATGCTAGCATTATGCTAATGATGTTAGCATGTTGCTGAGCATTATGCTAACATGATTAGCATCTTGTTAAAATAATGCTAGCAACATGGTAATCATCTTAGCATCATGTTAGTATTATGCTTAATCATGTTAGCATTTTGCTAGCATTATGCTAACATGACTAGCATTTTGTTTAAAACATGCTAGCAGCATGCTTAGGGTGTTAGCATCATGCAAGCAACATGCTAATCATGTTAGCATTTTGCTAAAAACATCCTAGCAGGACGGTAATTATGTTAGCATCATGCTAATCAAGAGTGCCGAGTTTTGCCACTGCAAGCACCATTCACATTTTCTTCAGGAAATGTACATTCTAGTATTGTAATTACTATTCACCTGAACAATACTTTGGCGCGTAACTCGTCCCGCACCGTTTGTCGTAGACCCATGAATGAGGTGTCAAATCGACCGGCTTATTGAGGAGAGGTGTGCTATGACTTTTCTAAGCGATCGGATGTACGATGTTCGCACAGCGTACGAAAAATCGGCTGAAAAAACTCCCATAGACTTAACATTGGGTCAAAATCTGTGAGATCATATCTTTGGATCAGAAGGTCATAGAGACTTGGGGCTGGGCTCTTTTGATTCGGCCAGCCAATAAGTAGTGACACAGCAACTTCATAGCCACGCCCTAGCAACCAATTACAGCACCCTAGCAACCGAGTTGCGAATTTTACCACTGCAAGCACCATTCACATTTTCTTCAGGAAATGTACATTCTAGTATTGTAATTACTATTCACCTGAACAAAACTTTGGCGCGTAACTCGTCCCGCACCGTTTGTCGTAGACCCACGAATGAGGTGTCAAATCGACCGGCTTATTGAGGAGAGGTGTGCTATGACTTTTCTAAGCGATCGGGTGTACGATGTTCGCACAGCGTACGAAAAAACGGCTGAAAAAAGTCCCATAGACTTAACATGGGGGCCAAATCTGTGAGATCATATCTTTGGATCAGAAGGTAATAGAGACTTGGGTCTGGGCTCTTTTGATTCGGCAATCCAATAAGTAGTGACACAGCATCTTCATAGCCACGCCCTAGCAACCAATTACAGCACCCTAGCAACCGGGTGCCGAATTTTGCCACTGCAAGCACCATTCACATTTTCTTCAGGAAATGTACATTCTAGTATTGTAATTACTATTCACCTGAACAAAACTTTGGCGCGTAACTCGTCCCGCACCGTTTGACGTAGACCCACGAATGAGGTGTCAAATCGACCGGCTTATTGAGGAGAGGTGTGCTATGACTTTTCTAAGCGATCGGGTGTACGATGTTCGCACAGCGTATGAAAAAACGGCTGAAAAATCTCCCATAGACTTAACATGGGGGCCAAATCTGTGAGATCATATCTTTGGTTTAGAAGGTCATAGAGACTTGGGGCTGGGCTCTTTTGATTCGGCCAGCCAATAAGTAGTGACACAGCAACTTCATAGCCACGCCCTAGCAACCAATTACAGCACCCTAGCAACCGGGGCCAAATTTTGCCACTGCAAGCACCATTCACATTTTCTTCAGGAAATGTACATTCTAGTTAATGGTGCTTGCCAAAGGCAAAGCTCCATTCTTATTCTTCTGCATACTTATTATTCTTCTTCTTCTTCTTCTGGACACAATTTCTGCGCGCTACTCCTCCCGCAGTTTTTGTCATAGACCCATGAATGAGGTGTCAAATCGACCGGCTCATTGAGGACAGGTGTGCTATGACTTTTATAAGCGATCGGGTGTACGATGTTCGTCCGGCGGGCGAAAAAGTAGCGAAAAAAAATCCCATAGACTTTGCATTGGGACAAACTTTGATGAGTAATAGCTCCTAACGAGAATTTCATAGAAACATGTGGGTTACCACGTTTGAAGAGCCTGATAGGCTCTCTCAGACCATACCTCAAAATGGGGTGTAAGTTGTACCCCTGGGGTGCAAGAGCTGCCCAAAGTTGCCCCATAGACATACTATGGTGAAGCCGTGCCCATGAACCAGGAAGTACTGTGTTTTTCCTACTATGGGAAATTACATAGGGATTTTGTATTGAACATAACTCTGGATCACAATGTCTTAAAGACAAGGGGGTGGGCTCATTTTACTCAGGCAACCAATCAGTGTCTCAGGTTCATTGTGAAGCTATCAAGCCACGCCCTAGCAACCATATAGAGCACCATAGCAACAAGTTCCATAGACTTCCATTGAAAAAGATCAAATGAATATCTTTGGATAGGAGTGTCATAGAAACATGAGGGTGGGCTCATTTGACTCGGGGCAGCAAACGGCCAATCACGAATCACCTTAAACACTTCATAGCCACGCCCTAGCAACCATTTAGAGCACCCTAGCAACCCAAAGCAAAGAGGGATATCTTCAAATCTGAATATCATAGAGGCATGGGGGTTGGTTTATATCATTCATACTGGCAAGCAGCCTTTGGTTTATCATTACTGGCAGCTGCCAAGCCACTGCCTAGCAACCAAACAGAATACCCTAGCAACCGTTTTGCAAGATCTATATCTCTGCATCAGAGCATCATAGAGACATGGCGGTTGGCTCTTTTGACTCATGCTAGCAAACTGGACTTCCAACATGCTACACATGCTATCAGTGAATAGCTACATGCTAATAGTGATTAGCTTAGGGTTTAAACATGACACAAACTAGTAAAAATGTGTTAGCATAATGCTGGTAACATGCTAATTGTGTTAGCATCATGCTAGTAGCATGATAGTCATGTTAGCATCATGTTAGCAAACATGCTAATTATGTTAGCATCTTGTTAAAAACATGCTAACAACATGGTAATCATGCTAGCATCATGCTAGCATTATGCTAATCATGTTAGCATGTTGCTAGCATTATGCTAACATGATTAGCATCTTTCTAAAAACATGCTTAGCAGCATGCTAAGGGTGTTAGCATTATGCTAGCAACATGCTAATCATGTTAGCATTTTGCTAGCATTATGTTAACATGATTGGCATCTTTCTAAAAACATGTTAGCAGGATACTAAGGGTGTTAGCATAATGCTAAGCAACATGCTAATCATGTTAGCATCTTGCTAAAAACATCCTAGCAGGACGGTAATTATGTTAGCATAATGCTAATCAAGAGTGCCGAGTTTTGCCACTGCAAGCACCATTCACATTTTCTTCAGGAAATGTACATTCTAGTATTGTAATTACTATTCACCTGAACAAAACTTTGGCGCGTAACTCGTCCCGCAGTTTTTGTCGTAGACCCACGAATGAGGTGTCAAATCGACCGGCTTATTGAGGAGAGGTGTGCTATGACTTTTCTAAGCGATTAGGTGTACGATGTTCGCACAGCGTACGAAAAAACGGCTGAAAAAACTCCCATAGACTTAACATGGGGGCCAAATCTGTGAGATCATATCTTTGGTTTAGATGGTCATAGAGACTTGGGGCTGGGCTCTTTTGGCTCGGCCTATCAAGCCGCCAATAAGTAGTGGCACAGCAACTTCATAGCCACGCCCTAGCAACCAATTACAGCACCCTAGCAACCGGTGCCGAATTTTGCCACTGCAAGCACCATTCACATTTTCTTCAGGAAATGTACATTCTAGTATTGTAATTACTATTCACCTGAACAAAACTTTGGCACGTAACTCGTCCCGCACCGTTTGTCGTAGACCCACGAATGAGGTGTCAAATCGACCGGCTTATTGAGGAGAGGTGTGCTATGACTTTTCTAAGCGATTGGGTGTACGATTTTCGCACAGCATACGAAAAAACGGCTGAAAAAACTCCCATAGACTTAACATGGGGGCCAAATCTGTGAGATCATATCTTTGGTTTAGAAGGTCATAGAGACTTGGGGCTGGGCTCTTTTGATTCAGCCTGCCAATAAGTATTGACACAGCATCTTCATAGCCACGCCCTAGCAACCAATTACAGCACCCTAGCAACCGGTGCCGAATTTTGCCACTGCAAGCACCATTCACATTTTCTTCAGGAAATGTACATTCTAGTATTGTAATTACTATTCACCTGAACAAAACTTTGGCGCGTAACTTGTCCCGCACCGTTTGTCGTAGACCCACGAATGAGGTGTCAAATCGACCGGCTTATTGAGGAGAGGTGTGCTATGACTTTTCTAAGCGATCGGGTGTACGATGTTCGCACAGCCAACGAAAAAAACGACTGAAAAATCTCCCATAGACTTAACATTGGGTCATAATCTGTGAGATCATATCTTTGGATCAGAAGGTCATAGAGACTTGGGGCTGGGCTCTTTTGATTCGGCCAGCCAATAAGTAGTGACACAGCAACTTCATAGCCACGCCCTAGCAACAAATTACAGCACCCTAGCAACCGGTGCCGAATTTTGCCACTGCAAGCACCATTCACATTTTCTTCAGGAAATGTACATTCTAGTTAATGGTGCTTGCCAAAGGCAAAGCTCCATTCTTATTCTTCTGCATACTTATTATTCTTCTTCTTCTTCTTCTGGACACAATTTCTGCGCGCTACTCCTCCCGCAGTTTTTGTCATAGACCCATGAATGAGGTGTCAAATCGACCGGCTCATTGAGGACAGGTGTGCTATGACTTTTATAAGCGATCGGGTGTACGATGTTCGTCCGGCGGGCGAAAAAGTAGCGAAAAAAATCCCATAGACTTTGCATTGGGACAAACTTTGATGAGTAATAGCTCCTAACGAGAATTTCATAGAAACATGTGGGTTACCACGTTTGAAGAGCCTGATAGGCTCTCTCAGACCATACCTCAAAATGGGGTGTAAGTTGTACCCCTGGGGTGCAAGAGCTGCCCAAAGTTGCCCCATAGACATACTATGGTGAAGCCGTGCCCATGAACCAGGAAGTACTGTGTTTTTCCTACTATGGGAAATTACATAGGGATTTTGTATTGAACATAACTCTGGATCACAATGTCTTAAAGACAAGGGGGTGGGCTCATTTTACTCAGGCAACCAATCAGTGTCTCAGGTTCATTGTGAAGCTATCAAGCCACGCCCTAGCAACCATATAGAGCACCATAGCAACAAGTTCCATAGACTTCCATTGAAAAAGATCAAATGAATATCTTTGGATAGGAGTGTCATAGAAACATGAGGGTGGGCTCATTTGACTCGGGGCAGCAAACGGCCAATCACGAATCACCTTAAACACTTCATAGCCACGCCCTAGCAACCATTTAGAGCACCCTAGCAACCCAAAGCAAAGAGGGATATCTTCAAATCTGAATATCATAGAGGCATGGGGGTTGGTTTATATCATTCATACTGGCAAGCAGCCTTTGGTTTATCATTACTGGCAGCTGCCAAGCCACTGCCTAGCAACCAAACAGAATACCCTAGCAACCGTTTTGCAAGATCTATATCTCTGCATCAGAGCATCATAGAGACATGGCGGTTGGCTCTTTTGACTCATGCTAGCAAACTGGACTTCCAACATGCTACACATGCTATCAGTGAATAGCTACATGCCAATAGTGATTAGCTTAGGGTTTAAACATGACACAAACTAGTAAAAATGTGTTAGCATAATGCTGGTAACATGCTAATTGTGTTAGCATCATGCTAGTAGCATGCTAATCATGTTAGCATCATGCTAGCAAACATGCTAATTATGTTAGCATCTTGTTAAAAACATGCTAACAACATGGTAATCATGCTAGCATCATGCTAGCATTATGCTAATCATGTTAGCATGTTGCTAGCATTATGCTAACATGATTAGCATCTTTCTAAAAACATGCTAGCAGCATGCTAAGGGTGTTAGCATTATGCTAGCAACATGCTAATCATGTTAGCATTTTGCTAGCATTATGTTAACATGATTGGCATCTTTCTAAAAACATGTTAGCAGGATACTAAGGGTGTTAGCATAATGCTAGCAACATGCTAATCATGTTAGCATCTTGCTAAAAACATCCTAGCAGGACGGTAATTATGTTAGCATAATGCTAATCAAGAGTGCCGAGTTTTGCCACTGCAAGCACCATTCACATTTTCTTCAGGAAATGTACATTCTAGTATTGTAATTACTATTCACCTGAACAAAACTTTGGCGCGTAACTCGTCCCGCAGTTTTTGTCGTAGACCCACGAATGAGGTGTCAAATCGACCGGCTTATTGAGGAGAGGTGTGCTATGACTTTTCTAAGCGATTAGGTGTACGATGTTCGCACAGCGTACGAAAAAACGGCTGAAAAAACTCCCATAGACTTAACATGGGGGCCAAATCTGTGAGATCATATCTTTGGTTTAGATGGTCATAGAGACTTGGGGCTGGGCTCTTTTGGCTCGGCCTATCAAGCCGCCAATAAGTAGTGACTTTATGGCCACGCCCTAGCAACCAATTACAGCACCCTAGCAACCGGTGCCGAATTTTGCCACTGCAAGCACCATTCACATTTTCTTCAGGAAATGTACATTCTAGTATTGTAATTACTATTCACCTGAACAAAACTTTGGCACGTAACTCGTCCCGCACCGTTTGTCGTAGACCCACGAATGAGGTGTCAAATCGACCGGCTTATTGAGGAGAGGTGTGCTATGACTTTTCTAAGCGATTGGGTGTACGATTTTCGCACAGCATACGAAAAAACGGCTGAAAAAACTCCCATAGACTTAACATGGGGGCCAAATCTGTGAGATCATATCTTTGGTTTAGAAGGTCATAGAGACTTGGGGCTGGGCTCTTTTGATTCAGCCTGCCAATAAGTATTGACACAGCATCTTCATAGCCACGCCCTAGCAACCAATTACAGCACCCTAGCAACCGGTGCCGAATTTTGCCACTGCAAGCACCATTCACATTTTCTTCAGGAAATGTACATTCTAGTTAATGGTGCTTGCCAAAGGCAAAGCTCCATTCTTATTCTTCTGCATACTTATTATTCTTCTTCTTCTTCTTCTGGACACAATTTCTGCGCGCTACTCCTCCCGCAGTTTTTGTCATAGACCCATGAATGAGGTGTCAAATCGACCGGCTCATTGAGGACAGGTGTGCTATGACTTTTATAAGCGATCGGGTGTACGATGTTCGTCCGGCGGGCGAAAAAGTAGCGAAAAAAATCCCATAGACTTTGCATTGGGACAAACTTTGATGAGTAATAGCTCCTAACGAGAGTTTCATAGAAACATGTGGGTTACCACGTTTGAAGAGCCTGATAGGCTCTCTCAGACCATACCTCAAAATGGGGTGTAAGTTGTACCCCTGGGGCGCAAGAGCTGCCCAAAGTTGCCCCATAGACATACTATGGTGAAGCCGTGCCCATGAACCAGGAAGTACTGTGTTTTTCCTACTATGGGAAATTACATAGGGATTTTGTATTGAACATAACTCTGAATCACAATGTCATAGAGACAAGGGGGTGGGCTCATTTTACTCAGGCAACCAATCAGTCTCTCAGGATCATTGTAAAGCTATCAAGCCACGCCCTAGCAACCATATAGAGAACCATAGCAACAAGTTCCATAGACTTCCATTGAAAAAGATCAAAGGAATATCTTTGGATAGGAGTGTCATAGAAACATGAGGGTGGGCTCATTTGACTCGAGGCAGCAAACCGCCAATCACAAATCACCTTAAAGACATCATAGCCACGCCTTAGCAACCATATAGAGCACCCTAGCAACCCAAAGCATAGGCAGATATCTTCAAATCTGAATATCATAGAGGCATGGGGGTTGGTTTATATCATTCATACTGGCAAGCAGCCTTTGGTGTATCATCATTGGTAGCTGCCAAGCCACTCCTTAGCAACCAAACAGAGTACCCTAGCAACCATTTTGCAAGATCTATATCTCTGCGTCAGAACATCGTACAGACATGGGGGTTGGTTTATATTGTCAAGCAGCCTTTGGAGTATCATCATTGGCAGCTGCCAAGCCACTCCCTAGCAACCAAACAGAGTACCCTAGCAACCGTTTTGAAACACCTATATTTCTGCATCAGAACATTATAGAGACATGGCGGTTGGCTCTTTTGACTCATGCTAGCAAACTGGACTTCCACCATGCTACACATGCTAGCAGTGAATAGCTACATGCTAATAGTGAGTAGCTTAAGGTTTAAACATGACACAAACTAGTAAAAATGTGTTAGAATAATGCTAGTGGCATGCTAATTGTGTTAGCATGATGCTAGTAGCATGATAATCATGTTAGCATCATGTTAGCAAACATGCTAATCATGTTAGCATCTTGTTAAATACATGCTAACAACATGGTAATCATGCTAGCATCATGCTAGCATTATGCTAATGATGTTAGCATGTTGCTAGCATTATGCTAACATGATTAGCATCTTGTTAAAATCATGCTAGCAACATGGTAATCATGCTAGCATCATGCTAGCATTATGCTAATCATGTTAGCATGTTTGCTAGCATTATGCTAACATGATTAGCATCTTGTTTAAAACATGCTAACAGCATGCTAAGGGTGTTAGCATCATGCTAGCAACATGCTAATCATGTTAGCATGTTGTTAACATAATGCTAACATGATTAGCATCTTGTTAAAATAATGCTAGCAACATGGTAATCATGCTAGCATCATGCTAGTATTATGCTAATCATATTAGCATTTTGCTAGCATTATGCTAACATGACTAGCATTTTGTTTAAAACATGCTAGCAGCATGCTTAGGGTGTTAGCATCATGCTAGCAACATGCAAATCATGTTAGCATTTTGCTAAAAACATCCTAGCAGGACGGTAATTATGTTAGCATCATGCTAATCAAGAGTGCCGAGTTTTGCCACTGCAAGCACCATTCACATTTTCTTCAGGAAATGTACATTCTAGTATTGTAATTACTATTCACCTGAACAAAACTTTGGCGCGTAACTCGTCCCGCACCGTTTGTCGTAGACCCATGAATGAGGTGTCAAATCGACCGGCTTATCGAGGAGAGGTGTGCTATGACTTTTCTAAGCGATCGTGTGTACGATGTCCGCACAGCGTACGAAAAAACGGCTGAAAAAACTCCCATAGACTTAACATTGGGTCAAAATCTGTGAGATCATATCTATGGATCAGAAGGTCATAGAGACTTGGGGCTGGGCTCTTTTGATTCGGCCAGCCAATAAGTAGTGACACAGCAACTTCATAGCGACGCCCTAGCAACCAATTACATCACCCTAGCAACTGGGGCCGAATTTTACCACTGCAAGCACCATTCACATTTTCTTCAGGAAATGTACATTCTAGTATTGTAATTACTATTCACCTGAACAAAACTTTGGCGCGTAACTCGTCCCGCACCGTTTGACGTAGACCCACAAATGAGGTGTCAAATCGACCGGCTTATTGAGGAGAGGTGTGCTATGACTTTTCTAAGTGATCGGGTGTACGCTGTTCGCACAGCATACGAAAAAAATGGCTGAAAAAACTCCCATAGACTTAACATTGAGTCAAAATCTGTGAGATCATATCTTTGGATTGGAAGTTCATAGAGACTTGGGGCTGGGCTCTTTTGATTCGGCCAGCCAATAAGTAGTGACACAGCAACTTCATAGCCACGCCCTAGCAACCAATTACAGCACCCTAGCAACCGAGTCAGGTGTTTTGCCACTGCAAGCACCATTCACATTTTCTTCAGGAAATGTACATTCTAGTATTGTAATTACTATTCACCTGAACAAAACTTTGGCGCGTAACTTGTCCCGCACCGTTTGTCGTAGACCCACGAATGAGGTGTCAAATCGACCGGCTTATTGAGGAGAGGTGTGCTATGACTTTTCTAAGCGATCGGGTGTACGATGTTCGCACAGCCAACGAAAAAAACGACTGAAAAATCTCCCATAGACTTAACATTGGGTCATAATTTGTGAGATCATATCTTTGGATCAGAAGGTCATAGCGACTTGGGGCTGGGCTCTTTTGATTCGGCCAGCCAATAAGTAGTGACACAGCAACTTCATAGCCACGCCCTAGCAACAAATTACAGCACCCTAGCAACCGGTGCCGAATTTTGCCACTGCAAGCACCATTCACATTTTCTTCAGGAAATGTACATTCTAGTATTGTAATTACTATTCACCTGAACAAAACTTTGGCGCGTAACTCGTCCCGCACCGTTTGACGTAGACCCACGAATGAGGTGTCAAATCGACCGGCTTATTGAGGAGAGGTGTGCTATGACTTTTCTAAGCGATCAGGTGTACGATGTTCGCACAGCGTATGAAAAAACGGCTGAAAAATCTCCCATAGACTTAACATGGGGGCCAAATCTGTGAGATCATATCTTTGGTTTAGAAGGTCATAGAGACTTGGGGCTGGGCTCTTTTGATTCGGCCAGCCAATAAGTAGTGACACAGCAACTTCATAGCCACGCCCTAGCAACCAATTACAGCACCCTAGCAACCGGGGCCAAATTTTGCCACTGCAAGCACCATTCACATTTTCTTCAGGAAATGTACATTCTAGTATTGTAATTACTATTCACCTGAACAAAACTTTGGCACGTAACTCGTCCCGCACCGTTTGTCGTAGACCCACGAATGAGGTGTCAAATCGACCGGCTTATTGAGGAGAGGTGTGCTATGACTTTTCTAAGCGATTGGGTGTACGATTTTCGCACAGCATACGAAAAAACGGCTGAAAAAACTCCCATAGACTTAACATGGGGGCCAAATCTGTGAGATCATATCTTTGGTTTAGAAGGTCATAGAGACTTGGGGCTGGGCTCTTTTGATTCAGCCTGCCAATAAGTATTGACACAGCATCTTCATAGCCACGCCCTAGCAACCAATTACAGCACCCTAGCAACCGGTGACGAATTTTGCCACTGCAAGCACCATTCACATTTTCTTCAGGAAATGTACATTCTAGTATTGTAATTACTATTCACCTGAACAAAACTTTGGCGCGTAACTTGTCCCGCACCGTTTGTCGTAGACCCACGAATGAGGTGTCAAATCGACCGGCTTATTGAGGAGAGGTGTGCTATGACTTTTCTAAGCGATCGGGTGTACGATGTTCGCACAGCCAACGAAAAAACGACTGAAAAATCTCCCATAGACTTAACATTGGGTCATAATTTGGAGATCATATCTTTGGATCAGAAGGTCATAGCGACTTGGGGCTGGGCTCTTTTGATTCGGCCAGCCAATAAGTAGTGACACAGCAACTTCATAGCCACGCCCTAGCAACAAATTACAGCACCCTAGCAACCGGTGCCGAATTTTGCCACTGCAAGCACCATTCACATTTTCTTCAGGAAATGTACATTCTAGTATTGTAATTACTATTCACCTGAACAAAACTTTGGCGCGTAACTCGTCCCGCACCGTTTGACGTAGACCCACGAATGAGGTGTCAAATCGACCGGCTTATTGAGGAGAGGTGTGCTATGACTTTTCTAAGCGATCAGGTGTACGATGTTCGCACAGCGTATGAAAAAACGGCTGAAAAATCTCCCATAGACTTAACATGGGGGCCAAATCTGTGAGATCATATCTTTGGTTTAGAAGGTCATAGAGACTTGGGGCTGGGCTCTTTTGATTCGGCCAGCCAATAAGTAGTGACACAGCAACTTCATAGCCACGCCCTAGCAACCAATTACAGCACCCTAGCAACCGGGGCCAAATTTTGCCACTGCAAGCACCATTCACATTTTCTTCAGGAAATGTACATTCTAGTATTGTAATTACTATTCACCTGAACAAAACTTTGGCACGTAACTCGTCCCGCACCGTTTGTCGTAGACCCACGAATGAGGTGTCAAATCGACCGGCTTATTGAGGAGAGGTGTGCTATGACTTTTCTAAGCGATTGGGTGTACGATTTTCGCACAGCATACGAAAAAACGGCTGAAAAAACTCCCATAGACTTAACATGGGGGCCAAATCTGTGAGATCATATCTTTGGTTTAGAAGGTCATAGAGACTTGGGGCTGGGCTCTTTTGATTCAGCCTGCCAATAAGTATTGACACAGCATCTTCATAGCCACGCCCTAGCAACCAATTACAGCACCCTAGCAACCGGTGACGAATTTTGCCACTGCAAGCACCATTCACATTTTCTTCAGGAAATGTACATTCTAGTTAATGGTGCTTGCCAAAGGCAAAGCTCCATTCTTATTCTTCTGCATACTTATTATTCTTCTTCTTCTTCTTCTGGACACAATTTCTGCGCGCTACTCCTCCCGCAGTTTTTGTCATAGACCCATGAATGAGGTGTCAAATCGACCGGCTCATTGAGGACAGGTGTGCTATGACTTTTATAAGCGATCGGGTGTACGATGTTCGTCCGGCGGGCGAAAAAGTAGCGAAAAAAATCCCATAGACTTTGCATTGGGACAAACTTTGATGAGTAATAGCTCCTAACGAGAATTTCATAGAAACATGTGGGTTACCACGTTTGAAGAGCCTGATAGGCTCTCTCAGACCATACCTCAAAATGGGGTGTAAGTTGTACCCCTGGGGTGCAAGAGCTGCCCAAAGTTGCCCCATAGACATACTATGGTGAAGCCGTGCCCATGAACCAGGAAGTACTGTGTTTTTCCTACTATGGGAAATTACATAGGGATTTTGTATTGAACATAACTCTGGATCACAATGTCTTAAAGACAAGGGGGTGGGCTCATTTTACTCAGGCAACCAATCAGTGTCTCAGGTTCATTGTGAAGCTATCAAGCCACGCCCTAGCAACCATATAGAGCACCATAGCAACAAGTTCCATAGACTTCCATTGAAAAAGATCAAATGAATATCTTTGGATAGGAGTGTCATAGAAACATGAGGGTGGGCTCATTTGACTCGGGGCAGCAAACGGCCAATCACGAATCACCTTAAACACTTCATAGCCACGCCCTAGCAACCATTTAGAGCACCCTAGCAACCCAAAGCAAAGAGGGATATCTTCAAATCTGAATATCATAGAGGCATGGGGGTTGGTTTATATCATTCATACTGGCAAGCAGCCTTTGGTTTATCATTACTGGCAGCTGCCAAGCCACTGCCTAGCAACCAAACAGAATACCCTAGCAACCGTTTTGCAAGATCTATATCTCTGCATCAGAGCATCATAGAGACATGGCGGTTGGCTCTTTTGACTCATGCTAGCAAACTGGACTTCCAACATGCTACACATGCTATCAGTGAATAGCTACATGCCAATAGTGATTAGCTTAGGGTTTAAACATGACACAAACTAGTAAAAATGTGTTAGCATAATGCTGGTAACATGCTAATTGTGTTAGCATCATGCTAGTAGCATGCTAATCATGTTAGCATCATGCTAGCAAACATGCTAATTATGTTAGCATCTTGTTAAAAACATGCTAACAACATGGTAATCATGCTAGCATCATGCTAGCATTATGCTAATCATGTTAGCATGTTGCTAGCATTATGCTAACATGATTAGCATCTTTCTAAAAACATGCTAGCAGCATGCTAAGGGTGTTAGCATTATGCTAGCAACATGCTAATCATGTTAGCATTTTGCTAGCATTATGTTAACATGATTGGCATCTTTCTAAAAACATGTTAGCAGGATACTAAGGGTGTTAGCATAATGCTAAGCAACATGCTAATCATGTTAGCATCTTGCTAAAAACATCCTAGCAGGACGGTAATTATGTTAGCATAATGCTAATCAAGAGTGCCGAGTTTTGCCACTGCAAGCACCATTCACATTTTCTTCAGGAAATGTACATTCTAGTATTGTAATTACTATTCACCTGAACAAAACTTTGGCGCGTAACTCGTCCCGCAGTTTTTGTCGTAGACCCACGAATGAGGTGTCAAATCGACCGGCTTATTGAGGAGAGGTGTGCTATGACTTTTCTAAGCGATTAGGTGTACGATGTTCGCACAGCGTACGAAAAAACGGCTGAAAAAACTCCCATAGACTTAACATGGGGGCCAAATCTGTGAGATCATATCTTTGGTTTAGATGGTCATAGAGACTTGGGGCTGGGCTCTTTTGGCTCGGCCTATCAAGCCGCCAATAAGTAGTGACTTTATGGCCACGCCCTAGCAACCAATTACAGCACCCTAGCAACCGGTGCCGAATTTTGCCACTGCAAGCACCATTCACATTTTCTTCAGGAAATGTACATTCTAGTATTGTAATTACTATTCACCTGAACAAAACTTTGGCACGTAACTCGTCCCGCACCGTTTGTCGTAGACCCACGAATGAGGTGTCAAATCGACCGGCTTATTGAGGAGAGGTGTGCTATGACTTTTCTAAGCGATTGGGTGTACGATTTTCGCACAGCATACGAAAAAACGGCTGAAAAAACTCCCATAGACTTAACATGGGGGCCAAATCTGTGAGATCATATCTTTGGTTTAGAAGGTCATAGAGACTTGGGGCTGGGCTCTTTTGATTCAGCCTGCCAATAAGTATTGACACAGCATCTTCATAGCCACGCCCTAGCAACCAATTACAGCACCCTAGCAACCGGTGACGAATTTTGCCACTGCAAGCACCATTCACATTTTCTTCAGGAAATGTACATTCTAGTATTGTAATTACTATTCACCTGAACAAAACTTTGGCGCGTAACTTGTCCCGCACCGTTTGTCGTAGACCCACGAATGAGGTGTCAAATCGACCGGCTTATTGAGGAGAGGTGTGCTATGACTTTTCTAAGCGATCGGGTGTACGATGTTCGCACAGCCAACGAAAAAAACGACTGAAAAATCTCCCATAGACTTAACATTGGGTCATAATTTGTGAGATCATATCTTTGGATCAGAAGGTCATAGCGACTTGGGGCTGGGCTCTTTTGATTCGGCCAGCCAATAAGTAGTGACACAGCAACTTCATAGCCACGCCCTAGCAACAAATTACAGCACCCTAGCAACCGGTGCCGAATTTTGCCACTGCAAGCACCATTCACATTTTCTTCAGGAAATGTACATTCTAGTATTGTAATTACTATTCACCTGAACAAAACTTTGGCGCGTAACTCGTCCCGCACCGTTTGACGTAGACCCACGAATGAGGTGTCAAATCGACCGGCTTATTGAGGAGAGGTGTGCTATGACTTTTCTAAGCGATCAGGTGTACGATGTTCGCACAGCGTATGAAAAAACGGCTGAAAAATCTCCCATAGACTTAACATGGGGGCCAAATCTGTGAGATCATATCTTTGGTTTAGAAGGTCATAGAGACTTGGGGCTGGGCTCTTTTGATTCGGCCAGCCAATAAGTAGTGACACAGCAACTTCATAGCCACGCCCTAGCAACCAATTACAGCACCCTAGCAACCGGGGCCAAATTTTGCCACTGCAAGCACCATTCACATTTTCTTCAGGAAATGTACATTCTAGTATTGTAATTACTATTCACCTGAACAAAACTTCAGCGCATAACTCGTCCCGCACCGTTTGTCGGAGACCCACGAATGAGGTGTCAAATCGACCGGCTTATTGAGGAGAGGTGTGCTATGACTTTTCTAAGCGATCGGGTGTACGATGTTCGCACAGCGTACGAAAAAACGGCTGAAAAAAGTCCCATAGACTTAACATGGGGGCCAAATGTGTGAGATCATATCTTTGGATCAGAAGGTCGTAGAGACTTGGGGCTGGGCTCGTTTGACTCGGCCATCCAATGAGTAGTGACACAGCAGCTTCGTAGCCACGCCCTAGCAACCAATTACAGCACCCTAGCAACCGGGTGGCGAATTTTGCCACTGCAAGCACCATTCACATTTTCTTAAGGAAATGTACATTCTAGTATTGTAATTACTATTCACCTGAACAAAACTTTGGCGCATAACTCGTCCCGCACCGTTTGTCGTAGACCCATGAATGAGGTGTCAAATCGACCGGCTTATTGAGGAGAGGTGTGCTATGACTTTTCTAAGTGATCGGGTGTACGATGTTCGCAGAGCGTACGAAAAAACGGCTGAAAAAACTCCCATAGACTTAACATGGGGGCCAAATCTGTGAGATCATATCTTTAGTTTAGAAGTTCGTAGAGACTTGGGGCTGGGCTCTTTTGATTCGGCCAGCCAATAAGTAGTGACACAGCAACTTCATAGCCACGTCCTAGCAACCAATTACAGCACCCTAGCAACCGGTGCCGAATTTTGCCACTGCAAGCACCATTCACATTTTCTTCAGGAAATGTACATTCTAGTATTGTAATTACTATTCACCTGAACAAAACTTTGGCGCATAACTCGTCCCGCACCGTTTGTCGTAGACCCATGAATGAGGTGTCAAATCGACCGGCTTATTGAGGAGAGGTGTGCTATGACTTTTCTAAGTGATCGGGTGTACGATGTTCGCAGAGCGTACGAAAAAACGGCTGAAAAAACTCCCATAGACTTAACATGGGGGCCAAATCTGTGAGATCATATCTTTAGTTTAGAAGTTCGTAGAGACTTGGGGCTGGGCTCTTTTGATTCGGCCAGCCAATAAGTAGTGACACAGCAACTTCATAGCCACGTCCTAGCAACCAATTACAGCACCCTAGCAACCGGTGCCGAATTTTGCCACTGCAAGCACCATTCACATTTTCTTCAGGAAATGTACATTCTAGTTAATGGTGCTTGCCAAAGGCAAAGCTCCATTCTTATTCTTCTGCATACTTATTATTCTTCTTCTTCTTCTTCTGGACACAATTTCTGCGCGCTACTCCTCCCGCAGTTTTTGTCATAGACCCATGAATGAGGTGTCAAATCGACCGGCTCATTGAGGACAGGTGTGCTATGACTTTTATAAGCGATCGGGTGTACGATGTTCGTCCGGCGGGCGAAAAAGTAGCGAAAAAAATCCCATAGACTTTGCATTGGGACAAACTTTGATGAGTAATAGCTCCTAACGAGAATTTCATAGAAACATGTGGGTTACCACGTTTGAAGAGCCTGATAGGCTCTCTCAGACCATACCTCAAAATGGGGTGTAAGTTGTACCCCTGGGGTGCAAGAGCTGCCCAAAGTTGCCCCATAGACATACTATGGTGAAGCCGTGCCCATGAACCAGGAAGTACTGTGTTTTTCCTACTATGGGAAATTACATAGGGATTTTGTATTGAACATAACTCTGGATCACAATGTCTTAAAGACAAGGGGGTGGGCTCATTTTACTCAGGCAACCAATCAGTGTCTCAGGTTCATTGTGAAGCTATCAAGCCACGCCCTAGCAACCATATAGAGCACCATAGCAACAAGTTCCATAGACTTCCATTGAAAAAGATCAAATGAATATCTTTGGATAGGAGTGTCATAGAAACATGAGGGTGGGCTCATTTGACTCGGGGCAGCAAACGGCCAATCACGAATCACCTTAAACACTTCATAGCCACGCCCTAGCAACCATTTAGAGCACCCTAGCAACCCAAAGCAAAGAGGGATATCTTCAAATCTGAATATCATAGAGGCATGGGGGTTGGTTTATATCATTCATACTGGCAAGCAGCCTTTGGTTTATCATTACTGGCAGCTGCCAAGCCACTGCCTAGCAACCAAACAGAATACCCTAGCAACCGTTTTGCAAGATCTATATCTCTGCATCAGAGCATCATAGAGACATGGCGGTTGGCTCTTTTGACTCATGCTAGCAAACTGGACTTCCAACATGCTACACATGCTATCAGTGAATAGCTACATGCCAATAGTGATTAGCTTAGGGTTTAAACATGACACAAACTAGTAAAAATGTGTTAGCATAATGCTGGTAACATGCTAATTGTGTTAGCATCATGCTAGTAGCATGCTAATCATGTTAGCATCATGCTAGCAAACATGCTAATTATGTTAGCATCTTGTTAAAAACATGCTAACAACATGGTAATCATGCTAGCATCATGCTAGCATTATGCTAATCATGTTAGCATGTTGCTAGCATTATGCTAACATGATTAGCATCTTTCTAAAAACATGCTAGCAGCATGCTAAGGGTGTTAGCATTATGCTAGCAACATGCTAATCATGTTAGCATTTTGCTAGCATTATGTTAACATGATTGGCATCTTTCTAAAAACATGTTAGCAGGATACTAAGGGTGTTAGCATAATGCTAGCAACATGCTAATCATGTTAGCATCTTGCTAAAAACATCCTAGCAGGACGGTAATTATGTTAGCATAATGCTAATCAAGAGTGCCGAGTTTTGCCACTGCAAGCACCATTCACATTTTCTTCAGGAAATGTACATTCTAGTTAATGGTGCTTGCCAAAGGCAAAGCTCCATTCTTATTCTTCTGCATACTTATTATTCTTCTTCTTCTTCTTCTGGACACAATTTCTGCGCGCTACTCCTCCCGCAGTTTTTGTCATAGACCCATGAATGAGGTGTCAAATCGACCGGCTCATTGAGGACAGGTGTGCTATGACTTTTATAAGCGATCGGGTGTACGATGTTCGTCCGGCGGGCGAAAAAGTAGCGAAAAAAAATCCCATAGACTTTGCATTGGGACAAACTTTGATGAGTAATAGCTCCTAACGAGAATTTCATAGAAACATGTGGGTTACCACGTTTGAAGAGCCTGATAGGCTCTCTCAGACCATACCTCAAAATGGGGTGTAAGTTGTACCCCTGGGGCGCAAGAGCTGCCCAAAGTTGCCCCATAGACATACTATGGTGAAGCCGTGCCCATGAACCAGGAAGTACTGTGTTTTTCCTACTATGGGAAATTACATAGGGATTTTGTATTGAACATAACTCTGGATCACAATGTCATAGAGACAAGGGGGTGGGCCCATTTTACTCAGGCAACCAATCAGTCTCTCAGGATCATTGTGAAGCTATCAAGCCACGCCCTAGCAACCATATAGAGCACCATAGCAACAAGTTCCATTGACTTCCATTGAAAAAGGTCAAATGAATATCTTTGGATAGAAGTGTCGTACAAACAAGAGGGTGGGCTCATTTGACTGGAGGCAGCAAACCGCCAATCACAAATCACCTTAAAGACATCATAGCCACGCCTTAGCAACCATTTAAAGCACCCTAGCAACCCAAAGCATAGGCAGATATCTTCAAATCTGAATATCATAGAGGCATGGGGGTTGGTTTATATCATTTATACTGGCAAGCAGCCTTTGGTTTATCATTACTAGCAGCTGCCAAGCCACTCCCTAGCAACCAAACAGAGTACCCTAGCAACCGTTTTGCAAGATCTATATCTCTGCATCAGAACATCATAAAGACATGGGGGTTGGTTTATATTGTCAAGCAGCCTTTGGAGTATCATCATTGGTAGCTGCCAAGCCACTCCTTAGCAACCAAACAGAGTACCCTAGCAACCGTTTAGCAAGATCTATATCTCTGCATCAGAGCATCATAGAGACATGGCGGTTGGCTCTTTTGACTCATGCTAGCAAACTGAACTTCCAACATGCTACACATGCTAGCAGTGAATAGCTACATGCTAATAGTGATTAGCTTAGGGTTTAAACATGACACAAACTAGTAAAAATGTGTTACATCATGCTGGTAACATGCTAATTGTGTTAGCATCATGCTAGTAGCATGCTAATCATGTTAGCATCATGCTAGCAAACATGCTAATTATGTTAGCATCTTGTTAAAAACATGCTAGCAACATGGTAATCATGCTAGCATCATGCTAGCATTATGCTAATCATGTTAGCATGTTGCTAGCATTATGCTAACATGATTAGCATCTTTCTAAAAACATGCTAGCAGCATGCTAAGGGTGTTAGCATTATGCTAGCAACAAATGCTAATCATGTTAGCATGTTGCTAGCATAATGCTAACATGATTAGCATCTTTCTAAAAACATGCTAGCAGCATGCTAAGGGTGTTAGCATAATGCTAGCAACATGCTAATCATGTTAGCATCTTGATAAAAACATCCTAGCAGGACGGTAATTATGTTAGCATCATGCTAATCAAGAGTGCCGAGTTTTGCCACTGCAAGCACCATTCACATTTTCTTCAGGAAATGTACATTCTAGTATTGTAATTACTATTCACCTGAACAAAACTTTGGCGCATAACTCGTCCCGCACCGTTTGTCGTAGACCCATGAATGAGGTGTCAAATCGACCGGCTTATTGAGGAGAGGTGTGCTATGACTTTTCTAAGTGATCGGGTGTACGATGTTCGCAGAGCGTACGAAAAAACGGCTGAAAAAACTCCCATAGACTTAACATGGGGGCCAAATCTGTGAGATCATATCTTTAGTTTAGAAGTTCGTAGAGACTTGGGGCTGGGCTCTTTTGATTCGGCCAGCCAATAAGTAGTGACACAGCAACTTCATAGCCACGTCCTAGCAACCAATTACAGCACCCTAGCAACCGGTGCCGAATTTTGCCACTGCAAGCACCATTCACATTTTCTTCAGGAAATGTACATTCTAGTATTGTAATTACTATTCACCTGAACAAAACTTTGGCGCGTAACTCGTCCCGCACCGTTTGTCGTAGACCCACGAATGAGGTGTCAAATCGACCGGCTTATTGAGGAGAGGTGTGCTATGACTTTTCTAAGCGATCGGGTGTACGATGTTCGCACAGCATACGAAAAAACGGCTGAAAAAACTCCCATAGACTTAACATGGGGGCCAAATCTGTGAGATCATATCTTTGGTTTAGAAGGTCATAGAGACTTGGGGCTGGGCTCTTTTGATTCAGCCTGCCAATAAGTAGTGACACAGCATCTTCATAGCCACGCCCTAGCAACCAATTACAGCACCCTAGCAACCGGGGCCGAATTTTGCCACTGCAAGCACCATTCACATTTTCTTCAGGAAATGTACATTCTAGTATTGTAATTACTATTCACCTGAACAAAACTTTGGCGCGTAACTCGTCCCGCACCGTTTGTCGTAGACCCACGAATGAGGTGTCAAATCGACCGGCTTATTGAGGAGAGGTGTGCTATGACTTTTCTAAGCGATCGGGTGTACGATGTTCGCACAGCGTACGAAATAACGGCTGAAAAAACTCCCATAGACTTAACATGGGGGCCAAATCTGTGAGATAATATATTTGGATCAGAAGGTCATAGAGACTTGGGGCTGGGCTCTTTTGATTCGGCCAGCCAATAAGTAGTGACACAGCAGCTTCATAGCCACGCCCTAGCAACCAATTACAGTACCCTAGCAACGGGTGCCGAATTTTGCCACTGCAAGCACCATTCACATTTTCTTCAGGAAATGTACATTCTAGTATTGTAATTACTATTCACCTGAACAAAACTTTGGCGCGTAACTCGTCCCGCACCGTTTGACGTAGACCCACAAATGAGGTGTCAAATCGACCGGCTTATTGAGGAGAGGTGTGCTATGACTTTTCTAAGCGATCGGGTGTACGATGTTCGCACAGCGTACGAAAAAAATGGCTGAAAAAACTCCCATAGACTTAACATGGGGGCCAAATCTGTGAGATCATATCTTTGGTTTAGAAGGTCATAGAGACTTGGGGCTGGGCTCTTTTGATTCGGCCAGCCAATAAGTAGTGACACAGCAACTTCATAGCCACGCCCTAGCAACCAATTACAGCACCCTAGCAACCGAGTCCGGTGTTTTGCCACTGCAAGCACCATTCACATTTTCTTCAGGAAATGTACATTCTAGTTAATGGTGCTTGCCAAAGGCAAAGCTCCATTCTTATTCTTCTGCATACTTATTATTCTTCTTCTTCTTCTTCTGGACACAATTTCTGCGCGCTACTCCTCCCGCAGTTTTTGTCATAGACCCATGAATGAGGTGTCAAATCGACCGGCTCATTGAGGACAGGTGTGCTATGACTTTTATAAGCGATCGGGTGTACGATGTTCGTCCGGCGGGCGAAAAAGTAGCGAAAAAAATCCCATAGACTTTGCATTGGGACAAACTTTGATGAGTAATAGCTCCTAACGAGAATTTCATAGAAACATGTGGGTTACCACGTTTGAAGAGCCTGATAGGCTCTCTCAGACCATACCTCAAAATGGGGTGTAAGTTGTACCCCTGGGGCGCAAGAGCTGCCCAAAGTTGCCCCATAGACATACTATGGTGAAGCCGTGCCCATGAACCAGGAAGTACTGTGTTTTTCCTACTATGGGAAATTACATAGGGATTTTGTATTGAACATAACTCTGGATCACAATGTCATAGAGACAAGGGGGTGGGCTCATTTTACTCAGGCAACCAATCAGTCTCTCAGGATCATTGTGAAGCTATCAAGCCACGCCCTAGCAACCATATAGAGCACCATAGCAACAAGTTCCATAGACTTCCATTGAAAAAGATCAAATGAATATCTTTGGATAGGAGTGTCATAAAAACATGAGGGTGGGCTCATTTGACTCGGGGCAGCAAACCGCCAATCACAAATCACCTTAAAGACATCATAGCCACGCCTTAGCAACCATTTAGAGCACCCTAGCAACCCAAAGCATAGGCAGATATCTTCAAATCTGAATATCATAGAGGCATGGGGGTTGGTTTATATCATTCATACTGGCAAGCAGCCTTTGGTTTATCATCATTGGCAGCTGCCAAGCCACTCCCTAGCAACCAAACAGAGTACCCTAGCAACCATTTTGCAAGATCTATATCTCTGCGTCAGAACATCGTACAGACATGGGGGTTGGTTTATATTGTCAAGCAGCCTTTGGAGTATCATCATTGGCAGCTGCCAAGCCACTCCCTAGCAACCAAACAGAGTACCCTAGCAACCGTTTTGAAACACCTATATTTCTGCATCAGAACATTATAGAGACATGGCGGTTGGCTCTTTTGACTCATGCTAGCAAACTGGACTTCCAACATGCTACACATGCTATCAGTGAATAGCTACATGCTAATAGTGATTAGCTTAAGGTTTAAACATGACACAAACTAGTAAAAATGTGTTAGAATAATGCTGGTAACATGCTAATTGTGTTAGCATGATGCTAGTAGCATGATAATCATGTTAGCATCATGTTAGCAAACATGCTAATCATGTTAGCATCTTGTTAAATACATGCTAACAACATGGTAATCATGCTAGCATCATGCTAGCATTATGCTAATGATGTTAGCATGTTGCTAGCATTATGCTAACATGATTAGCATCTTGTTAAAATCATGCTAGAACATGGTAAATCATGCTAGCAACATGCAAGATTATGCTAATCATGTTAGCATGTTTGCTACAAGATTATGCTAACATGATTAGCATCTTGTTTAAAACATGCTAACAGCATGCTAAGGGTGTTAGCATCATGCTAGCAACATGCTAATCATGTTAGCATGTTGTTAACATAATGCTAACATGATTAGCATCTTGTTAAAATAATGCTAGCAACATGGTAATCATGCTAGCATCATGCTAGTATTATGCTAATCATATTAGCATTTTGCTAGCATTATGCTAACATGACTAGCATTTTGTTTAAAACATGCTAGCAGGATGCTTAGGGTGTTAGCATCATGCTAGCAACATGCAAATCATGTTAGCATTTTGCTAAAAACATCCTAGCAGGACGGTAATTATGTTAGCATCATGCTAATCAAGAGTGCCGAGTTTTGCCACTGCAAGCACCATTCACATTTTCTTCAGGAAATGTACATTCTAGTATTGTAATTACTATTCACCTGAACAAAACTTTGGCGCGTAACTCGTCCCGCACCGTTTGTCGTAGACCCATGAATGAGGTGTCAAATCGACCGGCTTATCGAGGAGAGGTGTGCTATGACTTTTCTAAGCGATCGTGTGTACGATGTCCGCACAGCGTACGAAAAAACGGCTGAAAAAACTCCCATAGACTTAACATTGGGTCAAAATCTGTGAGATCATATCTATGGATCAGAAGGTCATAGAGACTTGGGGCTGGGCTCTTTTGATTCGGCCAGCCAATAAGTAGTGACACAGCAACTTCATAGCCACGCCCTAGCAACCAATTACATCACCCTAGCAACTGGGGCCGAATTTTGCCACTGCAAGCACCATTCACATTTTCTTCAGGAAATGTACATTCTAGTTAATGGTGCTTGCCAAAGGCAAAGCTCCATTCTTATTCTTCTGCATACTTATTATTCTTCTTCTTCTTCTTCTGGACACAATTTCTGCGCGCTACTCCTCCCGCAGTTTTTGTCATAGACCCATGAATGAGGTGTCAAATCGACCGGCTCATTGAGGACAGGTGTGCTATGACTTTTATAAGCGATCGGGTGTACGATGTTCGTCCGGCGGGCGAAAAAGTAGCGAAAAAAATCCCATAGACTTTGCATTGGGACAAACTTTGATGAGTAATAGCTCCTAACGAGAGTTTCATAGAAACATGTGGGTTACCACGTTTGAAGAGCCTGATAGGCTCTCTCAGACCATACCTCAAAATGGGGTGTAAGTTGTACCCCTGGGGCGCAAGAGCTGCCCAAAGTTGCCCCATAGACATACTATGGTGAAGCCGTGCCCATGAACCAGGAAGTACTGTGTTTTTCCTACTATGGGAAATTACATAGGGATTTTGTATTGAACATAACTCTGAATCACAATGTCATAGAGACAAGGGGGTGGGCTCATTTTACTCAGGCAACCAATCAGTCTCTCAGGATCATTGTAAAGCTATCAAGCCACGCCCTAGCAACCATATAGAGAACCATAGCAACAAGTTCCATAGACTTCCATTGAAAAAGATCAAAGGAATATCTTTGGATAGGAGTGTCATAGAAACATGAGGGTGGGCTCATTTGACTCGAGGCAGCAAACCGCCAATCACAAATCACCTTAAAGACATCATAGCCACGCCTTAGCAACCATATAGAGCACCCTAGCAACCCAAAGCATAGGCAGATATCTTCAAATCTGAATATCATAGAGGCATGGGGGTTGGTTTATATCATTCATACTGGCAAGCAGCCTTTGGTGTATCATCATTGGTAGCTGCCAAGCCACTCCTTAGCAACCAAACAGAGTACCCTAGCAACCATTTTGCAAGATCTATATCTCTGCGTCAGAACATCGTACAGACATGGGGGTTGGTTTATATTGTCAAGCAGCCTTTGGAGTATCATCATTGGCAGCTGCCAAGCCACTCCCTAGCAACCAAACAGAGTACCCTAGCAACCGTTTTGAAACACCTATATTTCTGCATCAGAACATTATAGAGACATGGCGGTTGGCTCTTTTGACTCATGCTAGCAAACTGGACTTCCACCATGCTACACATGCTAGCAGTGAATAGCTACATGCTAATAGTGAGTAGCTTAAGGTTTAAACATGACACAAACTAGTAAAAATGTGTTAGAATAATGCTAGTGGCATGCTAATTGTGTTAGCATGATGCTAGTAGCATGATAATCATGTTAGCATCATGTTAGCAAACATGCTAATCATGTTAGCATCTTGTTAAATACATGCTAACAACATGGTAATCATGCTAGCATCATGCTAGCATTATGCTAATGATGTTAGCATGTTGCTAGCATTATGCTAACATGATTAGCATCTTGTTAAAATCATGCTAGCAACATGGTAATCATGCTAGCATCATGCTAGCATTATGCTAATCATGTTAGCATGTTTGCTAGCATTATGCTAACATGATTAGCATCTTGTTTAAAACATGCTAACAGCATGCTAAGGGTGTTAGCATCATGCTAGCAACATGCTAATCATGTTAGCATGTTGTTAACATAATGCTAACATGATTAGCATCTTGTTAAAATAATGCTAGCAACATGGTAATCATGCTAGCATCATGCTAGTATTATGCTAATCATATTAGCATTTTGCTAGCATTATGCTAACATGACTAGCATTTTGTTTAAAACATGCTAGCAGCATGCTTAGGGTGTTAGCATCATGCTAGCAACATGCAAATCATGTTAGCATTTTGCTAAAAACATCCTAGCAGGACGGTAATTATGTTAGCATCATGCTAATCAAGAGTGCCGAGTTTTGCCACTGCAAGCACCATTCACATTTTCTTCAGGAAATGTACATTCTAGTATTGTAATTACTATTCACCTGAACAAAACTTTGGCGCGTAACTCGTCCCGCACCGTTTGTCGTAGACCCATGAATGAGGTGTCAAATCGACCGGCTTATCGAGGAGAGGTGTGCTATGACTTTTCTAAGCGATCGTGTGTACGATGTCCGCACAGCGTACGAAAAAACGGCTGAAAAAACTCCCATAGACTTAACATTGGGTCAAAATCTGTGAGATCATATCTATGGATCAGAAGGTCATAGAGACTTGGGGCTGGGCTCTTTTGATTCGGCCAGCCAATAAGTAGTGACACAGCAACTTCATAGCGACGCCCTAGCAACCAATTACATCACCCTAGCAACTGGGGCCGAATTTTACCACTGCAAGCACCATTCACATTTTCTTCAGGAAATGTACATTCTAGTATTGTAATTACTATTCACCTGAACAAAACTTTGGCGCGTAACTCGTCCCGCACCGTTTGACGTAGACCCACAAATGAGGTGTCAAATCGACCGGCTTATTGAGGAGAGGTGTGCTATGACTTTTCTAAGTGATCGGGTGTACGCTGTTCGCACAGCATACGAAAAAAATGGCTGAAAAAACTCCCATAGACTTAACATTGAGTCAAAATCTGTGAGATCATATCTTTGGATTGGAAGTTCATAGAGACTTGGGGCTGGGCTCTTTTGATTCGGCCAGCCAATAAGTAGTGACACAGCAACTTCATAGCCACGCCCTAGCAACCAATTACAGCACCCTAGCAACCGAGTCAGGTGTTTTGCCACTGCAAGCACCATTCACATTTTCTTCAGGAAATGTACATTCTAGTATTGTAATTACTATTCACCTGAACAAAACTTTGGCGCGTAACTTGTCCCGCACCGTTTGTCGTAGACCCACGAATGAGGTGTCAAATCGACCGGCTTATTGAGGAGAGGTGTGCTATGACTTTTCTAAGCGATCGGGTGTACGATGTTCGCACAGCCAACGAAAAAAACGACTGAAAAATCTCCCATAGACTTAACATTGGGTCATAATTTGGAGATCATATCTTTGGATCAGAAGGTCATAGCGACTTGGGGCTGGGCTCTTTTGATTCGGCCAGCCAATAAGTAGTGACACAGCAACTTCATAGCCACGCCCTAGCAACAAATTACAGCACCCTAGCAACCGGTGCCGAATTTTGCCACTGCAAGCACCATTCACATTTTCTTCAGGAAATGTACATTCTAGTATTGTAATTACTATTCACCTGAACAAAACTTTGGCGCGTAACTCGTCCCGCACCGTTTGACGTAGACCCACGAATGAGGTGTCAAATCGACCGGCTTATTGAGGAGAGGTGTGCTATGACTTTTCTAAGCGATCAGGTGTACGATGTTCGCACAGCGTATGAAAAAACGGCTGAAAAATCTCCCATAGACTTAACATGGGGGCCAAATCTGTGAGATCATATCTTTGGTTTAGAAGGTCATAGAGACTTGGGGCTGGGCTCTTTTGATTCGGCCAGCCAATAAGTAGTGACACAGCAACTTCATAGCCACGCCCTAGCAACCAATTACAGCACCCTAGCAACCGGGGCCAAATTTTGCCACTGCAAGCACCATTCACATTTTCTTCAGGAAATGTACATTCTAGTATTGTAATTACTATTCACCTGAACAAAACTTTGGCACGTAACTCGTCCCGCACCGTTTGTCGTAGACCCACGAATGAGGTGTCAAATCGACCGGCTTATTGAGGAGAGGTGTGCTATGACTTTTCTAAGCGATTGGGTGTACGATTTTCGCACAGCATACGAAAAAACGGCTGAAAAAACTCCCATAGACTTAACATGGGGGCCAAATCTGTGAGATCATATCTTTGGTTTAGAAGGTCATAGAGACTTGGGGCTGGGCTCTTTTGATTCAGCCTGCCAATAAGTATTGACACAGCATCTTCATAGCCACGCCCTAGCAACCAATTACAGCACCCTAGCAACCGGTGACGAATTTTGCCACTGCAAGCACCATTCACATTTTCTTCAGGAAATGTACATTCTAGTTAATGGTGCTTGCCAAAGGCAAAGCTCCATTCTTATTCTTCTGCATACTTATTATTCTTCTTCTTCTTCTTCTGGACACAATTTCTGCGCGCTACTCCTCCCGCAGTTTTTGTCATAGACCCATGAATGAGGTGTCAAATCGACCGGCTCATTGAGGACAGGTGTGCTATGACTTTTATAAGCGATCGGGTGTACGATGTTCGTCCGGCGGGCGAAAAAGTAGCGAAAAAAATCCCATAGACTTTGCATTGGGACAAACTTTGATGAGTAATAGCTCCTAACGAGAATTTCATAGAAACATGTGGGTTACCACGTTTGAAGAGCCTGATAGGCTCTCTCAGACCATACCTCAAAATGGGGTGTAAGTTGTACCCCTGGGGTGCAAGAGCTGCCCAAAGTTGCCCCATAGACATACTATGGTGAAGCCGTGCCCATGAACCAGGAAGTACTGTGTTTTTCCTACTATGGGAAATTACATAGGGATTTTGTATTGAACATAACTCTGGATCACAATGTCTTAAAGACAAGGGGGTGGGCTCATTTTACTCAGGCAACCAATCAGTGTCTCAGGTTCATTGTGAAGCTATCAAGCCACGCCCTAGCAACCATATAGAGCACCATAGCAACAAGTTCCATAGACTTCCATTGAAAAAGATCAAATGAATATCTTTGGATAGGAGTGTCATAGAAACATGAGGGTGGGCTCATTTGACTCGGGGCAGCAAACGGCCAATCACGAATCACCTTAAACACTTCATAGCCACGCCCTAGCAACCATTTAGAGCACCCTAGCAACCCAAAGCAAAGAGGGATATCTTCAAATCTGAATATCATAGAGGCATGGGGGTTGGTTTATATCATTCATACTGGCAAGCAGCCTTTGGTTTATCATTACTGGCAGCTGCCAAGCCACTGCCTAGCAACCAAACAGAATACCCTAGCAACCGTTTTGCAAGATCTATATCTCTGCATCAGAGCATCATAGAGACATGGCGGTTGGCTCTTTTGACTCATGCTAGCAAACTGGACTTCCAACATGCTACACATGCTATCAGTGAATAGCTACATGCCAATAGTGATTAGCTTAGGGTTTAAACATGACACAAACTAGTAAAAATGTGTTAGCATAATGCTGGTAACATGCTAATTGTGTTAGCATCATGCTAGTAGCATGCTAATCATGTTAGCATCATGCTAGCAAACATGCTAATTATGTTAGCATCTTGTTAAAAACATGCTAACAACATGGTAATCATGCTAGCATCATGCTAGCATTATGCTAATCATGTTAGCATGTTGCTAGCATTATGCTAACATGATTAGCATCTTTCTAAAAACATGCTAGCAGCATGCTAAGGGTGTTAGCATTATGCTAGCAACATGCTAATCATGTTAGCATTTTGCTAGCATTATGTTAACATGATTGGCATCTTTCTAAAAACATGTTAGCAGGATACTAAGGGTGTTAGCATAATGCTAGCAACATGCTAATCATGTTAGCATCTTGCTAAAAACATCCTAGCAGGACGGTAATTATGTTAGCATAATGCTAATCAAGAGTGCCGAGTTTTGCCACTGCAAGCACCATTCACATTTTCTTCAGGAAATGTACATTCTAGTATTGTAATTACTATTCACCTGAACAAAACTTTGGCGCGTAACTCGTCCCGCAGTTTTTGTCGTAGACCCACGAATGAGGTGTCAAATCGACCGGCTTATTGAGGAGAGGTGTGCTATGACTTTTCTAAGCGATTAGGTGTACGATGTTCGCACAGCGTACGAAAAAACGGCTGAAAAAACTCCCATAGACTTAACATGGGGGCCAAATCTGTGAGATCATATCTTTGGTTTAGATGGTCATAGAGACTTGGGGCTGGGCTCTTTTGGCTCGGCCTATCAAGCCGCCAATAAGTAGTGACTTTATGGCCACGCCCTAGCAACCAATTACAGCACCCTAGCAACCGGTGCCGAATTTTGCCACTGCAAGCACCATTCACATTTTCTTCAGGAAATGTACATTCTAGTTAATGGTGCTTGCCAAAGGCAAAGCTCCATTCTTATTCTTCTGCATACTTATTATTCTTCTTCTTCTTCTTCTGGACACAATTTCTGCGCGCTACTCCTCCCGCAGTTTTTGTCATAGACCCATGAATGAGGTGTCAAATCGACCGGCTCATTGAGGACAGGTGTGCTATGACTTTTATAAGCGATCGGGTGTACGATGTTCGTCCGGCGGGCGAAAAAGTAGCGAAAAAAATCCCATAGACTTTGCATTGGGACAAACTTTGATGAGTAATAGCTCCTAACGAGAGTTTCATAGAAACATGTGGGTTACCACGTTTGAAGAGCCTGATAGGCTCTCTCAGACCATACCTCAAAATGGGGTGTAAGTTGTACCCCTGGGGCGCAAGAGCTGCCCAAAGTTGCCCCATAGACATACTATGGTGAAGCCGTGCCCATGAACCAGGAAGTACTGTGTTTTTCCTACTATGGGAAATTACATAGGGATTTTGTATTGAACATAACTCTGAATCACAATGTCATAGAGACAAGGGGGTGGGCTCATTTTACTCAGGCAACCAATCAGTCTCTCAGGATCATTGTAAAGCTATCAAGCCACGCCCTAGCAACCATATAGAGAACCATAGCAACAAGTTCCATAGACTTCCATTGAAAAAGATCAAAGGAATATCTTTGGATAGGAGTGTCATAGAAACATGAGGGTGGGCTCATTTGACTCGAGGCAGCAAACCGCCAATCACAAATCACCTTAAAGACATCATAGCCACGCCTTAGCAACCATATAGAGCACCCTAGCAACCCAAAGCATAGGCAGATATCTTCAAATCTGAATATCATAGAGGCATGGGGGTTGGTTTATATCATTCATACTGGCAAGCAGCCTTTGGTGTATCATCATTGGTAGCTGCCAAGCCACTCCTTAGCAACCAAACAGAGTACCCTAGCAACCATTTTGCAAGATCTATATCTCTGCGTCAGAACATCGTACAGACATGGGGGTTGGTTTATATTGTCAAGCAGCCTTTGGAGTATCATCATTGGCAGCTGCCAAGCCACTCCCTAGCAACCAAACAGAGTACCCTAGCAACCGTTTTGAAACACCTATATTTCTGCATCAGAACATTATAGAGACATGGCGGTTGGCTCTTTTGACTCATGCTAGCAAACTGGACTTCCACCATGCTACACATGCTAGCAGTGAATAGCTACATGCTAATAGTGAGTAGCTTAAGGTTTAAACATGACACAAACTAGTAAAAATGTGTTAGAATAATGCTAGTGGCATGCTAATTGTGTTAGCATGATGCTAGTAGCATGATAATCATGTTAGCATCATGTTAGCAAACATGCTAATCATGTTAGCATCTTGTTAAATACATGCTAACAACATGGTAATCATGCTAGCATCATGCTAGCATTATGCTAATGATGTTAGCATGTTGCTAGCATTATGCTAACATGATTAGCATCTTGTTAAAATCATGCTAGCAACATGGTAATCATGCTAGCATCATGCTAGCATTATGCTAATCATGTTAGCATGTTTGCTAGCATTATGCTAACATGATTAGCATCTTGTTTAAAACATGCTAACAGCATGCTAAGGGTGTTAGCATCATGCTAGCAACATGCTAATCATGTTAGCATGTTGTTAACATAATGCTAACATGATTAGCATCTTGTTAAAATAATGCTAGCAACATGGTAATCATGCTAGCATCATGCTAGTATTATGCTAATCATATTAGCATTTTGCTAGCATTATGCTAACATGACTAGCATTTTGTTTAAAACATGCTAGCAGCATGCTTAGGGTGTTAGCATCATGCTAGCAACATGCAAATCATGTTAGCATTTTGCTAAAAACATCCTAGCAGGACGGTAATTATGTTAGCATCATGCTAATCAAGAGTGCCGAGTTTTGCCACTGCAAGCACCATTCACATTTTCTTCAGGAAATGTACATTCTAGTATTGTAATTACTATTCACCTGAACAAAACTTTGGCGCGTAACTCGTCCCGCACCGTTTGTCGTAGACCCATGAATGAGGTGTCAAATCGACCGGCTTATCGAGGAGAGGTGTGCTATGACTTTTCTAAGCGATCGTGTGTACGATGTCCGCACAGCGTACGAAAAAACGGCTGAAAAAACTCCCATAGACTTAACATTGGGTCAAAATCTGTGAGATCATATCTATGGATCAGAAGGTCATAGAGACTTGGGGCTGGGCTCTTTTGATTCGGCCAGCCAATAAGTAGTGACACAGCAACTTCATAGCGACGCCCTAGCAACCAATTACATCACCCTAGCAACTGGGGCCGAATTTTACCACTGCAAGCACCATTCACATTTTCTTCAGGAAATGTACATTCTAGTATTGTAATTACTATTCACCTGAACAAAACTTTGGCACGTAACTCGTCCCGCACCGTTTGTCGTAGACCCACGAATGAGGTGTCAAATCGACCGGCTTATTGAGGAGAGGTGTGCTATGACTTTTCTAAGCGATTGGGTGTACGATTTTCGCACAGCATACGAAAAAACGGCTGAAAAAACTCCCATAGACTTAACATGGGGGCCAAATCTGTGAGATCATATCTTTGGTTTAGAAGGTCATAGAGACTTGGGGCTGGGCTCTTTTGATTCAGCCTGCCAATAAGTATTGACACAGCATCTTCATAGCCACGCCCTAGCAACCAATTACAGCACCCTAGCAACCGGTGACGAATTTTGCCACTGCAAGCACCATTCACATTTTCTTCAGGAAATGTACATTCTAGTATTGTAATTACTATTCACCTGAACAAAACTTTGGCGCGTAACTTGTCCCGCACCGTTTGTCGTAGACCCACGAATGAGGTGTCAAATCGACCGGCTTATTGAGGAGAGGTGTGCTATGACTTTTCTAAGCGATCGGGTGTACGATGTTCGCACAGCCAACGAAAAAAACGACTGAAAAATCTCCCATAGACTTAACATTGGGTCATAATTTGGAGATCATATCTTTGGATCAGAAGGTCATAGAGACTTGGGGCTGGGCTCTTTTGATTCAGCCTGCCAATAAGTATTGACACAGCATCTTCATAGCCACGCCCTAGCAACCAATTACAGCACCCTAGCAACCGGTGACGAATTTTGCCACTGCAAGCACCATTCACATTTTCTTCAGGAAATGTACATTCTAGTATTGTAATTACTATTCACCTGAACAAAACTTCAGCGCATAACTCGTCCCGCACCGTTTGTCGGAGACCCACGAATGAGGTGTCAAATCGACCGGCTTATTGAGGAGAGGTGTGCTATGACTTTTCTAAGCGATCGGGTGTACGATGTTCGCACAGCGTACGAAAAAACGGCTGAAAAAAGTCCCATAGAC
Source organism: Chanodichthys erythropterus (assembly GCF_024489055.1). Lineage (NCBI taxonomy): Eukaryota > Metazoa > Chordata > Actinopteri > Cypriniformes > Xenocyprididae > Chanodichthys > Chanodichthys erythropterus. Next base: position 22,787,135 of record NC_090242.1, on the reverse strand, counting down.
TTAACATGGGGGCCAAATGTGTGAGATCATATCTTTGGATCAGAAGGTCGTAGAGACTTGGGGCTGGGCTCGTTTGACTCGGCCATCCAATGAGTAGTGACACAGCAGCTTCATAGCCACGCCCTAGCAACCAATTACAGCACCCTAGCAACCGGGTGGCGAATTTTGCCACTGCAAGCACCATTCACATTTTCTTCAGGAAATGTACATTCTAGTATTGTAATTACTATTCACCTGAACAAAACTTTGGCGCATAACTCGTCCCGCACCGTTTGTCGTAGACCCATGAATGAGGTGTCAAATCGACCGGCTTATTGAGGAGAGGTGTGCTATGACTTTTCTAAGTGATCGGGTGTACGATGTTCGCAGAGCGTACGAAAAAACGGCTGAAAAAAACTCCCATAGACTTAACATGGGGGCCAAATCTGTGAGATCATATCTTTAGTTTAGAAGTTCGTAGAGACTTGGGGCTGGGCTCTTTTGATTCGGCCAGCCAATAAGTAGTGACACAGCAACTTCATAGCCACGTCCTAGCAACCAATTACAGCACCCTAGCAACCGGTGCCGAATTTTGCCACTGCAAGCACCATTCACATTTTCTTCAGGAAATGTACATTCTAGTTAATGGTGCTTGCCAAAGGCAAAGCTCCATTCTTATTCTTCTGCATACTTATTATTCTTCTTCTTCTTCTTCTGGACACAATTTCTGCGCGCTACTCCTCCCGCAGTTTTTGTCATAGACCCATGAATGAGGTGTCAAATCGACCGGCTCATTGAGGACAGGTGTGCTATGACTTTTATAAGCGATCGGGTGTACGATGTTCGTCCGGCGGGCGAAAAAGTAGCGAAAAAAATCCCATAGACTTTGCATTGGGACAAACTTTGACGAGTAATAGCTCCTAACGAGAATTTCATAGAAACATGTGGGTTACCAGGTTTGAAGAGCCTGATAGGCTCTCTCAGACCATACCTCAAAATGGGGTGTAAGTTGTACCCCTGGGGCGCAAGAGCTGCCCAAAGTTGCCCCATAGACATACTATGGTGAAGCCGTGCCCATGAACCAGGAAGTACTGTGTTTTTCCTACTATGGGAAATTACATAGGGATTTTGTATTGAACATAACTCTGGATCACAATGTCATAGAGACAAGGGGGTGGGCTCATATTACTCAGGCAACCAATCAGTCTCTCAGGATCATTGTGAAGCTATCAAGCCACGCCCTAGCAACCATATAGAGCACCATAGCAACAAGTTCCATAGACTTCCATTGAAAAAGATCAAATGAATATCTTTGGATAGGAGTGTCATAGAAACATGAGGGTGGGCTCATTTGACTCGGGGCAGCAAACGGCCAATCACGAATCACCTTCAAGACATCATAGCCATGCCCTAGCAACCATTCAGAGCACCCTAGCAACCCAAAGCATAGAGGGGATATCTTCAAATCTGAACATCATAGAGGAATGGGGGTTGGTTTATAGCATTCATACTGGCAAGCAGCCTTTGGTTTATCATTACTGGCAGCTGCCAAGCCACTCCCTAGCAACCAAACAGAGTACCCTAGCAACCGTTTAGCAAGATCTATATCTCTGCATCAGAACATCGTAAAGACATGGGGGTTGGTTTATATTGTCAAGCAGCCTTTGGAGTATCATCATTGGTAGCTACCAGGCCACTCCCTAGCAACCAACCAGATTACCCTAGCAACCGTTTTTCAAGATCCATATCTCTGCATTAGAACATCATAAAGACATGGGGGTTGGTTTATATTGTCAAGCAGCCTTTGGAGTATCATCATTGGCAAACACCAAGCCACTCCCTAGCAACCAAACAGAGTACCCTAGCAACCATTTAGCGATGCCTATATCTCTGCATCAGAACATCGTAGAGACATGGGGGTTGGCTTTTTTGACTCATGCTAGCAAACTGTACTTGCAACATGCTACACATGCTAGCAGTTAATAGCTACATGCTAATAGTGATTAGCTAAGTGCTAAAGTGGGCTGAGAACATGCTAAGAACTCTATAGAAACTCCATAGTAACTATCTGTGCCAACTACCAACCACCTAGTAACACCATAGCAACCACCCTGGTTACCATAGCAACCGCCCAGAACACCCTAGCAACCGCCTAGCAACACAGTAGTGACCACTCCAGGTACCTTAACTACTGCCTAGCAACACCTTAGCAACCACCCCAAGTACCTTAGCAACCGCCTAGCAACACCTTAGCAACCACCCCAAGTACCTTAGCAACCGCCTAGCAACCGAGTGGCGATTTTGCCACTGCAAGCACCATTCACATTTTCTTCAGGAAATGTACATTCTAGTATTGTAATTACTATTCACCTGAACAAAACTTTGGCGCGTAACTCGTCCGGCACCGTTTGTAGTAGACCCACGAATGAGGTGTCAAATCGACCGGCTTATTGAGGAGAGGTGTGCTATGACTTTTCTAAGCGATCGGTTGTACGATGTTCGCACAGCGTACAAAAAAAACGGCTGAAAAAACTCCCATAGACTTAACATGGGGTCCAAATCTGTGAGATCATATCTTTGGATCAGAAGTTCGTAGAGACTTGGGGCTGGGCTCTTTTGATTCGGCCAGCCAATAAGTAGTGACACAGCAACTTCATAGCCACGCCCTAGCAACCAATTACAGCACCCTAGCAACCGAGTCCGGTGTTTTGCCACTGCAAGCACCATTCACATTTTCTTCAGGAAATGTACATTCTAGTATTGTAATTACTATTCACCTGAACAAAACTTTGGCGCGTAACTCGTCCGGCACCGTTTGTAGTAGACCCACGAATGAGGTGTCAAATCGACCGGCTTATTGAGGAGAGGTGTGCTATGACTTTTCTAAGCGATCGGTTGTACGATGTTCGCACAGCGTACAAAAAAAACGGCTGAAAAAACTCCCATAGACTTAACATGGGGTCCAAATCTGTGAGATCATATCTTTGGATCAGAAGTTCGTAGAGACTTGGGGCTGGGCTCTTTTGATTCGGCCAGCCAATAAGTAGTGACACAGCAACTTCATAGCCACGCCCTAGCAACCAATTACAGCACCCTAGCAACCGAGTCCGGTGTTTTGCCACTGCAAGCACCATTCACATTTTCTTCAGGAAATGTACATTCTAGTTAATGGTGCTTGCCAAAGGCAAAGCTCCATTCTTATTCTTCTGCATACTTATTATTCTTCTTCTTCTTCTTCTGGACACAATTTCTGCGCGCTACTCCTCCCGCAGTTTTTGTCATAGACCCATGAATGAGGTGTCAAATCGACCGGCTCATTGAGGACAGGTGTGCTATGACTTTTATAAGCGATCGGGTGTACGATGTTCGTCCGGCGGGCGAAAAAGTAGCGAAAAAAATCCCATAGACTTTGCATTGGGACAAACTTTGATGAGTAATAGCTCCTAACGAGAATTTCATAGAAACATGTGGGTTACCACGTTTGAAGAGCCTGATAGGCTCTCTCAGACCATACCTCAAAATGGGGTGTAAGTTGTACCCCTGGGGTGCAAGAGCTGCCCAAAGTTGCCCCATAGACATACTATGGTGAAGCCGTGCCCATGAACCAGGAAGTACTGTGTTTTTCCTACTATGGGAAATTACATAGGGATTTTGTATTGAACATAACTCTGGATCACAATGTCTTAAAGACAAGGGGGTGGGCTCATTTTACTCAGGCAACCAATCAGTGTCTCAGGTTCATTGTGAAGCTATCAAGCCACGCCCTAGCAACCATATAGAGCACCATAGCAACAAGTTCCATAGACTTCCATTGAAAAAGATCAAATGAATATCTTTGGATAGGAGTGTCATAGAAACATGAGGGTGGGCTCATTTGACTCGGGGCAGCAAACGGCCAATCACGAATCACCTTAAACACTTCATAGCCACGCCCTAGCAACCATTTAGAGCACCCTAGCAACCCAAAGCAAAGAGGGATATCTTCAAATCTGAATATCATAGAGGCATGGGGGTTGGTTTATATCATTCATACTGGCAAGCAGCCTTTGGTTTATCATTACTGGCAGCTGCCAAGCCACTGCCTAGCAACCAAACAGAATACCCTAGCAACCGTTTTGCAAGATCTATATCTCTGCATCAGAGCATCATAGAGACATGGCGGTTGGCTCTTTTGACTCATGCTAGCAAACTGGACTTCCAACATGCTACACATGCTATCAGTGAATAGCTACATGCCAATAGTGATTAGCTTAGGGTTTAAACATGACACAAACTAGTAAAAATGTGTTAGCATAATGCTGGTAACATGCTAATTGTGTTAGCATCATGCTAGTAGCATGCTAATCATGTTAGCATCATGCTAGCAAACATGCTAATTATGTTAGCATCTTGTTAAAAACATGCTAACAACATGGTAATCATGCTAGCATCATGCTAGCATTATGCTAATCATGTTAGCATGTTGCTAGCATTATGCTAACATGATTAGCATCTTTCTAAAAACATGCTAGCAGCATGCTAAGGGTGTTAGCATTATGCTAGCAACATGCTAATCATGTTAGCATTTTGCTAGCATTATGTTAACATGATTGGCATCTTTCTAAAAACATGTTAGCAGGATACTAAGGGTGTTAGCATAATGCTAGCAACATGCTAATCATGTTAGCATCTTGCTAAAAACATCCTAGCAGGACGGTAATTATGTTAGCATAATGCTAATCAAGAGTGCCGAGTTTTGCCACTGCAAGCACCATTCACATTTTCTTCAGGAAATGTACATTCTAGTTAATGGTGCTTGCCAAAGGCAAAGCTCCATTCTTATTCTTCTGCATACTTATTATTAATGGTGCTTGCCAAAGGCAAAGCTCCATTCTTATTCTTCTGCATACTTATTATTCTTCTTCTTCTTCTTCTGGACACAATTTCTGCGCGCTACTCCTCCCGCAGTTTTTGTCATAGACCCATGAATGAGGTGTCAAATCGACCGGCTCATTGAGGACAGGTGTGCTATGACTTTTATAAGCGATCGGGTGTACGATGTTCGTCCGGCGGGCGAAAAAGTAGCGAAAAAAATCCCATAGACTTTGCATTGGGACAAACTTTGATGAGTAATAGCTCCTAACGAGAATTTCATAGAAACATGTGGGTTACCACGTTTGAAGAGCCTGATAGGCTCTCTCAGACCATACCTCAAAATGGGGTGTAAGTTGTACCCCTGGGGTGCAAGAGCTGCCCAAAGTTGCCCCATAGACATACTATGGTGAAGCCGTGCCCATGAACCAGGAAGTACTGTGTTTTTCCTACTATGGGAAATTACATAGGGATTTTGTATTGAACATAACTCTGGATCACAATGTCTTAAAGACAAGGGGGTGGGCTCATTTTACTCAGGCAACCAATCAGTGTCTCAGGTTCATTGTGAAGCTATCAAGCCACGCCCTAGCAACCATATAGAGCACCATAGCAACAAGTTCCATAGACTTCCATTGAAAAAGATCAAATGAATATCTTTGGATAGGAGTGTCATAGAAACATGAGGGTGGGCTCATTTGACTCGGGGCAGCAAACGGCCAATCACGAATCACCTTAAACACTTCATAGCCACGCCCTAGCAACCATTTAGAGCACCCTAGCAACCCAAAGCAAAGAGGGATATCTTCAAATCTGAATATCATAGAGGCATGGGGGTTGGTTTATATCATTCATACTGGCAAGCAGCCTTTGGTTTATCATTACTGGCAGCTGCCAAGCCACTGCCTAGCAACCAAACAGAATACCCTAGCAACCGTTTTGCAAGATCTATATCTCTGCATCAGAGCATCATAGAGACATGGCGGTTGGCTCTTTTGACTCATGCTAGCAAACTGGACTTCCAACATGCTACACATGCTATCAGTGAATAGCTACATGCCAATAGTGATTAGCTTAGGGTTTAAACATGACACAAACTAGTAAAAATGTGTTAGCATAATGCTGGTAACATGCTAATTGTGTTAGCATCATGCTAGTAGCATGCTAATCATGTTAGCATCATGCTAGCAAACATGCTAATTATGTTAGCATCTTGTTAAAAACATGCTAACAACATGGTAATCATGCTAGCATCATGCTAGCATTATGCTAATCATGTTAGCATGTTGCAGCATTATGCTAACATGATTAGCATCTTTCTAAAAACATGCTAGCAGCATGCTAAGGGTGTTAGCATTATGCTAGCAACATGCTAATCATGTTAGCATTTTGCTAGCATTATGTTAACATGATTGGCATCTTTCTAAAAACATGTTAGCAGGATACTAAGGGTGTTAGCATAATGCTAGCAACATGCTAATCATGTTAGCATCTTGCTAAAAACATCCTAGCAGGACGGTAATTATGTTAGCATAATGCTAATCAAGAGTGCCGAGTTTTGCCACTGCAAGCACCATTCACATTTTCTTCAGGAAATGTACATTCTAGTATTGTAATTACTATTCACCTGAACAAAACTTTGGCGCGTAACTCGTCCCGCAGTTTTTGTCGTAGACCCACGAATGAGGTGTCAAATCGACCGGCTTATTGAGGAGAGGTGTGCTATGACTTTTCTAAGCGATTAGGTGTACGATGTTCGCACAGCGTACGAAAAAACGGCTGAAAAAACTCCCATAGACTTAACATGGGGGCCAAATCTGTGAGATCATATCTTTGGTTTAGATGGTCATAGAGACTTGGGGCTGGGCTCTTTTGGCTCGGCCTATCAAGCCGCCAATAAGTAGTGACTTTATGGCCACGCCCTAGCAACCAATTACAGCACCCTAGCAACCGGTGCCGAATTTTGCCACTGCAAGCACCATTCACATTTTCTTCAGGAAATGTACATTCTAGTTAATGGTGCTTGCCAAAGGCAAAGCTCCATTCTTATTCTTCTGCATACTTATTATTCTTCTTCTTCTTCTTCTGGACACAATTTCTGCGCGCTACTCCTCCCGCAGTTTTTGTCATAGACCCATGAATGAGGTGTCAAATCGACCGGCTCATTGAGGACAGGTGTGCTATGACTTTTATAAGCGATCGGGTGTACGATGTTCGTCCGGCGGGCGAAAAAGTAGCGAAAAAAATCCCATAGACTTTGCATTGGGACAAACTTTGATGAGTAATAGCTCCTAACGAGAGTTTCATAGAAACATGTGGGTTACCACGTTTGAAGAGCCTGATAGGCTCTCTCAGACCATACCTCAAAATGGGGTGTAAGTTGTACCCCTGGGGCGCAAGAGCTGCCCAAAGTTGCCCCATAGACATACTATGGTGAAGCCGTGCCCATGAACCAGGAAGTACTGTGTTTTTCCTACTATGGGAAATTACATAGGGATTTTGTATTGAACATAACTCTGAATCACAATGTCATAGAGACAAGGGGTGGGCTCATTTTACTCAGGCAACCAATCAGTCTCTCAGGATCATTGTAAAGCTATCAAGCCACGCCCTAGCAACCATATAGAGAACCATAGCAACAAGTTCCATAGACTTCCATTGAAAAAGATCAAAGGAATATCTTTGGATAGGAGTGTCATAGAAACATGAGGGTGGGCTCATTTGACTCGAGGCAGCAAACCGCCAATCACAAATCACCTTAAAGACATCATAGCCACGCCTTAGCAACCATATAGAGCACCCTAGCAACCCAAAGCATAGGCAGATATCTTCAAATCTGAATATCATAGAGGCATGGGGGTTGGTTTATATCATTCATACTGGCAAGCAGCCTTTGGTGTATCATCATTGGTAGCTGCCAAGCCACTCCTTAGCAACCAAACAGAGTACCCTAGCAACCATTTTGCAAGATCTATATCTCTGCGTCAGAACATCGTACAGACATGGGGGTTGGTTTATATTGTCAAGCAGCCTTTGGAGTATCATCATTGGCAGCTGCCAAGCCACTCCCTAGCAACCAAACAGAGTACCCTAGCAACCGTTTTGAAACACCTATATTTCTGCATCAGAACATTATAGAGACATGGCGGTTGGCTCTTTTGACTCATGCTAGCAAACTGGACTTCCACCATGCTACACATGCTAGCAGTGAATAGCTACATGCTAATAGTGAGTAGCTTAAGGTTTAAACATGACACAAACTAGTAAAAATGTGTTAGAATAATGCTAGTGGCATGCTAATTGTGTTAGCATGATGCTAGTAGCATGATAATCATGTTAGCATCATGTTAGCAAACATGCTAATCATGTTAGCATCTTGTTAAATACATGCTAACAACATGGTAATCATGCTAGCATCATGCTAGCATTATGCTAATGATGTTAGCATGTTGCTAGCATTATGCTAACATGATTAGCATCTTGTTAAAATCATGCTAGCAACATGGTAATCATGCTAGCATCATGCTAGCATTATGCTAATCATGTTAGCATGTTTGCTAGCATTATGCTAACATGATTAGCATCTTGTTTAAAACATGCTAACAGCATGCTAAGGGTGTTAGCATCATGCTAGCAACATGCTAATCATGTTAGCATGTTGTTAACATAATGCTAACATGATTAGCATCTTGTTAAAATAATGCTAGCAACATGGTAATCATGCTAGCATCATGCTAGTATTATGCTAATCATATTAGCATTTTGCTAGCATTATGCTAACATGACTAGCATTTTGTTTAAAACATGCTAGCAGCATGCTTAGGGTGTTAGCATCATGCTAGCAACATGCAAATCATGTTAGCATTTTGCTAAAAACATCCTAGCAGGACGGTAATTATGTTAGCATCATGCTAATCAAGAGTGCCGAGTTTTGCCACTGCAAGCACCATTCACATTTTCTTCAGGAAATGTACATTCTAGTATTGTAATTACTATTCACCTGAACAAAACTTTGGCGCGTAACTCGTCCCGCACCGTTTGTCGTAGACCCATGAATGAGGTGTCAAATCGACCGGCTTATCGAGGAGAGGTGTGCTATGACTTTTCTAAGCGATCGTGTGTACGATGTCCGCACAGCGTACGAAAAAACGGCTGAAAAAACTCCCATAGACTTAACATTGGGTCAAAATCTGTGAGATCATATCTATGGATCAGAAGGTCATAGAGACTTGGGGCTGGGCTCTTTTGATTCGGCCAGCCAATAAGTAGTGACACAGCAACTTCATAGCGACGCCCTAGCAACCAATTACATCACCCTAGCAACTGGGGCCGAATTTTACCACTGCAAGCACCATTCACATTTTCTTCAGGAAATGTACATTCTAGTATTGTAATTACTATTCACCTGAACAAAACTTTGGCACGTAACTCGTCCCGCACCGTTTGTCGTAGACCCACGAATGAGGTGTCAAATCGACCGGCTTATTGAGGAGAGGTGTGCTATGACTTTTCTAAGCGATTGGGTGTACGATTTTCGCACAGCATACGAAAAAACGGCTGAAAAAACTCCCATAGACTTAACATGGGGGCCAAATCTGTGAGATCATATCTTTGGTTTAGAAGGTCATAGAGACTTGGGGCTGGGCTCTTTTGATTCAGCCTGCCAATAAGTATTGACACAGCATCTTCATAGCCACGCCCTAGCAACCAATTACAGCACCCTAGCAACCGGTGACGAATTTTGCCACTGCAAGCACCATTCACATTTTCTTCAGGAAATGTACATTCTAGTTAATGGTGCTTGCCAAAGGCAAAGCTCCATTCTTATTCTTCTGCATACTTATTATTCTTCTTCTTCTTCTTCTGGACACAATTTCTGCGCGCTACTCCTCCCGCAGTTTTTGTCATAGACCCATGAATGAGGTGTCAAATCGACCGGCTCATTGAGGACAGGTGTGCTATGACTTTTATAAGCGATCGGGTGTACGATGTTCGTCCGGCGGGCGAAAAAGTAGCGAAAAAAATCCCATAGACTTTGCATTGGGACAAACTTTGATGAGTAATAGCTCCTAACGAGAATTTCATAGAAACATGTGGGTTACCACGTTTGAAGAGCCTGATAGGCTCTCTCAGACCATACCTCAAAATGGGGTGTAAGTTGTACCCCTGGGGCGCAAGAGCTGCCCAAAGTTGCCCCATAGACATACTATGGTGAAGCCGTGCCCATGAACCAGGAAGTACTGTGTTTTTCCTACTATGGGAAATTACATAGGGATTTTGTATTGAACATAACTCTGGATCACAATGTCATAGAGACAAGGGGGTGGGCCCATTTTACTCAGGCAACCAATCAGTCTCTCAGGATCATTGTGAAGCTATCAAGCCACGCCCTAGCAACCATATAGAGCACCATAGCAACAAGTTCCATTGACTTCCATTGAAAAAGGTCAAATGAATATCTTTGGATAGAAGTGTCGTACAAACAAGAGGGTGGGCTCATTTGACTGGAGGCAGCAAACCGCCAATCACAAATCACCTTAAAGACATCATAGCCACGCCTTAGCAACCATTTAAAGCACCCTAGCAACCCAAAGCATAGGCAGATATCTTCAAATCTGAATATCATAGAGGCATGGGGGTTGGTTTATATCATTTATACTGGCAAGCAGCCTTTGGTTTATCATTACTAGCAGCTGCCAAGCCACTCCCTAGCAACCAAACAGAGTACCCTAGCAACCGTTTTGCAAGATCTATATCTCTGCATCAGAACATCATAAAGACATGGGGGTTGGTTTATATTGTCAAGCAGCCTTTGGAGTATCATCATTGGTAGCTGCCAAGCCACTCCTTAGCAACCAAACAGAGTACCCTAGCAACCGTTTAGCAAGATCTATATCTCTGCATCAGAGCATCATAGAGACATGGCGGTTGGCTCTTTTGACTCATGCTAGCAAACTGAACTTCCAACATGCTACACATGCTAGCAGTGAATAGCTACATGCTAATAGTGATTAGCTTAGGGTTTAAACATGACACAAACTAGTAAAAATGTGTTACATCATGCTGGTAACATGCTAATTGTGTTAGCATCATGCTAGTAGCATGCTAATCATGTTAGCATCATGCTAGCAAACATGCTAATTATGTTAGCATCTTGTTAAAAACATGCTAGCAACATGGTAATCATGCTAGCATCATGCTAGCATTATGCTAATCATGTTAGCATGTTGCTAGCATTATGCTAACATGATTAGCATCTTTCTAAAAACATGCTAGCAGCATGCTAAGGGTGTTAGCATTATGCTAGCAACAAATGCTAATCATGTTAGCATGTTGCTAGCATAATGCTAACATGATTAGCATCTTTCTAAAAACATGCTAGCAGCATGCTAAGGGTGTTAGCATAATGCTAGCAACATGCTAATCATGTTAGCATCTTGATAAAAACATCCTAGCAGGACGGTAATTATGTTAGCATCATGCTAATCAAGAGTGCCGAGTTTTGCCACTGCAAGCACCATTCACATTTTCTTCAGGAAATGTACATTCTAGTATTGTAATTACTATTCACCTGAACAAAACTTTGGCGCATAACTCGTCCCGCACCGTTTGTCGTAGACCCATGAATGAGGTGTCAAATCGACCGGCTTATTGAGGAGAGGTGTGCTATGACTTTTCTAAGTGATCGGGTGTACGATGTTCGCAGAGCGTACGAAAAAACGGCTGAAAAAACTCCCATAGACTTAACATGGGGGCCAAATCTGTGAGATCATATCTTTAGTTTAGAAGTTCGTAGAGACTTGGGGCTGGGCTCTTTTGATTCGGCCAGCCAATAAGTAGTGACACAGCAACTTCATAGCCACGTCCTAGCAACCAATTACAGCACCCTAGCAACCGGTGCCGAATTTTGCCACTGCAAGCACCATTCACATTTTCTTCAGGAAATGTACATTCTAGTATTGTAATTACTATTCACCTGAACAAAACTTTGGCACGTAACTCGTCCCGCACCGTTTGTCGTAGACCCACGAATGAGGTGTCAAATCGACCGGCTTATTGAGGAGAGGTGTGCTATGACTTTTCTAAGCGATTGGGTGTACGATTTTCGCACAGCATACGAAAAAACGGCTGAAAAAACTCCCATAGACTTAACATGGGGGCCAAATCTGTGAGATCATATCTTTGGTTTAGAAGGTCATAGAGACTTGGGGCTGGGCTCTTTTGATTCAGCCTGCCAATAAGTATTGACACAGCATCTTCATAGCCACGCCCTAGCAACCAATTACAGCACCCTAGCAACCGGTGACGAATTTTGCCACTGCAAGCACCATTCACATTTTCTTCAGGAAATGTACATTCTAGTATTGTAATTACTATTCACCTGAACAAAACTTCAGCGCATAACTCGTCCCGCACCGTTTGTCGGAGACCCACGAATGAGGTGTCAAATCGACCGGCTTATTGAGGAGAGGTGTGCTATGACTTTTCTAAGCGATCGGGTGTACGATGTTCGCACAGCGTACGAAAAAACGGCTGAAAAAAGTCCCATAGACTTAACATGGGGGCCAAATGTGTGAGATCATATCTTTGGATCAGAAGGTCGTAGAGACTTGGGGCTGGGCTCGTTTGACTCGGCCATCCAATGAGTAGTGACACAGCAGCTTCGTAGCCACGCCCTAGCAACCAATTACAGCACCCTAGCAACCGGGTGGCGAATTTTGCCACTGCAAGCACCATTCACATTTTCTTAAGGAAATGTACATTCTAGTATTGTAATTACTATTCACCTGAACAAAACTTTGGCGCATAACTCGTCCCGCACCGTTTGTCGTAGACCCATGAATGAGGTGTCAAATCGACCGGCTTATTGAGGAGAGGTGTGCTATGACTTTTCTAAGTGATCGGGTGTACGATGTTCGCAGAGCGTACGAAAAAACGGCTGAAAAAACTCCCATAGACTTAACATGGGGGCCAAATCTGTGAGATCATATCTTTAGTTTAGAAGTTCGTAGAGACTTGGGGCTGGGCTCTTTTGATTCGGCCAGCCAATAAGTAGTGACACAGCAACTTCATAGCCACGTCCTAGCAACCAATTACAGCACCCTAGCAACCGGTGCCGAATTTTGCCACTGCAAGCACCATTCACATTTTCTTCAGGAAATGTACATTCTAGTATTGTAATTACTATTCACCTGAACAAAACTTTGGCGCATAACTCGTCCCGCACCGTTTGTCGTAGACCCATGAATGAGGTGTCAAATCGACCGGCTTATTGAGGAGAGGTGTGCTATGACTTTTCTAAGTGATCGGGTGTACGATGTTCGCAGAGCGTACGAAAAAACGGCTGAAAAAACTCCCATAGACTTAACATGGGGGCCAAATCTGTGAGATCATATCTTTAGTTTAGAAGTTCGTAGAGACTTGGGGCTGGGCTCTTTTGATTCGGCCAGCCAATAAGTAGTGACACAGCAACTTCATAGCCACGTCCTAGCAACCAATTACAGCACCCTAGCAACCGGTGCCGAATTTTGCCACTGCAAGCACCATTCACATTTTCTTCAGGAAATGTACATTCTAGTATTGTAATTACTATTCACCTGAACAAAACTTTGGCGCGTAACTTGTCCCGCACCGTTTGTCGTAGACCCACGAATGAGGTGTCAAATCGACCGGCTTATTGAGGAGAGGTGTGCTATGACTTTTCTAAGCGATCGGGTGTACGATGTTCGCACAGCCAACGAAAAACGACTGAAAAATCTCCCATAGACTTAACATTGGGTCATAATTTGGAGATCATATCTTTGGATCAGAAGGTCATAGCGACTTGGGGCTGGGCTCTTTTGATTCGGCCAGCCAATAAGTAGTGACACAGCAACTTCATAGCCACGCCCTAGCAACAAATTACAGCACCCTAGCAACCGGTGCCGAATTTTGCCACTGCAAGCACCATTCACATTTTCTTCAGGAAATGTACATTCTAGTATTGTAATTACTATTCACCTGAACAAAACTTTGGCGCGTAACTCGTCCCGCACCGTTTGACGTAGACCCACGAATGAGGTGTCAAATCGACCGGCTTATTGAGGAGAGGTGTGCTATGACTTTTCTAAGCGATCAGGTGTACGATGTTCGCACAGCGTATGAAAAAACGGCTGAAAAATCTCCCATAGACTTAACATGGGGGCCAAATCTGTGAGATCATATCTTTGGTTTAGAAGGTCATAGAGACTTGGGGCTGGGCTCTTTTGATTCGGCCAGCCAATAAGTAGTGACACAGCAACTTCATAGCCACGCCCTAGCAACCAATTACAGCACCCTAGCAACCGGGGCCAAATTTTGCCACTGCAAGCACCATTCACATTTTCTTCAGGAAATGTACATTCTAGTATTGTAATTACTATTCACCTGAACAAAACTTTGGCACGTAACTCGTCCCGCACCGTTTGTCGTAGACCCACGAATGAGGTGTCAAATCGACCGGCTTATTGAGGAGAGGTGTGCTATGACTTTTCTAAGCGATTGGGTGTACGATTTTCGCACAGCATACGAAAAAACGGCTGAAAAAACTCCCATAGACTTAACATGGGGGCCAAATCTGTGAGATCATATCTTTGGTTTAGAAGGTCATAGAGACTTGGGGCTGGGCTCTTTTGATTCAGCCTGCCAATAAGTATTGACACAGCATCTTCATAGCCACGCCCTAGCAACCAATTACAGCACCCTAGCAACCGGTGACGAATTTTGCCACTGCAAGCACCATTCACATTTTCTTCAGGAAATGTACATTCTAGTATTGTAATTACTATTCACCTGAACAAAACTTCAGCGCATAACTCGTCCCGCACCGTTTGTCGGAGACCCACGAATGAGGTGTCAAATCGACCGGCTTATTGAGGAGAGGTGTGCTATGACTTTTCTAAGCGATCGGGTGTACGATGTTCGCACAGCGTACGAAAAAACGGCTGAAAAAAGTCCCATAGACTTAACATGGGGGCCAAATGTGTGAGATCATATCTTTGGATCAGAAGGTCGTAGAGACTTGGGGCTGGGCTCGTTTGACTCGGCCATCCAATGAGTAGTGACACAGCAGCTTCGTAGCCACGCCCTAGCAACCAATTACAGCACCCTAGCAACCGGGTGGCGAATTTTGCCACTGCAAGCACCATTCACATTTTCTTAAGGAAATGTACATTCTAGTATTGTAATTACTATTCACCTGAACAAAACTTTGGCGCATAACTCGTCCCGCACCGTTTGTCGTAGACCCATGAATGAGGTGTCAAATCGACCGGCTTATTGAGGAGAGGTGTGCTATGACTTTTCTAAGTGATCGGGTGTACGATGTTCGCAGAGCGTACGAAAAAACGGCTGAAAAAACTCCCATAGACTTAACATGGGGGCCAAATCTGTGAGATCATATCTTTAGTTTAGAAGTTCGTAGAGACTTGGGGCTGGGCTCTTTTGATTCGGCCAGCCAATAAGTAGTGACACAGCAACTTCATAGCCACGTCCTAGCAACCAATTACAGCACCCTAGCAACCGGTGCCGAATTTTGCCACTGCAAGCACCATTCACATTTTCTTCAGGAAATGTACATTCTAGTTAATGGTGCTTGCCAAAGGCAAAGCTCCATTCTTATTCTTCTGCATACTTATTATTCTTCTTCTTCTTCTTCTGGACACAATTTCTGCGCGCTACTCCTCCCGCAGTTTTTGTCATAGACCCATGAATGAGGTGTCAAATCGACCGGCTCATTGAGGACAGGTGTGCTATGACTTTTATAAGCGATCGGGTGTACGATGTTCGTCCGGCGGGCGAAAAAGTAGCGAAAAAAATCCCATAGACTTTGCATTGGGACAAACTTTGACGAGTAATAGCTCCTAACGAGAATTTCATAGAAACATGTGGGTTACCAGGTTTGAAGAGCCTGATAGGCTCTCTCAGACCATACCTCAAAATGGGGTGTAAGTTGTACCCCTGGGGCGCAAGAGCTGCCCAAAGTTGCCCCATAGACATACTATGGTGAAGCCGTGCCCATGAACCAGGAAGTACTGTGTTTTTCCTACTATGGGAAATTACATAGGGATTTTGTATTGAACATAACTCTGGATCACAATGTCATAGAGACAAGGGGGTGGGCTCATATTACTCAGGCAACCAATCAGTCTCTCAGGATCATTGTGAAGCTATCAAGCCACGCCCTAGCAACCATATAGAGCACCATAGCAACAAGTTCCATAGACTTCCATTGAAAAAGATCAAATGAATATCTTTGGATAGGAGTGTCATAGAAACATGAGGGTGGGCTCATTTGACTCGGGGCAGCAAACGGCCAATCACGAATCACCTTCAAGACATCATAGCCATGCCCTAGCAACCATTCAGAGCACCCTAGCAACCCAAAGCATAGAGGGGATATCTTCAAATCTGAACATCATAGAGGAATGGGGGTTGGTTTATAGCATTCATACTGGCAAGCAGCCTTTGGTTTATCATTACTGGCAGCTGCCAAGCCACTCCCTAGCAACCAAACAGAGTACCCTAGCAACCGTTTAGCAAGATCTATATCTCTGCATCAGAACATCGTAAAGACATGGGGGTTGGTTTATATTGTCAAGCAGCCTTTGGAGTATCATCATTGGTAGCTACCAGGCCACTCCCTAGCAACCAACCAGATTACCCTAGCAACCGTTTTTCAAGATCCATATCTCTGCATTAGAACATCATAAAGACATGGGGGTTGGTTTATATTGTCAAGCAGCCTTTGGAGTATCATCATTGGCAAACACCAAGCCACTCCCTAGCAACCAAACAGAGTACCCTAGCAACCATTTAGCGATGCCTATATCTCTGCATCAGAACATCGTAGAGACATGGGGGTTGGCTTTTTTGACTCATGCTAGCAAACTGTACTTGCAACATGCTACACATGCTAGCAGTTAATAGCTACATGCTAATAGTGATTAGCTAAGTGCTAAAGTGGGCTGAGAACATGCTAAGAACTCTATAGAAACTCCATAGTAACTATCTGTGCCAACTACCAACCACCTAGTAACACCATAGCAACCACCCTGGTTACCATAGCAACCGCCCAGAACACCCTAGCAACCGCCTAGCAACACAGTAGTGACCACTCCAGGTACCTTAACTACTGCCTAGCAACACCTTAGCAACCACCCCAAGTACCTTAGCAACCGCCTAGCAACACCTTAGCAACCACCCCAAGTACCTTAGCAACCGCCTAGCAACCGAGTGGCGATTTTGCCACTGCAAGCACCATTCACATTTTCTTCAGGAAATGTACATTCTAGTATTGTAATTACTATTCACCTGAACAAAACTTTGGCGCGTAACTCGTCCGGCACCGTTTGTAGTAGACCCACGAATGAGGTGTCAAATCGACCGGCTTATTGAGGAGAGGTGTGCTATGACTTTTCTAAGCGATCGGTTGTACGATGTTCGCACAGCGTACAAAAAAACGGCTGAAAAAACTCCCATAGACTTAACATGGGGTCCAAATCTGTGAGATCATATCTTTGGATCAGAAGTTCGTAGAGACTTGGGGCTGGGCTCTTTTGATTCGGCCAGCCAATAAGTAGTGACACAGCAACTTCATAGCCACGCCCTAGCAACCAATTACAGCACCCTAGCAACCGAGTCCGGTGTTTTGCCACTGCAAGCACCATTCACATTTTCTTCAGGAAATGTACATTCTAGTATTGTAATTACTATTCACCTGAACAAAACTTTGGCGCGTAACTCGTCCGGCACCGTTTGTAGTAGACCCACGAATGAGGTGTCAAATCGACCGGCTTATTGAGGAGAGGTGTGCTATGACTTTTCTAAGCGATCGGTTGTACGATGTTCGCACAGCGTACAAAAAAACGGCTGAAAAAACTCCCATAGACTTAACATGGGGTCCAAATCTGTGAGATCATATCTTTGGATCAGAAGTTCGTAGAGACTTGGGGCTGGGCTCTTTTGATTCGGCCAGCCAATAAGTAGTGACACAGCAACTTCATAGCCACGCCCTAGCAACCAATTACAGCACCCTAGCAACCGAGTCCGGTGTTTTGCCACTGCAAGCACCATTCACATTTTCTTCAGGAAATGTACATTCTAGTTCTTCTTCTTCTTCTTCTGGACACAATTTCTGCGCGCTACTCCTCCCGCAGTTTTTGTCATAGACCCATGAATGAGGTGTCAAATCGACCGGCTCATTGAGGACAGGTGTGCTATGACTTTTATAAGCGATCGGGTGTACGATGTTCGTCCGGCGGGCGAAAAAGTAGCGAAAAAAATCCCATAGACTTTGCATTGGGACAAACTTTGATGAGTAATAGCTCCTAACGAGAATTTCATAGAAACATGTGGGTTACCACGTTTGAAGAGCCTGATAGGCTCTCTCAGACCATACCTCAAAATGGGGTGTAAGTTGTACCCCTGGGGTGCAAGAGCTGCCCAAAGTTGCCCCATAGACATACTATGGTGAAGCCGTGCCCATGAACCAGGAAGTACTGTGTTTTTCCTACTATGGGAAATTACATAGGGATTTTGTATTGAACATAACTCTGGATCACAATGTCTTAAAGACAAGGGGGTGGGCTCATTTTACTCAGGCAACCAATCAGTGTCTCAGGTTCATTGTGAAGCTATCAAGCCACGCCCTAGCAACCATATAGAGCACCATAGCAACAAGTTCCATAGACTTCCATTGAAAAAGATCAAATGAATATCTTTGGATAGGAGTGTCATAGAAACATGAGGGTGGGCTCATTTGACTCGGGGCAGCAAACGGCCAATCACGAATCACCTTAAACACTTCATAGCCACGCCCTAGCAACCATTTAGAGCACCCTAGCAACCCAAAGCAAAGAGGGATATCTTCAAATCTGAATATCATAGAGGCATGGGGGTTGGTTTATATCATTCATACTGGCAAGCAGCCTTTGGTTTATCATTACTGGCAGCTGCCAAGCCACTGCCTAGCAACCAAACAGAATACCCTAGCAACCGTTTTGCAAGATCTATATCTCTGCATCAGAGCATCATAGAGACATGGCGGTTGGCTCTTTTGACTCATGCTAGCAAACTGGACTTCCAACATGCTACACATGCTATCAGTGAATAGCTACATGCCAATAGTGATTAGCTTAGGGTTTAAACATGACACAAACTAGTAAAAATGTGTTAGCATAATGCTGGTAACATGCTAATTGTGTTAGCATCATGCTAGTAGCATGCTAATCATGTTAGCATCATGCTAGCAAACATGCTAATTATGTTAGCATCTTGTTAAAAACATGCTAACAACATGGTAATCATGCTAGCATCATGCTAGCATTATGCTAATCATGTTAGCATGTTGCTAGCATTATGCTAACATGATTAGCATCTTTCTAAAAACATGCTAGCAGCATGCTAAGGGTGTTAGCATTATGCTAGCAACATGCTAATCATGTTAGCATTTTGCTAGCATTATGTTAACATGATTGGCATCTTTCTAAAAACATGTTAGCAGGATACTAAGGGTGTTAGCATAATGCTAGCAACATGCTAATCATGTTAGCATCTTGCTAAAAACATCCTAGCAGGACGGTAATTATGTTAGCATAATGCTAATCAAGAGTGCCGAGTTTTGCCACTGCAAGCACCATTCACATTTTCTTCAGGAAATGTACATTCTAGTTAATGGTGCTTGCCAAAGGCAAAGCTCCATTCTTATTCTTCTGCATACTTATTATTAATGGTGCTTGCCAAAGGCAAAGCTCCATTCTTATTCTTCTGCATACTTATTATTCTTCTTCTTCTTCTTCTGGACACAATTTCTGCGCGCTACTCCTCCCGCAGTTTTTGTCATAGACCCATGAATGAGGTGTCAAATCGACCGGCTCATTGAGGACAGGTGTGCTATGACTTTTATAAGCGATCGGGTGTACGATGTTCGTCCGGCGGGCGAAAAAGTAGCGAAAAAAATCCCATAGACTTTGCATTGGGACAAACTTTGATGAGTAATAGCTCCTAACGAGAATTTCATAGAAACATGTGGGTTACCACGTTTGAAGAGCCTGATAGGCTCTCTCAGACCATACCTCAAAATGGGGTGTAAGTTGTACCCCTGGGGTGCAAGAGCTGCCCAAAGTTGCCCCATAGACATACTATGGTGAAGCCGTGCCCATGAACCAGGAAGTACTGTGTTTTTCCTACTATGGGAAATTACATAGGGATTTTGTATTGAACATAACTCTGGATCACAATGTCTTAAAGACAAGGGGGTGGGCTCATTTTACTCAGGCAACCAATCAGTGTCTCAGGTTCATTGTGAAGCTATCAAGCCACGCCCTAGCAACCATATAGAGCACCATAGCAACAAGTTCCATAGACTTCCATTGAAAAAGATCAAATGAATATCTTTGGATAGGAGTGTCATAGAAACATGAGGGTGGGCTCATTTGACTCGGGGCAGCAAACGGCCAATCACGAATCACCTTAAACACTTCATAGCCACGCCCTAGCAACCATTTAGAGCACCCTAGCAACCCAAAGCAAAGAGGGATATCTTCAAATCTGAATATCATAGAGGCATGGGGGTTGGTTTATATCATTCATACTGGCAAGCAGCCTTTGGTTTATCATTACTGGCAGCTGCCAAGCCACTGCCTAGCAACCAAACAGAATACCCTAGCAACCGTTTTGCAAGATCTATATCTCTGCATCAGAGCATCATAGAGACATGGCGGTTGGCTCTTTTGACTCATGCTAGCAAACTGGACTTCCAACATGCTACACATGCTATCAGTGAATAGCTACATGCCAATAGTGATTAGCTTAGGGTTTAAACATGACACAAACTAGTAAAAATGTGTTAGCATAATGCTGGTAACATGCTAATTGTGTTAGCATCATGCTAGTAGCATGCTAATCATGTTAGCATCATGCTAGCAAACATGCTAATTATGTTAGCATCTTGTTAAAAACATGCTAACAACATGGTAATCATGCTAGCATCATGCTAGCATTATGCTAATCATGTTAGCATGTTGCTAGCATTATGCTAACATGATTAGCATCTTTCTAAAAACATGCTAGCAGCATGCTAAGGGTGTTAGCATTATGCTAGCAACATGCTAATCATGTTAGCATTTTGCTAGCATTATGTTAACATGATTGGCATCTTTCTAAAAACATGTTAGCAGGATACTAAGGGTGTTAGCATAATGCTAGCAACATGCTAATCATGTTAGCATCTTGCTAAAAACATCCTAGCAGGACGGTAATTATGTTAGCATAATGCTAATCAAGAGTGCCGAGTTTTGCCACTGCAAGCACCATTCACATTTTCTTCAGGAAATGTACATTCTAGTATTGTAATTACTATTCACCTGAACAAAACTTTGGCGCGTAACTCGTCCCGCAGTTTTTGTCGTAGACCCACGAATGAGGTGTCAAATCGACCGGCTTATTGAGGAGAGGTGTGCTATGACTTTTCTAAGCGATTAGGTGTACGATGTTCGCACAGCGTACGAAAAAACGGCTGAAAAAACTCCCATAGACTTAACATGGGGGCCAAATCTGTGAGATCATATCTTTGGTTTAGATGGTCATAGAGACTTGGGGCTGGGCTCTTTTGGCTCGGCCTATCAAGCCGCCAATAAGTAGTGACTTTATGGCCACGCCCTAGCAACCAATTACAGCACCCTAGCAACCGGTGCCGAATTTTGCCACTGCAAGCACCATTCACATTTTCTTCAGGAAATGTACATTCTAGTATTGTAATTACTATTCACCTGAACAAAACTTTGGCACGTAACTCGTCCCGCACCGTTTGTCGTAGACCCACGAATGAGGTGTCAAATCGACCGGCTTATTGAGGAGAGGTGTGCTATGACTTTTCTAAGCGATTGGGTGTACGATTTTCGCACAGCATACGAAAAAACGGCTGAAAAAACTCCCATAGACTTAACATGGGGGCCAAATCTGTGAGATCATATCTTTGGTTTAGAAGGTCATAGAGACTTGGGGCTGGGCTCTTTTGATTCAGCCTGCCAATAAGTATTGACACAGCATCTTCATAGCCACGCCCTAGCAACCAATTACAGCACCCTAGCAACCGGTGACGAATTTTGCCACTGCAAGCACCATTCACATTTTCTTCAGGAAATGTACATTCTAGTATTGTAATTACTATTCACCTGAACAAAACTTTGGCGCGTAACTCGTCCCGCAGTTTTTGTCGTAGACCCACGAATGAGGTGTCAAATCGACCGGCTTATTGAGGAGAGGTGTGCTATGACTTTTCTAAGCGATTAGGTGTACGATGTTCGCACAGCGTACGAAAAAACGGCTGAAAAACTCCCATAGACTTAACATGGGGGCCAAATCTGTGAGATCATATCTTTGGTTTAGATGGTCATAGAGACTTGGGGCTGGGCTCTTTTGGCTCGGCCTATCAAGCCGCCAATAAGTAGTGACTTTATGGCCACGCCCTAGCAACCAATTACAGCACCCTAGCAACCGGTGCCGAATTTTGCCACTGCAAGCACCATTCACATTTTCTTCAGGAAATGTACATTCTAGTTAATGGTGCTTGCCAAAGGCAAAGCTCCATTCTTATTCTTCTGCATACTTATTATTCTTCTTCTTCTTCTTCTGGACACAATTTCTGCGCGCTACTCCTCCCGCAGTTTTTGTCATAGACCCATGAATGAGGTGTCAAATCGACCGGCTCATTGAGGACAGGTGTGCTATGACTTTTATAAGCGATCGGGTGTACGATGTTCGTCCGGCGGGCGAAAAAGTAGCGAAAAAAATCCCATAGACTTTGCATTGGGACAAACTTTGATGAGTAATAGCTCCTAACGAGAGTTTCATAGAAACATGTGGGTTACCACGTTTGAAGAGCCTGATAGGCTCTCTCAGACCATACCTCAAAATGGGGTGTAAGTTGTACCCCTGGGGCGCAAGAGCTGCCCAAAGTTGCCCCATAGACATACTATGGTGAAGCCGTGCCCATGAACCAGGAAGTACTGTGTTTTTCCTACTATGGGAAATTACATAGGGATTTTGTATTGAACATAACTCTGAATCACAATGTCATAGAGACAAGGGGGTGGGCTCATTTTACTCAGGCAACCAATCAGTCTCTCAGGATCATTGTAAAGCTATCAAGCCACGCCCTAGCAACCATATAGAGAACCATAGCAACAAGTTCCATAGACTTCCATTGAAAAAGATCAAAGGAATATCTTTGGATAGGAGTGTCATAGAAACATGAGGGTGGGCTCATTTGACTCGAGGCAGCAAACCGCCAATCACAAATCACCTTAAAGACATCATAGCCACGCCTTAGCAACCATATAGAGCACCCTAGCAACCCAAAGCATAGGCAGATATCTTCAAATCTGAATATCATAGAGGCATGGGGGTTGGTTTATATCATTCATACTGGCAAGCAGCCTTTGGTGTATCATCATTGGTAGCTGCCAAGCCACTCCTTAGCAACCAAACAGAGTACCCTAGCAACCATTTTGCAAGATCTATATCTCTGCGTCAGAACATCGTACAGACATGGGGGTTGGTTTATATTGTCAAGCAGCCTTTGGAGTATCATCATTGGCAGCTGCCAAGCCACTCCCTAGCAACCAAACAGAGTACCCTAGCAACCGTTTTGAAACACCTATATTTCTGCATCAGAACATTATAGAGACATGGCGGTTGGCTCTTTTGACTCATGCTAGCAAACTGGACTTCCACCATGCTACACATGCTAGCAGTGAATAGCTACATGCTAATAGTGAGTAGCTTAAGGTTTAAACATGACACAAACTAGTAAAAATGTGTTAGAATAATGCTAGTGGCATGCTAATTGTGTTAGCATGATGCTAGTAGCATGATAATCATGTTAGCATCATGTTAGCAAACATGCTAATCATGTTAGCATCTTGTTAAATACATGCTAACAACATGGTAATCATGCTAGCATCATGCTAGCATTATGCTAATGATGTTAGCATGTTGCTAGCATTATGCTAACATGATTAGCATCTTGTTAAAATCATGCTAGCAACATGGTAATCATGCTAGCATCATGCTAAGCATTATGCTAATCATGTTAGCATGTTTGCTAGCATTATGCTAACATGATTAGCATCTTGTTTAAAACATGCTAACAGCATGCTAAGGGTGTTAGCATCATGCTAGCAACATGCTAATCATGTTAGCATGTTGTTAACATAATGCTAACATGATTAGCATCTTGTTAAAATAATGCTAGCAACATGGTAATCATGCTAGCATCATGCTAGTATTATGCTAATCATATTAGCATTTTGCTAGCATTATGCTAACATGACTAGCATTTTGTTTAAAACATGCTAGCAGCATGCTTAGGGTGTTAGCATCATGCTAGCAACATGCAAATCATGTTAGCATTTTGCTAAAAACATCCTAGCAGGACGGTAATTATGTTAGCATCATGCTAATCAAGAGTGCCGAGTTTTGCCACTGCAAGCACCATTCACATTTTCTTCAGGAAATGTACATTCTAGTATTGTAATTACTATTCACCTGAACAAAACTTTGGCGCGTAACTCGTCCCGCACCGTTTGTCGTAGACCCATGAATGAGGTGTCAAATCGACCGGCTTATCGAGGAGAGGTGTGCTATGACTTTTCTAAGCGATCGTGTGTACGATGTCCGCACAGCGTACGAAAAAACGGCTGAAAAAACTCCCATAGACTTAACATTGGGTCAAAATCTGTGAGATCATATCTATGGATCAGAAGGTCATAGAGACTTGGGGCTGGGCTCTTTTGATTCGGCCAGCCAATAAGTAGTGACACAGCAACTTCATAGCGACGCCCTAGCAACCAATTACATCACCCTAGCAACTGGGGCCGAATTTTACCACTGCAAGCACCATTCACATTTTCTTCAGGAAATGTACATTCTAGTATTGTAATTACTATTCACCTGAACAAAACTTTGGCACGTAACTCGTCCCGCACCGTTTGTCGTAGACCCACGAATGAGGTGTCAAATCGACCGGCTTATTGAGGAGAGGTGTGCTATGACTTTTCTAAGCGATTGGGTGTACGATTTTCGCACAGCATACGAAAAAACGGCTGAAAAAACTCCCATAGACTTAACATGGGGGCCAAATCTGTGAGATCATATCTTTGGTTTAGAAGGTCATAGAGACTTGGGGCTGGGCTCTTTTGATTCAGCCTGCCAATAAGTATTGACACAGCATCTTCATAGCCACGCCCTAGCAACCAATTACAGCACCCTAGCAACCGGTGACGAATTTTGCCACTGCAAGCACCATTCACATTTTCTTCAGGAAATGTACATTCTAGTTAATGGTGCTTGCCAAAGGCAAAGCTCCATTCTTATTCTTCTGCATACTTATTATTCTTCTTCTTCTTCTTCTGGACACAATTTCTGCGCGCTACTCCTCCCGCAGTTTTTGTCATAGACCCATGAATGAGGTGTCAAATCGACCGGCTCATTGAGGACAGGTGTGCTATGACTTTTATAAGCGATCGGGTGTACGATGTTCGTCCGGCGGGCGAAAAAGTAGCGAAAAAAATCCCATAGACTTTGCATTGGGACAAACTTTGATGAGTAATAGCTCCTAACGAGAATTTCATAGAAACATGTGGGTTACCACGTTTGAAGAGCCTGATAGGCTCTCTCAGACCATACCTCAAAATGGGGTGTAAGTTGTACCCCTGGGGCGCAAGAGCTGCCCAAAGTTGCCCCATAGACATACTATGGTGAAGCCGTGCCCATGAACCAGGAAGTACTGTGTTTTTCCTACTATGGGAAATTACATAGGGATTTTGTATTGAACATAACTCTGGATCACAATGTCATAGAGACAAGGGGGTGGGCCCATTTTACTCAGGCAACCAATCAGTCTCTCAGGATCATTGTGAAGCTATCAAGCCACGCCCTAGCAACCATATAGAGCACCATAGCAACAAGTTCCATTGACTTCCATTGAAAAAGGTCAAATGAATATCTTTGGATAGAAGTGTCGTACAAACAAGAGGGTGGGCTCATTTGACTGGAGGCAGCAAACCGCCAATCACAAATCACCTTAAAGACATCATAGCCACGCCTTAGCAACCATTTAAAGCACCCTAGCAACCCAAAGCATAGGCAGATATCTTCAAATCTGAATATCATAGAGGCATGGGGGTTGGTTTATATCATTTATACTGGCAAGCAGCCTTTGGTTTATCATTACTAGCAGCTGCCAAGCCACTCCCTAGCAACCAAACAGAGTACCCTAGCAACCGTTTTGCAAGATCTATATCTCTGCATCAGAACATCATAAAGACATGGGGGTTGGTTTATATTGTCAAGCAGCCTTTGGAGTATCATCATTGGTAGCTGCCAAGCCACTCCTTAGCAACCAAACAGAGTACCCTAGCAACCGTTTAGCAAGATCTATATCTCTGCATCAGAGCATCATAGAGACATGGCGGTTGGCTCTTTTGACTCATGCTAGCAAACTGAACTTCCAACATGCTACACATGCTAGCAGTGAATAGCTACATGCTAATAGTGATTAGCTTAGGGTTTAAACATGACACAAACTAGTAAAAATGTGTTACATCATGCTGGTAACATGCTAATTGTGTTAGCATCATGCTAGTAGCATGCTAATCATGTTAGCATCATGCAAGCAAACATGCTAATTATGTTATCATCTTGTTAAAAACATGCTAGCAACATGGTAATCATGCTAGCATCATGCTAGCATTATGCTAATCATGTTAGCATGTTGCTAGCATTATGCTAACATGATTAGCATCTTTCTAAAAACATGCTAGCAAGATGCTAAGGGTGTTAGCATTATGCTAGCAACAAATGCTAATCATGTTAGCATGTTGCAAGCATAATGCTAACATGATTAGCATCTTTCTAAAAACATGCTAGCAGCATGCTAAGGGTGTTAAGATAATGCAAGCAACATGCTAATCATGTTAGCATCTTGATAAAAACATCCTAGCAGGACGGTAATTATGTTAGCATCATGCTAATCAAGAGTGCCGAGTTTTGCCACTGCAAGCACCATTCACATTTTCTTCAGGAAATGTACATTCTAGTATTGTAATTACTATTCACCTGAACAAAACTTTGGCGCATAACTCGTCCCGCACCGTTTGTCGTAGACCCATGAATGAGGTGTCAAATCGACCGGCTTATTGAGGAGAGGTGTGCTATGACTTTTCTAAGTGATCGGGTGTACGATGTTCGCAGAGCGTACGAAAAAACGGCTGAAAAAACTCCCATAGACTTAACATGGGGGCCAAATCTGTGAGATCATATCTTTAGTTTAGAAGTTCGTAGAGACTTGGGGCTGGGCTCTTTTGATTCGGCCAGCCAATAAGTAGTGACACAGCAACTTCATAGCCACGTCCTAGCAACCAATTACAGCACCCTAGCAACCGGTGCCGAATTTTGCCACTGCAAGCACCATTCACATTTTCTTCAGGAAATGTACATTCTAGTATTGTAATTACTATTCACCTGAACAAAACTTTGGCACGTAACTCGTCCCGCACCGTTTGTCGTAGACCCACGAATGAGGTGTCAAATCGACCGGCTTATTGAGGAGAGGTGTGCTATGACTTTTCTAAGCGATTGGGTGTACGATTTTCGCACAGCATACGAAAAAACGGCTGAAAAAACTCCCATAGACTTAACATGGGGGCCAAATCTGTGAGATCATATCTTTGGTTTAGAAGGTCATAGAGACTTGGGGCTGGGCTCTTTTGATTCAGCCTGCCAATAAGTATTGACACAGCATCTTCATAGCCACGCCCTAGCAACCAATTACAGCACCCTAGCAACCGGTGACGAATTTTGCCACTGCAAGCACCATTCACATTTTCTTCAGGAAATGTACATTCTAGTATTGTAATTACTATTCACCTGAACAAAACTTCAGCGCATAACTCGTCCCGCACCGTTTGTCGGAGACCCACGAATGAGGTGTCAAATCGACCGGCTTATTGAGGAGAGGTGTGCTATGACTTTTCTAAGCGATCGGGTGTACGATGTTCGCACAGCGTACGAAAAAACGGCTGAAAAAAGTCCCATAGACTTAACATGGGGGCCAAATGTGTGAGATCATATCTTTGGATCAGAAGGTCGTAGAGACTTGGGGCTGGGCTCGTTTGACTCGGCCATCCAATGAGTAGTGACACAGCAGCTTCGTAGCCACGCCCTAGCAACCAATTACAGCACCCTAGCAACCGGGTGGCGAATTTTGCCACTGCAAGCACCATTCACATTTTCTTAAGGAAATGTACATTCTAGTATTGTAATTACTATTCACCTGAACAAAACTTTGGCGCATAACTCGTCCCGCACCGTTTGTCGTAGACCCATGAATGAGGTGTCAAATCGACCGGCTTATTGAGGAGAGGTGTGCTATGACTTTTCTAAGTGATCGGGTGTACGATGTTCGCAGAGCGTACGAAAAAACGGCTGAAAAAACTCCCATAGACTTAACATGGGGGCCAAATCTGTGAGATCATATCTTTAGTTTAGAAGTTCGTAGAGACTTGGGGCTGGGCTCTTTTGATTCGGCCAGCCAATAAGTAGTGACACAGCAACTTCATAGCCACGTCCTAGCAACCAATTACAGCACCCTAGCAACCGGTGCCGAATTTTGCCACTGCAAGCACCATTCACATTTTCTTCAGGAAATGTACATTCTAGTATTGTAATTACTATTCACCTGAACAAAACTTTGGCGCATAACTCGTCCCGCACCGTTTGTCGTAGACCCATGAATGAGGTGTCAAATCGACCGGCTTATTGAGGAGAGGTGTGCTATGACTTTTCTAAGTGATCGGGTGTACGATGTTCGCAGAGCGTACGAAAAAACGGCTGAAAAAACTCCCATAGACTTAACATGGGGGCCAAATCTGTGAGATCATATCTTTAGTTTAGAAGTTCGTAGAGACTTGGGGCTGGGCTCTTTTGATTCGGCCAGCCAATAAGTAGTGACACAGCAACTTCATAGCCACGTCCTAGCAACCAATTACAGCACCCTAGCAACCGGTGCCGAATTTTGCCACTGCAAGCACCATTCACATTTTCTTCAGGAAATGTACATTCTAGTATTGTAATTACTATTCACCTGAACAAAACTTTGGCGCGTAACTTGTCCCGCACCGTTTGTCGTAGACCCACGAATGAGGTGTCAAATCGACCGGCTTATTGAGGAGAGGTGTGCTATGACTTTTCTAAGCGATCGGGTGTACGATGTTCGCACAGCCAACGAAAAAAACGACTGAAAAATCTCCCATAGACTTAACATTGGGTCATAATTTGGAGATCATATCTTTGGATCAGAAGGTCATAGCGACTTGGGGCTGGGCTCTTTTGATTCGGCCAGCCAATAAGTAGTGACACAGCAACTTCATAGCCACGCCCTAGCAACAAATTACAGCACCCTAGCAACCGGTGCCGAATTTTGCCACTGCAAGCACCATTCACATTTTCTTCAGGAAATGTACATTCTAGTATTGTAATTACTATTCACCTGAACAAAACTTTGGCGCGTAACTCGTCCCGCACCGTTTGACGTAGACCCACGAATGAGGTGTCAAATCGACCGGCTTATTGAGGAGAGGTGTGCTATGACTTTTCTAAGCGATCAGGTGTACGATGTTCGCACAGCGTATGAAAAAACGGCTGAAAAATCTCCCATAGACTTAACATGGGGGCCAAATCTGTGAGATCATATCTTTGGTTTAGAAGGTCATAGAGACTTGGGGCTGGGCTCTTTTGATTCGGCCAGCCAATAAGTAGTGACACAGCAACTTCATAGCCACGCCCTAGCAACCAATTACAGCACCCTAGCAACCGGGGCCAAATTTTGCCACTGCAAGCACCATTCACATTTTCTTCAGGAAATGTACATTCTAGTATTGTAATTACTATTCACCTGAACAAAACTTTGGCACGTAACTCGTCCCGCACCGTTTGTCGTAGACCCACGAATGAGGTGTCAAATCGACCGGCTTATTGAGGAGAGGTGTGCTATGACTTTTCTAAGCGATTGGGTGTACGATTTTCGCACAGCATTCGAAATATCTGCTGAAAAAACTCCCATAGACTTAACATGGGGGCCAAATCTGTGAGATCATATCTTTGGTTTAGAAGGTCATAGAGACTTGGGGCTGGGCTCTTTTGATTCAGCCTGCCAATAAGTATTGACACAGCATCTTCATAGCCACGCCCTAGCAACCAATTACAGCACCCTAGCAACCGGTGACGAATTTTGCCACTGCAAGCACCATTCACATTTTCTTCAGGAAATGTACATTCTAGTATTGTAATTACTATTCACCTGAACAAAACTTCAGCGCATAACTCGTCCCGCACCGTTTGTCGGAGACCCACGAATGAGGTGTCAAATCGACCGGCTTATTGAGGAGAGGTGTGCTATGACTTTTCTAAGCGATCGGGTGTACGATGTTCGCACAGCGTACGAAAAAACGGCTGAAAAAAGTCCCATAGACTTAACATGGGGGCCAAATGTGTGAGATCATATCTTTGGATCAGAAGGTCGTAGAGACTTGGGGCTGGGCTCGTTTGACTCGGCCATCCAATGAGTAGTGACACAGCAGCTTCGTAGCCACGCCCTAGCAACCAATTACAGCACCCTAGCAACCGGGTGGCGAATTTTGCCACTGCAAGCACCATTCACATTTTCTTAAGGAAATGTACATTCTAGTATTGTAATTACTATTCACCTGAACAAAACTTTGGCGCATAACTCGTCCCGCACCGTTTGTCGTAGACCCATGAATGAGGTGTCAAATCGACCGGCTTATTGAGGAGAGGTGTGCTATGACTTTTCTAAGTGATCGGGTGTACGATGTTCGCAGAGCGTACGAAAAAACGGCTGAAAAAACTCCCATAGACTTAACATGGGGGCCAAATCTGTGAGATCATATCTTTAGTTTAGAAGTTCGTAGAGACTTGGGGCTGGGCTCTTTTGATTCGGCCAGCCAATAAGTAGTGACACAGCAACTTCATAGCCACGTCCTAGCAACCAATTACAGCACCCTAGCAACCGGTGCCGAATTTTGCCACTGCAAGCACCATTCACATTTTCTTCAGGAAATGTACATTCTAGTTAATGGTGCTTGCCAAAGGCAAAGCTCCATTCTTATTCTTCTGCATACTTATTATTCTTCTTCTTCTTCTTCTGGACACAATTTCTGCGCGCTACTCCTCCCGCAGTTTTTGTCATAGACCCATGAATGAGGTGTCAAATCGACCGGCTCATTGAGGACAGGTGTGCTATGACTTTTATAAGCGATCGGGTGTACGATGTTCGTCCGGCGGGCGAAAAAGTAGCGAAAAAAATCCCATAGACTTTGCATTGGGACAAACTTTGACGAGTAATAGCTCCTAACGAGAATTTCATAGAAACATGTGGGTTACCAGGTTTGAAGAGCCTGATAGGCTCTCTCAGACCATACCTCAAAATGGGGTGTAAGTTGTACCCCTGGGGCGCAAGAGCTGCCCAAAGTTGCCCCATAGACATACTATGGTGAAGCCGTGCCCATGAACCAGGAAGTACTGTGTTTTTCCTACTATGGGAAATTACATAGGGATTTTGTATTGAACATAACTCTGGATCACAATGTCATAGAGACAAGGGGGTGGGCTCATATTACTCAGGCAACCAATCAGTCTCTCAGGATCATTGTGAAGCTATCAAGCCACGCCCTAGCAACCATATAGAGCACCATAGCAACAAGTTCCATAGACTTCCATTGAAAAAGATCAAATGAATATCTTTGGATAGGAGTGTCATAGAAACATGAGGGTGGGCTCATTTGACTCGGGGCAGCAAACGGCCAATCACGAATCACCTTCAAGACATCATAGCCATGCCCTAGCAACCATTCAGAGCACCCTAGCAACCCAAAGCATAGAGGGGATATCTTCAAATCTGAACATCATAGAGGAATGGGGGTTGGTTTATAGCATTCATACTGGCAAGCAGCCTTTGGTTTATCATTACTGGCAGCTGCCAAGCCACTCCCTAGCAACCAAACAGAGTACCCTAGCAACCGTTTAGCAAGATCTATATCTCTGCATCAGAACATCGTAAAGACATGGGGGTTGGTTTATATTGTCAAGCAGCCTTTGGAGTATCATCATTGGTAGCTACCAGGCCACTCCCTAGCAACCAACCAGATTACCCTAGCAACCGTTTTTCAAGATCCATATCTCTGCATTAGAACATCATAAAGACATGGGGGTTGGTTTATATTGTCAAGCAGCCTTTGGAGTATCATCATTGGCAAACACCAAGCCACTCCCTAGCAACCAAACAGAGTACCCTAGCAACCATTTAGCGATGCCTATATCTCTGCATCAGAACATCGTAGAGACATGGGGGTTGGCTTTTTTGACTCATGCTAGCAAACTGTACTTGCAACATGCTACACATGCTAGCAGTTAATAGCTACATGCTAATAGTGATTAGCTAAGTGCTAAAGTGGGCTGAGAACATGCTAAGAACTCTATAGAAACTCCATAGTAACTATCTGTGCCAACTACCAACCACCTAGTAACACCATAGCAACCACCCTGGTTACCATAGCAACCGCCCAGAACACCCTAGCAACCGCCTAGCAACACAGTAGTGACCACTCCAGGTACCTTAACTACTGCCTAGCAACACCTTAGCAACCACCCCAAGTACCTTAGCAACCGCCTAGCAACACCTTAGCAACCACCCCAAGTACCTTAGCAACCGCCTAGCAACCGAGTGGCGATTTTGCCACTGCAAGCACCATTCACATTTTCTTCAGGAAATGTACATTCTAGTATTGTAATTACTATTCACCTGAACAAAACTTTGGCGCGTAACTCGTCCGGCACCGTTTGTAGTAGACCCACGAATGAGGTGTCAAATCGACCGGCTTATTGAGGAGAGGTGTGCTATGACTTTTCTAAGCGATCGGTTGTACGATGTTCGCACAGCGTACAAAAAAAACGGCTGAAAAAACTCCCATAGACTTAACATGGGGTCCAAATCTGTGAGATCATATCTTTGGATCAGAAGTTCGTAGAGACTTGGGGCTGGGCTCTTTTGATTCGGCCAGCCAATAAGTAGTGACACAGCAACTTCATAGCCACGCCCTAGCAACCAATTACAGCACCCTAGCAACCGAGTCCGGTGTTTTGCCACTGCAAGCACCATTCACATTTTCTTCAGGAAATGTACATTCTAGTATTGTAATTACTATTCACCTGAACAAAACTTTGGCGCGTAACTCGTCCGGCACCGTTTGTAGTAGACCCACGAATGAGGTGTCAAATCGACCGGCTTATTGAGGAGAGGTGTGCTATGACTTTTCTAAGCGATCGGTTGTACGATGTTCGCACAGCGTACAAAAAAAACGGCTGAAAAAACTCCCATAGACTTAACATGGGGTCCAAATCTGTGAGATCATATCTTTGGATCAGAAGTTCGTAGAGACTTGGGGCTGGGCTCTTTTGATTCGGCCAGCCAATAAGTAGTGACACAGCAACTTCATAGCCACGCCCTAGCAACCAATTACAGCACCCTAGCAACCGAGTCCGGTGTTTTGCCACTGCAAGCACCATTCACATTTTCTTCAGGAAATGTACATTCTAGTTCTTCTTCTTCTTCTTCTGGACACAATTTCTGCGCGCTACTCCTCCCGCAGTTTTTGTCATAGACCCATGAATGAGGTGTCAAATCGACCGGCTCATTGAGGACAGGTGTGCTATGACTTTTATAAGCGATCGGGTGTACGATGTTCGTCCGGCGGGCGAAAAAGTAGCGAAAAAAATCCCATAGACTTTGCATTGGGACAAACTTTGATGAGTAATAGCTCCTAACGAGAATTTCATAGAAACATGTGGGTTACCACGTTTGAAGAGCCTGATAGGCTCTCTCAGACCATACCTCAAAATGGGGTGTAAGTTGTACCCCTGGGGTGCAAGAGCTGCCCAAAGTTGCCCCATAGACATACTATGGTGAAGCCGTGCCCATGAACCAGGAAGTACTGTGTTTTTCCTACTATGGGAAATTACATAGGGATTTTGTATTGAACATAACTCTGGATCACAATGTCTTAAAGACAAGGGGGTGGGCTCATTTTACTCAGGCAACCAATCAGTGTCTCAGGTTCATTGTGAAGCTATCAAGCCACGCCCTAGCAACCATATAGAGCACCATAGCAACAAGTTCCATAGACTTCCATTGAAAAAGATCAAATGAATATCTTTGGATAGGAGTGTCATAGAAACATGAGGGTGGGCTCATTTGACTCGGGGCAGCAAACGGCCAATCACGAATCACCTTAAACACTTCATAGCCACGCCCTAGCAACCATTTAGAGCACCCTAGCAACCCAAAGCAAAGAGGGATATCTTCAAATCTGAATATCATAGAGGCATGGGGGTTGGTTTATATCATTCATACTGGCAAGCAGCCTTTGGTTTATCATTACTGGCAGCTGCCAAGCCACTGCCTAGCAACCAAACAGAATACCCTAGCAACCGTTTTGCAAGATCTATATCTCTGCATCAGAGCATCATAGAGACATGGCGGTTGGCTCTTTTGACTCATGCTAGCAAACTGGACTTCCAACATGCTACACATGCTATCAGTGAATAGCTACATGCCAATAGTGATTAGCTTAGGGTTTAAACATGACACAAACTAGTAAAAATGTGTTAGCATAATGCTGGTAACATGCTAATTGTGTTAGCATCATGCTAGTAGCATGCTAATCATGTTAGCATCATGCTAGCAAACATGCTAATTATGTTAGCATCTTGTTAAAAACATGCTAACAACATGGTAATCATGCTAGCATCATGCTAGCATTATGCTAATCATGTTAGCATGTTGCTAGCATTATGCTAACATGATTAGCATCTTTCTAAAAACATGCTAGCAGCATGCTAAGGGTGTTAGCATTATGCTAGCAACATGCTAATCATGTTAGCATTTTGCTAGCATTATGTTAACATGATTGGCATCTTTCTAAAAACATGTTAGCAGGATACTAAGGGTGTTAGCATAATGCTAGCAACATGCTAATCATGTTAGCATCTTGCTAAAAACATCCTAGCAGGACGGTAATTATGTTAGCATAATGCTAATCAAGAGTGCCGAGTTTTGCCACTGCAAGCACCATTCACATTTTCTTCAGGAAATGTACATTCTAGTTAATGGTGCTTGCCAAAGGCAAAGCTCCATTCTTATTCTTCTGCATACTTATTATTAATGGTGCTTGCCAAAGGCAAAGCTCCATTCTTATTCTTCTGCATACTTATTATTCTTCTTCTTCTTCTTCTGGACACAATTTCTGCGCGCTACTCCTCCCGCAGTTTTTGTCATAGACCCATGAATGAGGTGTCAAATCGACCGGCTCATTGAGGACAGGTGTGCTATGACTTTTATAAGCGATCGGGTGTACGATGTTCGTCCGGCGGGCGAAAAAGTAGCGAAAAAAATCCCATAGACTTTGCATTGGGACAAACTTTGATGAGTAATAGCTCCTAACGAGAATTTCATAGAAACATGTGGGTTACCACGTTTGAAGAGCCTGATAGGCTCTCTCAGACCATACCTCAAAATGGGGTGTAAGTTGTACCCCTGGGGTGCAAGAGCTGCCCAAAGTTGCCCCATAGACATACTATGGTGAAGCCGTGCCCATGAACCAGGAAGTACTGTGTTTTTCCTACTATGGGAAATTACATAGGGATTTTGTATTGAACATAACTCTGGATCACAATGTCTTAAAGACAAGGGGGTGGGCTCATTTTACTCAGGCAACCAATCAGTGTCTCAGGTTCATTGTGAAGCTATCAAGCCACGCCCTAGCAACCATATAGAGCACCATAGCAACAAGTTCCATAGACTTCCATTGAAAAAGATCAAATGAATATCTTTGGATAGGAGTGTCATAGAAACATGAGGGTGGGCTCATTTGACTCGGGGCAGCAAACGGCCAATCACGAATCACCTTAAACACTTCATAGCCACGCCCTAGCAACCATTTAGAGCACCCTAGCAACCCAAAGCAAAGAGGGATATCTTCAAATCTGAATATCATAGAGGCATGGGGGTTGGTTTATATCATTCATACTGGCAAGCAGCCTTTGGTTTATCATTACTGGCAGCTGCCAAGCCACTGCCTAGCAACCAAACAGAATACCCTAGCAACCGTTTTGCAAGATCTATATCTCTGCATCAGAGCATCATAGAGACATGGCGGTTGGCTCTTTTGACTCATGCTAGCAAACTGGACTTCCAACATGCTACACATGCTATCAGTGAATAGCTACATGCCAATAGTGATTAGCTTAGGGTTTAAACATGACACAAACTAGTAAAAATGTGTTAGCATAATGCTGGTAACATGCTAATTGTGTTAGCATCATGCTAGTAGCATGCTAATCATGTTAGCATCATGCTAGCAAACATGCTAATTATGTTAGCATCTTGTTAAAAACATGCTAACAACATGGTAATCATGCTAGCATCATGCTAGCATTATGCTAATCATGTTAGCATGTTGCTAGCATTATGCTAACATGATTAGCATCTTTCTAAAAACATGCTAGCAGCATGCTAAGGGTGTTAGCATTATGCGAGCAACATGCTAATCATGTTAGCATTTTGCTAGCATTATGTTAACATGATTGGCATCTTTCTAAAAACATGTTAGCAGGATACTAAGGGTGTTAGCATAATGCTAGCAACATGCTAATCATGTTAGCATCTTGCTAAAAACATCCTAGCAGGACGGTAATTATGTTAGCATAATGCTAATCAAGAGTGCCGAGTTTTGCCACTGCAAGCACCATTCACATTTTCTTCAGGAAATGTACATTCTAGTATTGTAATTACTATTCACCTGAACAAAACTTTGGCGCGTAACTCGTCCCGCAGTTTTTGTCGTAGACCCACGAATGAGGTGTCAAATCGACCGGCTTATTGAGGAGAGGTGTGCTATGACTTTTCTAAGCGATTAGGTGTACGATGTTCGCACAGCGTACGAAAAAACGGCTGAAAAAACTCCCATAGACTTAACATGGGGGCCAAATCTGTGAGATCATATCTTTGGTTTAGATGGTCATAGAGACTTGGGGCTGGGCTCTTTTGGCTCGGCCTATCAAGCCGCCAATAAGTAGTGACTTTATGGCCACGCCCTAGCAACCAATTACAGCACCCTAGCAACCGGTGCCGAATTTTGCCACTGCAAGCACCATTCACATTTTCTTCAGGAAATGTACATTCTAGTATTGTAATTACTATTCACCTGAACAAAACTTTGGCACGTAACTCGTCCCGCACCGTTTGTCGTAGACCCACGAATGAGGTGTCAAATCGACCGGCTTATTGAGGAGAGGTGTGCTATGACTTTTCTAAGCGATTGGGTGTACGATTTTCGCACAGCATACGAAAAAACGGCTGAAAAAACTCCCATAGACTTAACATGGGGGCCAAATCTGTGAGATCATATCTTTGGTTTAGAAGGTCATAGAGACTTGGGGCTGGGCTCTTTTGATTCAGCCTGCCAATAAGTATTGACACAGCATCTTCATAGCCACGCCCTAGCAACCAATTACAGCACCCTAGCAACCGGTGACGAATTTTGCCACTGCAAGCACCATTCACATTTTCTTCAGGAAATGTACATTCTAGTATTGTAATTACTATTCACCTGAACAAAACTTTGGCGCGTAACTTGTCCCGCACCGTTTGTCGTAGACCCACGAATGAGGTGTCAAATCGACCGGCTTATTGAGGAGAGGTGTGCTATGACTTTTCTAAGCGATCGGGTGTACGATGTTCGCACAGCCAACGAAAAAAACGACTGAAAAATCTCCCATAGACTTAACATTGGGTCATAATTTGGAGATCATATCTTTGGATCAGAAGGTCATAGCGACTTGGGGCTGGGCTCTTTTGATTCGGCCAGCCAATAAGTAGTGACACAGCAACTTCATAGCCACGCCCTAGCAACAAATTACAGCACCCTAGCAACCGGTGCCGAATTTTGCCACTGCAAGCACCATTCACATTTTCTTCAGGAAATGTACATTCTAGTATTGTAATTACTATTCACCTGAACAAAACTTTGGCGCGTAACTCGTCCCGCACCGTTTGACGTAGACCCACGAATGAGGTGTCAAATCGACCGGCTTATTGAGGAGAGGTGTGCTATGACTTTTCTAAGCGATCAGGTGTACGATGTTCGCACAGCGTATGAAAAAACGGCTGAAAAATCTCCCATAGACTTAACATGGGGGCCAAATCTGTGAGATCATATCTTTGGTTTAGAAGGTCATAGAGACTTGGGGCTGGGCTCTTTTGATTCGGCCAGCCAATAAGTAGTGACACAGCAACTTCATAGCCACGCCCTAGCAACCAATTACAGCACCCTAGCAACCGGGGCCAAATTTTGCCACTGCAAGCACCATTCACATTTTCTTCAGGAAATGTACATTCTAGTATTGTAATTACTATTCACCTGAACAAAACTTTGGCACGTAACTCGTCCCGCACCGTTTGTCGTAGACCCACGAATGAGGTGTCAAATCGACCGGCTTATTGAGGAGAGGTGTGCTATGACTTTTCTAAGCGATTGGGTGTACGATTTTCGCACAGCATACGAAAAAACGGCTGAAAAAACTCCCATAGACTTAACATGGGGGCCAAATCTGTGAGATCATATCTTTGGTTTAGAAGGTCATAGAGACTTGGGGCTGGGCTCTTTTGATTCAGCCTGCCAATAAGTATTGACACAGCATCTTCATAGCCACGCCCTAGCAACCAATTACAGCACCCTAGCAACCGGTGACGAATTTTGCCACTGCAAGCACCATTCACATTTTCTTCAGGAAATGTACATTCTAGTTAATGGTGCTTGCCAAAGGCAAAGCTCCATTCTTATTCTTCTGCATACTTATTATTAATGGTGCTTGCCAAAGGCAAAGCTCCATTCTTATTCTTCTGCATACTTATTATTCTTCTTCTTCTTCTTCTGGACACAATTTCTGCGCGCTACTCCTCCCGCAGTTTTTGTCATAGACCCATGAATGAGGTGTCAAATCGACCGGCTCATTGAGGACAGGTGTGCTATGACTTTTATAAGCGATCGGGTGTACGATGTTCGTCCGGCGGGCGAAAAAGTAGCGAAAAAAATCCCATAGACTTTGCATTGGGACAAACTTTGACGAGTAATAGCTCCTAACGAGAATTTCATAGAAACATGTGGGTTACCAGGTTTGAAGAGCCTGATAGGCTCTCTCAGACCATACCTCAAAATGGGGTGTAAGTTGTACCCCTGGGGCGCAAGAGCTGCCCAAAGTTGCCCCATAGACATACTATGGTGAAGCCGTGCCCATGAACCAGGAAGTACTGTGTTTTTCCTACTATGGGAAATTACATAGGGATTTTGTATTGAACATAACTCTGGATCACAATGTCATAGAGACAAGGGGGTGGGCTCATATTACTCAGGCAACCAATCAGTCTCTCAGGATCATTGTGAAGCTATCAAGCCACGCCCTAGCAACCATATAGAGCACCATAGCAACAAGTTCCATAGACTTCCATTGAAAAAGATCAAATGAATATCTTTGGATAGGAGTGTCATAGAAACATGAGGGTGGGCTCATTTGACTCGGGGCAGCAAACGGCCAATCACGAATCACCTTCAAGACATCATAGCCATGCCCTAGCAACCATTCAGAGCACCCTAGCAACCCAAAGCATAGAGGGGATATCTTCAAATCTGAACATCATAGAGGAATGGGGGTTGGTTTATAGCATTCATACTGGCAAGCAGCCTTTGGTTTATCATTACTGGCAGCTGCCAAGCCACTCCCTAGCAACCAAACAGAGTACCCTAGCAACCGTTTAGCAAGATCTATATCTCTGCATCAGAACATCGTAAAGACATGGGGGTTGGTTTATATTGTCAAGCAGCCTTTGGAGTATCATCATTGGTAGCTACCAGGCCACTCCCTAGCAACCAACCAGATTACCCTAGCAACCGTTTTTCAAGATCCATATCTCTGCATTAGAACATCATAAAGACATGGGGGTTGGTTTATATTGTCAAGCAGCCTTTGGAGTATCATCATTGGCAAACACCAAGCCACTCCCTAGCAACCAAACAGAGTACCCTAGCAACCATTTAGCGATGCCTATATCTCTGCATCAGAACATCGTAGAGACATGGGGGTTGGCTTTTTTGACTCATGCTAGCAAACTGTACTTGCAACATGCTACACATGCTAGCAGTTAATAGCTACATGCTAATAGTGATTAGCTAAGTGCTAAAGTGGGCTGAGAACATGCTAAGAACTCTATAGAAACTCCATAGTAACTATCTGTGCCAACTACCAACCACCTAGTAACACCATAGCAACCACCCTGGTTACCATAGCAACCGCCCAGAACACCCTAGCAACCGCCTAGCAACACAGTAGTGACCACTCCAGGTACCTTAACAACTGCCTAGCAACACCTTAGCAACCACCCCAAGTACCTTAGCAACCGCCTAGCAACACCTTAGCAACCACCCCAAGTACCTTAGCAACCGCCTAGCAACCGAGTGGCGATTTTGCCACTGCAAGCACCATTCACATTTTCTTCAGGAAATGTACATTCTAGTATTGTAATTACTATTCACCTGAACAAAACTTTGGCGCGTAACTCGTCCCGCACCGTTTGTCCTAGACCCACAAATGAGGTGTCAAATCGACCGGCTTATTGAGGAGAGGTGTGCTATGACTTTTCTAAGCGATCGGGTGTACGATGTTCGCACAGCATACGAAAAAAATGGCTGAAAAAACTCCCATAGACTTAACATTGGGTCAAAATCTGTGAGATCATATCTTTGGATCAGAAGGTCATAGAGACTTGGGGCTGGGCTCTTTTGATTCGGCCAGCCAATATGTAGTGACACAGCAACTTCATAGCCACGCCCTAGCAACCAATTACAGCACCCTAGCAACCGAGTGGCGAATTTTGCCACTGCAAGCACCATTCACATTTTCTTCAGGAAATGTACATTCTAGTTAATGGTGCTTGCCAAAGGCAAAGCTCCATTCTTATTCTCCTGCATACTTATTATTATTCTTCTTCTTCTTCTTCCACTTTTTCGTCTGCGCGCTACTCCTCCCGCAGCTTTTGTCCTAGACCCATGAATGAGGTGTCAAATCGACCGGCCCATTGAGGAGTGGTGTGCTATGACTTTTATAAGCGATCGGGTGTACGATGTTCGTCCGGCGGGCGAAAAAGTAGCCGAAAAATCCCATAGACTTAACATTGCGACGAACTTTGACGAATCATAGCTCCTAACGAGAATTTCGTAGAAACATGTGGGTTACCACGTTTGAAGAGGCTGACAGGCTCTCTCAGACCATACCTCAAAATGGGGTGTAAGTTGTACCCCTGGGGCGCAAGAGCTGCCCAAAGTTGCCCCATAGACATACTATGGTGAAGCCGTGCCCATGAACCAGGAAGTACTGTGTTTTTCCTACTATGGGAAATTACATAGGGATTTTGTATTGAACATAACTCTGGATTGCAGTGTCATAGAGACAAGGGGGTGGGCTTATTTTACTCAGGCAACCAATCAGTCTCTCAGGATCAATGTGAAGCTATCAAGCCACGCCCTAGCAACCATATAGAGCACCTTAGTAACAAGCTCCATAGACTTCCATTGAAAAAGATCAAATTAATATTTTTGGATAGAAGTGTCATAGAAACATGAGGGTGGGCTCATTTGACTCGGGGCAGCAAACGGCCAATCACGAATCACCTTCAACACTTCATAGCCACCCCCTAGCAACCATTTAGAGCACCCTAGCAACCCAAAGCATAGAGGGATATCTTCAAATCTGAATTTCATACAGGCATGGGGGTTGATTTATATCATTCATACTGGCAAGCAGCCTTTGGTGTATCATCATTGGCAGCTGCCAAGCCACTCCCTAGCAACCAAACAGAGTACCCTAGCAACCATTTTGCAAGACCTATATCTCTGCAACAGAACATCGTAGAGACATGGGGGTTGGCTTATATTGGCAAGTAGCCTTTGGAGTGTCATCATTGGCAGCTGCCAAGCCACTCCCTAGCAACCAAACAGAGTACCCTAGCAACCATTTAGCAAGGCCTATATCTCTGCATCAGAACATCGTACAGACATGGGGGTTGGCTTTTTTGACTCATGCTAGCAAACTGTACTTGCAACATGCTACACATGCTAGCAGTGAATAGCTACATGCTAATAGTGATTAGCTAAGTGCTAAAGTGGGCTGAGAACATGCTAAGAACTCTATAGAAACTCCATAGTAAGTATCTGTGACAACTCCCAACCACCTAGTAACACCATAGCAACCACCCAGGTTACCATAGCAACCGCCTAGCAACCACCCAGAACACCCTAGCAACCGCCTAGCAACACCTTAGCAACCACCCCAAGTACCTTAGCAACCGCCTAGCAACACCCTAGCAACCACCCAGGTTACCATAGCAACCGCATAGCAACCACCTAGCAACCGCCTAGCAACACCTTAGCAACCACCCCAAGTACCTTAGCAACTGCCTAGCAACACCCCAGCAACCACCCAGGTTACCATAGCAACCACCTAGCAACCGCCTAGCAACACCTTAGCAACCACCCCAAGTACCTTAGCAACTGCCTAGCAACACCCCAGCAACCACCCAGGTTACCATAGCAACCGCATAGCAACCGCCTAGCAACACCTTAGCAACCACCCCAAGTACCTTAGCAACTGCCTAGCAACACCCCAGCAACCACCCAGGTTACCATAGCAACCGCCTAGCAACCACCCAGAACACCCTAGCAACCGCCTAGCAACACCTTAGCAACCACCCCAAGTACCTTAGCAACCGCCTAGCAACACCCTAGCAACCACCCAGGTTACCATAGCAACCGCATAGCAACCACCTAGCAACCGCCTAGCAACACCTTAGCAACCACCCCAAGTACCTTAGCAACTGCCTAGCAACACCCCAGCAACCACCCAGGTTACCATAGCAACCACCTAGCAACCGCCTAGCAACACCTTAGCAACCACCCCAAGTACCTTAGCAACTGCCTAGCAACACCCCAGCAACCACCCAGGTTACCATAGCAACCGCATAGCAACCGCCTAGCAACACCTTAGCAACCACCCCAAGTACCTTAGCAACTGCCTAGCAACACCCCAGCAACCACCCAGGTTACCATAGCAACCGCCTAGCAACCACCCAGAACACCCTAGCAACCGCCTAGCAACACCTTAGCAACCACCCCAAGTACCTTAGCAACCGCCTAGCAACACCCTAGCAACCACCCAGGTTACCATAGCAACCGCATAGCAACCACCTAGCAACCGCCTAGCAACACCTTAGCAACCACCCCAAGTACCTTAGCAACTGCCTAGCAACACCCCAGCAACCACCCAGGTTACCATAGCAACCGCATAGCAACCGCCTAGCAACACCTTAGCAACCACCCCAAGTACCTTAGCAACTGCCTAGCAACACCCCAGCAACCACCCAGAACACCCTATCAACCGCCTAGCAACACCTTAGAAACCACACCAAGTACCTTAGCAACCGCCTAGCAACCGAGTGGCGATTTTGCCACTGCAAGCACCATTCACATTTTCTTCAGGAAATGTACATTCTAGTATTGTAATTACTATTCACCTGAACAAAACTTTGGCGCGTAACTCGTCCCGCACCGTTTGTAGTAGACCCACGAATGAGGTGTCAAATCGACCGGCTTATTGAGGAGAGGTGTGCTATGACTTTTCTAAGCGATCGGGTGTACGATGTTCGCACAGCGTACAAAAAAAACGGCTGAAAAAACTCCCATAGACTTAACATGGGGTCCAAATCTGTGAGATCATATCTTTGGATCAGAAGGTCATAGAGACTTGGGGCTGGGCTCTTTTGATTCGGCCAGCCAATAAGTAGTGACACAGCAACTTCATAGCCACGCCCTAGCAACCAATTACAGCACCCTAGCAACCGGGGCCGAATTTTGCCACTGCAAGCACCATTCACATTTTCTTCAGGAAATGTACATTCTAGTATTGTAATTACTATTCACCTGAACAAAACTTTGGCGCGTAACTCGTCCCGCACCGTTTGTCGTAGACCCACGAATGAGGTGTCAAATCGACCGGCTTATTGAGGAGAGGTGTGCTATGACTTTTCTAAGCGATCGGGTGTACGATGTTCGCACAGCGTACGAAAAAACGGCTGAAAAAACTCCCATAGACTTAACATGGGGGCCAAATCTGTGAGATCATATCTTTGGTTTAGAAGGTCATAGAGACTTGGGGCTGGGCTCTTTTGATTCGGCCAGCCAATAAGTAGTGAAACAGCAACTTCATAGCCACGCCTTAGCAACCAATTACAGCACCCTAGAAACCGGTGCCGAATTTTGCCACTGCAAGCACCATTCACATTTTCTTCAGGAAATGTACATTCTAGTATTGTAATTACTATTCACCTGAACAAAACTTTGGCGCATAACTCGTCCCGCACCGTTTGTCGTAGACCCATGAATGAGGTGTCAAATCGACCGGCTTATTGAGGAGAGGTGTGCTATGACTTTTCTAAGTGATCGGGTGTACGATGTTCGCAGAGCGTACGAAAAAACGGCTGAAAAAACTCCCATAGACTTAACATGGGGGCCAAATCTGTGAGATCATATCTTTAGTTTAGAAGTTCGTAGAGACTTGGGGCTGGGCTCTTTTGATTCGGCCAGCCAATAAGTAGTGACACAGCAACTTCATAGCCACGTCCTAGCAACCAATTACAGCACCCTAGCAACCGGTGCCGAATTTTGCCACTGCAAGCACCATTCACATTTTCTTCAGGAAATGTACATTCTAGTTAATGGTGCTTGCCAAAGGCAAAGCTCCATTCTTATTCTTCTGCATACTTATTATTAATGGTGCTTGCCAAAGGCAAAGCTCCATTCTTATTCTTCTGCATACTTATTATTCTTCTTCTTCTTCTTCTGGACACA
Source organism: Chanodichthys erythropterus (assembly GCF_024489055.1). NCBI lineage: Eukaryota > Metazoa > Chordata > Actinopteri > Cypriniformes > Xenocyprididae > Chanodichthys > Chanodichthys erythropterus. Next base: position 22,742,199 of record NC_090242.1, on the reverse strand, counting down.
ATTTCTGCGCGCTACTCCTCCCGCAGTTTTTGTCATAGACCCATGAATGAGGTGTCAAATCGACCGGCTCATTGAGGACAGGTGTGCTATGACTTTTATAAGCGATCGGGTGTACGATGTTCGTCCGGCGGGCGAAAAAGTAGCGAAAAAAATCCCATAGACTTTGCATTGGGACAAACTTTGATGAGTAATAGCTCCTAACGAGAATTTCATAGAAACATGTGGGTTACCACGTTTGAAGAGCCTGATAGGCTCTCTCAGACCATACCTCAAAATGGGGTGTAAGTTGTACCCCTGGGGCGCAAGAGCTGCCCAAAGTTGCCCCATAGACATACTATGGTGAAGCCGTGCCCATGAACCAGGAAGTACTGTGTTTTTCCTACTATGGGAAATTACATAGGGATTTTGTATTGAACATAACTCTGGATCACAATGTCATAGAGACAAGGGGGTGGGCTCATTTTACTCAGGCAACCAATCAGTCTCTCAGGATCATTGTAAAGCTATCAAGCCACGCCCTAGCAACCATATAGAGAACCATAGCAACAAGTTCCATAGACTTCCATTGAAAAAGATCAAAGGAATATCTTTGGATAGGAGTGTCATAGAAACATGAGGGTGGGCTCATTTGACTCGAGGCAGCAAACCGCCAATCACAAATCACCTTAAAGACATCATAGCCACGCCTTAGCAACCATATAGAGCACCCTAGCAACCCAAAGCATAGGCAGATATCTTCAAATCTGAATATCATAGAGGCATGGGGGTTGGTTTATATCATTCATACTGGCAAGCAGCCTTTGGTGTATCATCATTGGTAGCTGCCAAGCCACTCCTTAGCAACCAAACAGAGTACCCTAGCAACCATTTTGCAAGATCTATATCTCTGCGTCAGAACATCGTACAGACATGGGGGTTGGTTTATATTGTCAAGCAGCCTTTGGAGTATCATCATTGGCAGCTGCCAAGCCACTCCCTAGCAACCAAACAGAGTACCCTAGCAACCGTTTTGAAACACCTATATTTCTGCATCAGAACATTATAGAGACATGGCGGTTGGCTCTTTTGACTCATGCTAGCAAACTGGACTTCCACCATGCTACACATGCTAGCAGTGAATAGCTACATGCTAATAGTGATTAGCTTAAGGTTTAAACATGACACAAACTAGTAAAAATGTGTTAGAATAATGCTAGTGGCATGTTAATTGTGTTAGCATGATGCTAGTAGCATGATAATCATGTTAGCATCATGTTAGCAAACATGCTAATCATGTTAGCATCTTGTTAAATACATGCTAACAACATGGTAATCATGCTAGCATCATGCTAGCATTATGCTAATGATGTTAGCATGTTGCTAGCATTATGCTAACATGATTAGCATCTTGTTAAAATAATGCTAGCAACATGGTAATCATGCTAGCATCATGTTAGTATTATGCTAATCATGTTAGCATTTTGCTAGCATTATGCTAACATGACTAGCATTTTGTTTAAAACATGCTAGCAGCATGCTTAGGGTGTTAGCATCATGCTAGCAACATGCTAATCATGTTAGCATTTTGCTAAAAACATCCTAGCAGGACGGTAATTATGTTAGCATCATGCTAATCAAGAGTGCCGAGTTTTGCCACTGCAAGCACCATTCACATTTTCTTCAGGAAATGTACATTCTAGTATTGTAATTACTATTCACCTGAACAAAACTTTGGCGCGTAACTCGTCCCGCACTCTTTTTCGTAGACCCATGAATGAGGTGTCAAATCGACCGGCTCATTGAGGAGAGGTGTGCTATGACTTTTCTAAGCGATCGGATGTACGATGTTCGCACAGCGGACGAAAAATCGCCTGAAAAAAGTCCCATAGACTTAACATTGGGACAAAATCTGTGAAATCATATCTTTGGATCAGAAAGTCATAGAGACTTGGGGCTTGGCTCTTTTTACTCGGCCTATCAAGTAGCCAATAAGTAGTTCATAGCCACGCCCTAGCAACCAATTACAGCACCCTAGCAACCGAGTGCCGATTTTTTCCACTGCAAGCACCATTCACATTTTCTTCAGGAAATGTACATTCTAGTATTGTAATTACTATTCACCTGAACAAAACTTTGGCGCGTAACTCGTCCCGCACCGTTTGTCGTAGACCCACGAATGAGGTGTCAAATCGACCGGCTTATTGAGGAGAGGTGTGCTATGACTTTTCTAAGCGATCGGGTGTACGATGTTCGCACAGCGTACGAAAAAACGGCTGAAAAAAGTCCCATAGACTTAACATGGGGGCCAAATCTGTGAGATCATATCTTTGGATCAGAAGGTCGTAGAGACTTGGGGCTGGGCTCGTTTGACTCGGCCATCCAATGAGTAGTGACACAGCAGCTTCATAGCCACGCCCTAGCAACCAATTACAGCACCCTAGCAACCGGGTGCCGAATTTTGCCACTGCAAGCACCATTCACATTTTCTTCAGGAAATGTACATTCTAGTTCTTCTTCTTCTTCTTCTGGACACAATTTCTGCGCGCTACTCCTCCCGCAGTTTTTGTCATAGACCCATGAATGAGGTGTCAAATCGACCGGCTCATTGAGGACAGGTGTGCTATGACTTTTATAAGCGATCGGGTGTACGATGTTCGTCCGGCGGGCGAAAAAGTAGCGAAAAAAATCCCATAGACTTTGCATTGGGACAAACTTTGATGAGTAATAGCTCCTAACGAGAATTTCATAGAAACATGTGGGTTACCACGTTTGAAGAGCCTGATAGGCTCTCTCAGACCATACCTCAAAATGGGGTGTAAGTTGTACCCCTGGGGCGCAAGAGCTGCCCAAAGTTGCCCCATAGACATACTATGGTGAAGCCGTGCCCATGAACCAGGAAGTACTGTGTTTTTCCTACTATGGGAAATTACATAGGGATTTTGTATTGAACATAACTCTGGATCACAATGTCATAGAGACAAGGGGGTGGGCTCATTTTACTCAGGCAACCAATCAGTCTCTCAGGATCATTGTAAAGCTATCAAGCCACGCCCTAGCAACCATATAGAGAACCATAGCAACAAGTTCCATAGACTTCCATTGAAAAAGATCAAAGGAATATCTTTGGATAGGAGTGTCATAGAAACATGAGGGTGGGCTCATTTGACTCGAGGCAGCAAACCGCCAATCACAAATCACCTTAAAGACATCATAGCCACGCCTTAGCAACCATATAGAGCACCCTAGCAACCCAAAGCATAGGCAGATATCTTCAAATCTGAATATCATAGAGGCATGGGGGTTGGTTTATATCATTCATACTGGCAAGCAGCCTTTGGTGTATCATCATTGGTAGCTGCCAAGCCACTCCTTAGCAACCAAACAGAGTACCCTAGCAACCATTTTGCAAGATCTATATCTCTGCGTCAGAACATCGTACAGACATGGGGGTTGGTTTATATTGTCAAGCAGCCTTTGGAGTATCATCATTGGCAGCTGCCAAGCCACTCCCTAGCAACCAAACAGAGTACCCTAGCAACCGTTTTGAAACACCTATATTTCTGCATCAGAACATTATAGAGACATGGCGGTTGGCTCTTTTGACTCATGCTAGCAAACTGGACTTCCACCATGCTACACATGCTAGCAGTGAATAGCTACATGCTAATAGTGATTAGCTTAAGGTTTAAACATGACACAAACTAGTAAAAATGTGTTAGAATAATGCTAGTGGCATGTTAATTGTGTTAGCATGATGCTAGTAGCATGATAATCATGTTAGCATCATGTTAGCAAACATGCTAATCATGTTAGCATCTTGTTAAATACATGCTAACAACATGGTAATCATGCTAGCATCATGCTAGCATTATGCTAATGATGTTAGCATGTTGCTAGCATTATGCTAACATGATTAGCATCTTGTTAAAATAATGCTAGCAACATGGTAATCATGCTAGCATCATGTTAGTATTATGCTAATCATGTTAGCATTTTGCTAGCATTATGCTAACATGACTAGCATTTTGTTTAAAACATGCTAGCAGCATGCTTAGGGTGTTAGCATCATGCTAGCAACATGCTAATCATGTTAGCATTTTGCTAAAAACATCCTAGCAGGACGGTAATTATGTTAGCATCATGCTAATCAAGAGTGCCGAGTTTTGCCACTGCAAGCACCATTCACATTTTCTTCAGGAAATGTACATTCTAGTATTGTAATTACTATTCACCTGAACAAAATTTTGGCGCGTAACTCGTCCCGCACTCTTTTTCGTAGACCCATGAATGAGGTGTCAAATCGACCGGCTCATTGAGGAGAGGTGTGCTATGACTTTTCTAAGCGATCGGATGTACGATGTTCGCACAGCGGACGAAAAATCGCCTGAAAAAAGTCCCATAGACTTAACATTGGGACAAAATCTGTGAAATCATATCTTTGGATCAGAAAGTCATAGAGACTTGGGGCTTGGCTCTTTTTACTCGGCCTATCAAGTAGCCAATAAGTAGTTCATAGCCACGCCCTAGCAACCAATTACAGCACCCTAGCAACCGAGTGCCGATTTTTTCCACTGCAAGCACCATTCACATTTTCTTCAGGAAATGTACATTCTAGTTAATGGTGCTTGCCAAAGGCAAAGCTCCATTCTTATTCTTCTGCATACTTATTATTCTTCTTCTTCTTCTTCTGGACACAATTTCTGCGCGCTACTCCTCCCGCAGTTTTTGTCATAGACCCATGAATGAGGTGTCAAATCGACCGGCTCATTGAGGACAGGTGTGCTATGACTTTTATAAGCGATCGGGTGTACGATGTTCGTCCGGCGGGCGAAAAAGTAGCGAAAAAAATCCCATAGACTTTGCATTGGGACAAACTTTGATGAGTAATAGCTCCTAACGAGAGTTTCATAGAAACATGTGGGTTACCACGTTTGAAGAGCCTGATAGGCTCTCTCAGACCATACCTCAAAATGGGGTGTAAGTTGTACCCCTGGGGCGCAAGAGCTGCCCAAAGTTGCCCCATAGACATACTATGGTGAAGCCGTGCCCATGAACCAGGAAGTACTGTGTTTTTCCTACTATGGGAAATTACATAGGGATTTTGTATTGAACATAACTCTGAATCACAATGTCATAGAGACAAGGGGGTGGGCTCATTTTACTCAGGCAACCAATCAGTCTCTCAGGATCATTGTAAAGCTATCAAGCCACGCCCTAGCAACCATATAGAGAACCATAGCAACAAGTTCCATAGACTTCCATTGAAAAAGATCAAAGGAATATCTTTGGATAGGAGTGTCATAGAAACATGAGGGTGGGCTCATTTGACTCGAGGCAGCAAACCGCCAATCACAAATCACCTTAAAGACATCATAGCCACGCCTTAGCAACCATATAGAGCACCCTAGCAACCCAAAGCATAGGCAGATATCTTCAAATCTGAATATCATAGAGGCATGGGGGTTGGTTTATATCATTCATACTGGCAAGCAGCCTTTGGTGTATCATCATTGGTAGCTGCCAAGCCACTCCTTAGCAACCAAACAGAGTACCCTAGCAACCATTTTGCAAGATCTATATCTCTGCGTCAGAACATCGTACAGACATGGGGGTTGGTTTATATTGTCAAGCAGCCTTTGGAGTATCATCATTGGCAGCTGCCAAGCCACTCCCTAGCAACCAAACAGAGTACCCTAGCAACCGTTTTGAAACACCTATATTTCTGCATCAGAACATTATAGAGACATGGCGGTTGGCTCTTTTGACTCATGCTAGCAAACTGGACTTCCACCATGCTACACATGCTAGCAGTGAATAGCTACATGCTAATAGTGAGTAGCTTAAGGTTTAAACATGACACAAACTAGTAAAAATGTGTTAGAATAATGCTAGTGGCATGCTAATTGTGTTAGCATGATGCTAGTAGCATGATAATCATGTTAGCATCATGTTAGCAAACATGCTAATCATGTTAGCATCTTGTTAAATACATGCTAACAACATGGTAATCATGCTAGCATCATGCTAGCATTATGCTAATGATGTTAGCATGTTGCTAGCATTATGCTAACATGATTAGCATCTTGTTAAAATCATGCTAGCAACATGGTAATCATGCTAGCATCATGCTAGCATTATGCTAATCATGTTAGCATGTTTGCTAGCATTATGCTAACATGATTAGCATCTTGTTTAAAACATGCTAACAGCATGCTAAGGGTGTTAGCATCATGCTAGCAACATGCTAATCATGTTAGCATGTTGTTAACATAATGCTAACATGATTAGCATCTTGTTAAAATAATGCTAGCAACATGGTAATCATGCTAGCATCATGCTAGTATTATGCTAATCATATTAGCATTTTGCTAGCATTATGCTAACATGACTAGCATTTTGTTTAAAACATGCTAGCAGCATGCTTAGGGTGTTAGCATCATGCTAGCAACATGCAAATCATGTTAGCATTTTGCTAAAAACATCCTAGCAGGACGGTAATTATGTTAGCATCATGCTAATCAAGAGTGCCGAGTTTTGCCACTGCAAGCACCATTCACATTTTCTTCAGGAAATGTACATTCTAGTATTGTAATTACTATTCACCTGAACAAAACTTTGGCGCGTAACTCGTCCCGCACCGTTTGTCGTAGACCCACGAATGAGGTGTCAAATCGACCGGCTTATTGAGGAGAGGTGTGCTATGACTTTTCTAAGCGATCGGGTGTACGATGTTCGCACAGCGTACGAAAAAACGGCTGAAAAAAGTCCCATAGACTTAACATGGGGGCCAAATCTGTGAGATCATATCTTTGGATCAGAAGATCGTAGAGACTTGGGGCTGGGCTCGTTTGACTTGGCAATCCAATGAGTAGTGACACAGCAGCTTCATAGCCACGCCCTAGCAACCAATTACAGCACCCTAGCAACCGGGTGCCGAATTTTGCCACTGCAAGCACCATTCACATTTTCTTCAGGAAATGTACATTCTAGTTATTATTATTATTATTATTATTATTCCACACAAAATTTTGGCGCGCTACTCCTCCCGCAGCTTTTGTCCTAGACCCATGAATGAGGTGTCAAATCGACCGGCTTATTGAGGAGAGGTGTGCTATGACTTTTATAAGCGATCGGGTGTACGATGTTCGTCCGACGGGCGAAAAATCGGGCGAAAAATCCCATAGACTTAACATTGGGACGAACTTTGACAAGTCATAACTCTGGATCACAATGTCATAGAGACAAGGGGGTGGGCTCATTTTACTCAGGCAACCAATCAGTCTATCAAGATAATTTTAAAGCTATCAAGCCACGCCCTAGCAACCATAGAGAGTACCTTAGCAACAAGTTCCATAGACTTCCATTGAAAAAGATCAAAGGAATATCTTTGGATAGGAGTGTCATAGAAACATGAGGGTGGGCTCATTTGACTCGGGGCAGCAAACGGCCAATCACGAATCACCTTCAAGATATCATAGCCACGCCCTAGCAACTATTTAGAGCACCCTAGCAACTCAAAGCATAGAGGGGATATCTTCAAATCTGAACATCATAGAGGAATGGGGGTTGGTTTATATCATTCATACTGGCAAGCAGCCTTTGGTTTATCATTACTGGCAGCTGCCAAGCCACTCCCTAGCAACCAAACAGAGTACCCTAGCAACCGTTTTGCAAGATCTATATCTCTGCATCAGAACATCGTAGAGACATGGGTGTTGGTTTATATTGTCAAGCAGCCTTTTGAGTATCATCATTGGTAGCTACCAAGCCACTCCCTAGCAACCAAACAGAGTACCCTAGCAACCGTTTTGAAACACCTATATTTCTGCATCAGAACATTATAGAGACATGGCGGTTGGCTCTTTTGACTCATGCTAGCAAACTGGACTTCCACCATGCTACACATGCTAGCAGTGAATAGCTACATGCTAATAGTGATTAGCTTAAGGTTTAAACATGACACAAACTAGTAAAAATGTGTTAGAATAATGCTAGTGGCATGTTAATTGTGTTAGCATGATGCTAGTAGCATGCTAATCATGTTAGCATCATGTTAGCAAACATGCTAATCATGTTAGCATCTTGTTAAATACATGCTAACAACATGGTAATCATGCTAGCATCATGCTAGCATTATGCTAATGATGTTAGCATGTTGCTAACATTATGCTAACATGATTAGCATCTTGTTAAAATCATGCTAAAAACATGGTAATCATGCTAGCATCATGCTAGCATTATGCTAATCATGTTAGCATGTTTGCTAGCATTATGCTAACATGATTAGCATCTTGTTTAAAACATGCTAGCAGCATGCTAAGGGTGTTACCATCATGCTAGCAACATGCTAATCATGTTAGCATGTTGTTAACATAATGCTAACATTATTAGCATTTGGTTAAAATAATGCTAGCAACATGGTAATCATGCTAGCATCATGCTAGCATTATGCTAATCATGTTAGCATGTTGCTAGCATTATGCTAACATGACTAGCATTTTGTTTAAAAAATGCTAGCAGCATGCTTAGGGTGTTAGCATCATGCTAGCAACATGCTAATCATGTTAGCATCTTGTTAAAAACATGCTAGCAAAATGGTAATCATGCTAGCATCATGTTACCATTATGCTAATCATGTTAGCATGTTGCTAAGATTATGCTAACATGATTAGCATCTTGTTAAAAACATGCTAACAACATGGTAATCATGCTAAGCATCATGCTAAGCATTATGCTAATCATGTTAGCATGTTGCTAACATTATGCTAACATGATTAGCATCTTTCTAAAAACATGCTAGCAGCATGCTAAGGGTGTTAGCATAATGCTAGCAACATGCTAATCATGTTAGCATTTTGCTAGCATTATGTTAACATGATTCGCATCTTTCTAAAAACATGTTAGCAGGATGCTAAGGGTGTTAGCATAATGCTAGCAACATGCTAATCATGTTAGCATCTTGCTAAAAACATCCTAGCAGGACGGTAATTATGTTAGCATAATGCTAATCAAGAGTGCCGAGTTTTGCCACTGCAAGCACCATTCACATTTTCTTCAGGAAATGTACATTCTAGTTATTATCTTATTTTCTTTTTTTCCATGTCAAAACTTGTATCTGTCAATTCTGCTGTTTGCCTATTTCTATTATTTCCGTTATTGTCGTTATTGTCTCACGTTTTAAAAGCGCGTCTCGAGACCCTCGCGTTCTACGCTGCGCTTTTTTTAAAACCACTCCTGAGCAGACTGCAGATTATGAGTCACCTGTGGTGAGTCCAACATAATGAATCCACTAACACGACACACACTGTAAAAAGTGAAACATTGGATTAACTTAATAAAATTGAAGTAACCATTCACAATAAAGATTTTACATTGACCTAATGTTCAGAAACCATTCAGTTCAAACTAATTTTCTGCATTTCATGCAAACTCTTTTCTGAATTTGGTGTAAATCAATATTTTAAATTGGCTTAAATTAAAAAAACAAGTTTCTTAACAGACTTGATTTCCTGCAAACTCTTTTCTGAATTTGGTGTAAATCAATATTTTAAATTGGCTTAAATTAAAAAAAAAGGTTTTTAAGAGACTTGGTCTAAATTTAATTTTCTTCAATCTGAAATATGTATTCATTGCAAGTAATATAAATTGCTTCACAATTGACAATTAAAAATTTTAAATTCTCTCAAAATATATATATTTTAAATGAGTCAGATCAAACATTATTTTAAAAGATTTATTAAATCACTGTTCTTAAGATTAGACTTTTTTTGGCAAAACAAACATTGTTTTACAAATACAAATATAATTCAGAGAAATAAATTTAAATCAAATACAAATCAGAGATATTGCCACATCCAGTAAACAACAAACAACTACTAATACGATGTAGTGGAGACTGGGGTGAAAGAATTTCTGCCATCCTGTGTTCATCAAAGCACTGAAATGGAGGCTGTCAGTCAGTCATTGACTATGCAGCAGAGTGGAGAGGCGACATATTTTGGGGGTCATTTTTCTTGCGCCAAGTTCCATTAAAACTTTCAGAAAAAACTCAAGTGAATTTCAGTTCTTTTGGATACTCGAGGTATACCACATATGTTAGTCCAAACAGCATTGCTACAGCAGCTGCGGTTGAGGGCACGTTACTGAGGACCTCTGTGGACTCAATGAGAACCCTGGTGTCTGTCTGTCTCACAGATTAAGACGGCCATTGTTTGCTCCAGTCCATCACCTGGCATATCCTGGCAAGACAATACATAGTAATGAATAAAGAGTGTATCAGTATCTCAGAAAATTAAACACTATTTTGGTTTTGAGTGGTTGATAGCACTGTTGCAGTCTATTGTTTTTGTGTACAGATCTCAGACCCTAGGCTGCCTACAAAGGCGTTTTTTTTGACGGCCTGCTTATGGGGCGTGCAGCTAGCGGATCATAAGGATGAATATGATCATTTATGTTTGGGCCTGCAATCGCTGATACAACCTTTAAAGGGATAGTTCACCCAAAAATGAAAATTTGATGTTTATCTGCTTACTCCCAGCACATCCAAGATGTAGATGTCTTTGTTTCTTCAGTAGAACACAAATTAAGATTTTTAACTCCAAACGCTGCTGTCTGTCAGTGGTACAATGCAAGTCAGCGGGAACTTGGACTATAAAAGTAAATAAAACACGACAGACAAATCCAAACGAAGCGCCACCAACGCTCGTGACGACACATTGATGTCTTAAGACACGAAACGATCGGTTTGTGTGAGAAACTAAACAGTATTTATATCATTTTTTACCTCTAATACACCACTATGTCCAACTGTGTTCATCAATCGATTTGAGATGTCTGAACTCGCTCCGACAACGGAAGTGATGTCTAGCACTCATTGAAGTATATGGGCGAGACATCACTGCTTTTGTCAGAGCGCGATCAGACATCACGAATCGATTGATGAACACAGTTGGACATAGTGGTGTATTAGAGGTAAAAAATTATATAAATACTGTTCAGTTTCTCACACAAACCGATCGTTTCGTGTCTTAAGACATCAGTGTGTCGTCACGAGCGTTGGTGGCGCTTCGTTTGGATTTGTCTGTCGTGTTTTATTTACTTTTATAGTCCAAGTTCCCGCTGACTTGCATTGTACCACTGACAGACGGCAGCGTTTGGAGTTAAAAATCTTAATTTGTGTTTTACTGAAGAAACAAAGTCACCTACATCTTGGATGCGCTGGGGGTATGCAGATAAACATCAAATTTTCATTTTTGGGTGAACTATCCCTTTAAAACAACCAGGGCATCCATAACACTTCAGCTGAGCCAAATGCAGATTGCCTCCATATAACACCACACTGAAAAGGCTAACAATGTTAGTTTTAGGGGCATCATGCTCAGATCTTCACTCATTGTGGTTAGACGGAGTTCGTTTTGAGCACAAACAATTGAGTTGTCAGGGTTTTAATGTTGGTATCATACAGGGCTGTACAGTGTGACAAACATGCTACAAAAGAAATCAGTCTGTGCTGACAACTTTCAGGCTACTGGTGCTAAAAATCTTTTAACCTTTGTAGCACCAGTGTTACGCGCAAAAAAAGTTAACTTGGGTAAAGTTGGTTTTATATTCGCACATTCGGACTTCTGATAAATTCAGACTTTCAATAAATGTGCAATACATTAATGTTTGCGAATTTTAACCAGCGACACGATATTGACAACCAACCATTGTCAACTTACAACATTTTTCACAGTCGATCAAAATAGGCAAGTATTGTTTTAATGGCATATTTACTTCTGAATGTCCAATGTAGTGTGATTAACAAGGCTATTGAATACGGATGTCTGAATGTGCGAATATAAAACCAGCTTTACCCAAGTAAAAAGTTAATGTACAACCCTGTCATAGCGACCATAGAACAGACCAGTTAAGATAATATCAAACATATTTGATTCAGTCTGACTCAGTCGTAATTGTACATACCTCATCTAAACGATGTAAAATCCTGCCATTCTTTTCTTTTGTCATGCCACCCTTTTTCCGTTGTGATTCTCATGAACTCTGCACTGATCTAAAAAATGAAAAGAGCAGAAAATACAAAGTTTGGGATTAATAATTGACCAAATTATTTAAATTAGTAACAAAAGCTGTAATCAAATTACTGTTATGAATACTAAATGAACAAGAATCAACATAGTTTTGTACCAAAACTGACCTCTTCAATTTGAAAAAGTGCTGGCCACCTCTCCCACAACATTTGCAATTCTTCCCAGTCAAATATTAAATTGTCATCTTTCTGAAACATAAGTAAATTAATTATCAGTATCTTACCTGGCAAAAATTTATTTATTCAATGTTATCTACATTATATTGCAACTGCAGCAGCATTTTGAACATTTGCAAAGATACGTTAAGCCATTAACTTTTAAATGAATCATTATATTCAAATTGCAAACACACCAGGACAGTCTCCGCATGGAAAACACACGACTGGTAGATGAACGTGCTACAACATTTCTCTCCGAAAAGGTAGGAAATTAAAATAGATGGAATGGAGGATTTTAACTGTGATAAGATGATTGACATGCCAGTTTACGATGACAGGATGCACGCGACAGATCCGTCCGTTAAAGATGACAAAGTAGTAACTTATCTCCCATGGCTTGCATACTCTTTTGCTACACACTCAAAAGTTTATACTTTTTCTCCACAAAAAGAGTACATACTTTTAGGGCGTATAAGTAGGCGAATTGGGACGCAGCATATGTAATCATTTGCTCCAGCCCTGAATCAGTGCAATCAGTATTGAATGTAATGCACGAATCACCTACTGACCCCAACCCCCTCCCCTCAATGGCAAAAACAACTTACCAGTGTCAGCGAAGACTGGACAACCAAAACTGGCACCAGGAACTAGGCCTACCAAGCAGCAGCTTTCCTAAAATTAAAATCCAAACATTAATCCATTTTAGTTTTACAGTTTCAAAGTGTAAATTAATTTTCCTCACATTCATTTCCTGCCTTCGCAAATTTAAAACATAAAACATATAAAATCAGCGTTTATAATGGCATTGAGCGCCCGGAGGTGAGCCAGTAACGTTAAGCCTAAATTCTGAGCGGGAAACGTTACACGTCACTCGCATATTGAGGTGATTCATTTCTTTCGGCAAAGAAATGCAATATACTCAAGCTTTAGTCATGAATACAACTAAAAAAATATTTTTTCCTTTCATAATATCCGTTCAATCGGTAGATAATATTAAGTTCTTGGATTTCCCAGGAAAATCGTTAGCTGTAAAATGGCGCAATGTTAACGCTATACCGCTAATGTCAAAATTAACGTTTTAATAAATTATAATCTGCGTATCTGTTCATTAAAATGATATGACGTTAATGCTATTCAAGTATTTAAATGCTGGATGAGTTTCCTCATTACTTTAACGTTATGCTAGAAAGGTCGCGGTAGACTGGCTATCAGTAAAACAGTGACAAGGAAGTCACCTTATAAAAACTGAACTAGTTAACGTTACCTTATAAAAATTATAGTGTGAGTGCTGAAATAAAGGGCAAGGATAACACAGATGTACAATTTTGGTTAATTCCTCCCTTACCTGACAAAGTGTCCTGTCCTGTTCGCTTCGCGCCTCCTCCGACTTCTGCCACTTCTGCTGCCGTAGGTCTCTTCCAGAACCTTCTCTCGAGTTTCCATGTGTGCGCATGCGCAAACCATGCTTAATCTAATAAAAGTCGTTTGATCGAATGTATGATTTAAATTTCATTGTTATGTTATAATTTTATATTGTATCGATCTAAGAAAATAGATTGAAAGACACATATAAATTACAAAATGTAATTTTACTTAACAATCTAATAATTTTAGGCTATTGGAATGGAAAAAAATATATCAAACGAAGAACACCAATGTTTTACTTTTTACAGTGCAGCGAAAGCCGGTGGAAAGGCGTTCCCTCGAAATGAGCTGTGAAGGAGGGGGGTTGTTCTTACGCATGCGCTCATTTCAAAAACTCACTAACAGTCTTTGGTTTCTCAGTCGACGAAAAGATCCTCTTTAGCACCTTTAATCAGTGTCTAGCACACATTCGGACATGGACCAGAAGACATTGCAAATAAATTATATTTAGACAGACTTAAAGAAGTTCCAGATCTATACTTGTGCTCTTATTGTTTAAGTTATTTTAACATTAATGTAAATACACATTTGCAAACAATATACTTGCTCTAATAATATGCTCTTATGAATTTATTTTGTCGTTAATTGCATTTACGAGCTGTCTCTTTAATACCGCGTGGTTTATATGTATGTTGATGCTGATTGGGTTGACATTTTTGACACACCCACCAAACAAGAGAAAACGTATCTCAAACCTGTTGCACACCGTTTCCAGGAAACATGTTGTTCAACCCTGAAACCGTAGCAAAATGTTGCACACCGGTTTGAGCTTGAACGTGCCCCAGCTTTCTCTGTCAACTCTGGCTTTGATCCTTAGTTCATGGAGCACATGCACATGAAAGTGTGACATCAGTAGCGAACAGCCAATCAACCTTGAACCTTTCACAGCCTTGAAACACGGTGAAACTGAGATTCACTTCTCGTGTATATCTATGTTAATTCAAACTAAATGTAGACCTATAATAGCCTAATAATTGTTAAACTAAAATTGCTCACGTGTAATGGATTAGGGGTATAATAATTATATAAATAATATGTAAATCATATAAAATAATTATAATAAATAATCATCACTAAATGCCAGACAATTTTATATTTAAACTCTGCTATAGTGAAACTGGGGGAGTGACTTTATTGCATCAGATGTGTAACTTTGCTCACAGCTGATTGGTCTAGTTTCAGTTTGAGACCTCTTACCAAGAACATAACCTGCCCCGGAGCAAGTTAGCCGTGGATCATAAGTTACTATGATGATGGAACATGTACTACTCTTTGCTTTTGAGAAAACAAATAGACAACATGCTTTTACAAAATGGTAAAATGCAGATTTGCCAAATCTTACAGAATTTATAGCACTATCTTTTACAAAGTCCATATATACATGTAATCATTCATAAAAGAGTTTAAGATAAAGAGAAACTGAAAGCTTATTCTTTTGCTCGAGAAAAATTTCCGTTGTGGAAACACCCTTCATAAACCTACTTTCAGAAGGTCTGCACTCAGAGCATCAGAGGTAAGTTACTTTGCATGTGTTAAAATACACTACCGTTCAAAAGTTTGGGGTCAGTTATTTTCTCTCTTTCTTTTTTTTTTTAAATAAATAATACTTTTATTCAGCAAGGATGTGTTAAATTAAATAAAAAGTGATAGTACAGATTTATATTGTTAGAAAAGATTTCTATTTTGAATAAATGCTGTTCTTTTTAACATTTTTTTATCAGTGAATCTTGAAAAAAGTATCACAGCTTCCAAAAAAAAAAAAAAAAAATTAGGCAGCACAACTGTTTCCAACACTGATACGATGCATACGATTATTTGTGGTTCAGGTGTAAACATGTGGGAAGAAGATGACTTGGGTCCATCTGCTCCACCATGTCTTGAGAGCTATACAGCTCCAGAGGAAGGCAAAGTCTACAAAATGTATCATGGCACATCTATGGAGAATGAGCAACAAATTGTTATGTATGGTTTCCTTCAGTCTGATAAAGGGATGCTTGGGCCCGGTGTCTACCTCAGCCGAGATCTACAGAAGGCCTCCAGATACCCTCTGGATTTACCTGAGAGCCAGAGAGTAGTTCTGAGAGTGAAGGTTGATGTTGGGAAAGTGATAAAGATTGACTATAAACGTCATCCACTGCAGGAAACCTGGCATGATCATGGGTATGACACTGCTTGGTGCCCTCCAAACTGTGGTATGGTGCGAAGTGGTCTTGAAGAATTCTGTGTTTGGGATCCAAGACAAATCACAGTCATTGATGTAATTCATCCAATTCAAGAGGAAACTGTAGAGCAAGATGCATGTAGAATCCTCTGAAGATGTTGAACCGATTAAACCAATAGCCTATAATTATTTGATATATAAACTTTTATTGTTACAGATTTGTAGTCTGATTTGAGTAAAAATGAGCTGTGAAATGAACAAAAATGATCAAAACATTCAGGATCAAATCACAAACCTACAATACCTACAAAAATAGCATGAAAGACAAGTGTGTATATAATAAAGCTTTCTTGATTACCAGGAAAAGTTTAGGGATAACTTACTTACTAACAAGAGAGATATACTGGAAAAGGCAGCCAGGCCAGTCTGAACATTTGTTCTGTTCATAAAGTGCATAAACACTTTTATTCTACCACTGTATTCTTGTATTTGAAATGAAGAAATAAAAATGTAATTTTTAAATGTATTTCTAGATTTCTTATAGATAATAACAATGTGGGATTAGTACAATGTGACCATTATTTTTTTTACATTACATTCACACTTTATTCACCTAGGCTGGGTGTCTCTGTTTTGAAGTAAAAAGTAATATATTATGCTTTGGAATGTGGGAAAGAAATAGAAATAAAGATGAAAATAATAAATTAAAGACAGCCTACATGAAAAATGCACCTATAGTACTGAAATTTGGTTATTGTCCACCCCTGTGCTTTAGAGAAGTGTAATAATATCGAGCAAACCAATAGAATTGCACTTTTGTTACTGTATCCGTGTTTAGATCTTCCTAGGTCCTTCCCTTTTTTTTTTTTTTTTTTGACCTAATGACCTAATATAAAGTTATAAAACATTTACGTTTTATGAGAGCCATGCTTCTTCGAATAATTTTGAATTTAATAAAATCACTCAATTTATATACCACATGAAGCACTTTTTTAGGTTAACATTTTTAACCAGCGTTTTTCCTTGTTATGCAAATTTTTTGATGATAAAAGGGTGATTTTCATTGTAATCAAAAAGCAGGCTGGACCTGGAATTTCCTCAGGATAAACATTCTTTTATAGAGTCTAAATTTGAAGATCTAAAAACAGGATATTCCTATAAATGCTAAAATCTCTAATTAAAATATTTTCATGGCCCTTTCAACATGATGAACCTGGGGCCAGTTGTTCAAAAGTAATTGCATTTCGGCTATAGGATTGGAACAAATTTTGAAAATGGGTTGTTCAAAAGGGATTTTTTTTTTTTTTCTAAAATCATATTAGATCCCAAATCCAATCTTGGTTTTGATCTGGATAAAATCATCAGTTTGTGTTGTTCAAAACTTTCTAGTTAGATTGAAAATCTGGATTACTGATCTCAGGAACAAAAATGCAATAAAACTTTAAAACTGGTCAAAAAACATTTTTATCATGTAATATACATACACACATTTTTATTTTTATTTTTGCTCTTGGTTAGTTAAACTGTTAAAGCAATTACATACATTACATATTTAGCCTTTTGGTGCAGTTTAAGTAAATAATCTTTGAGATTTTGGTGCCATAAAATAATCCCCAAACAGCTGTAAACATCAAACAAAAATATTATATTTGCTAACAATACACACTAATGTCACGCATTGTTAACATTAACAATTGTGAGAACAAAACACAATGATAATAATAATTCACACGGTTTGTGATCTAATTTTGCGATTGCTAGATTTAATCACCATTGGCAGATTTATTGTAAAAAAAAGAAGAAATTTTCAGTTGTTCAGAACAAAAGTGGCAATGTTACATACTTGTTCAGATTACATTTGCCATTGAAACTTATTACTTTGCACATACTTCCAAGACATATCAGTAATTCTGAATTACAGTCAATATCCACACTAATGTGTTGACTGTTTACACATTCTCCTCAAAACATTAGATTCATCCATGCTGAGGAGCCGTGCCGATGCACAACCCACGTAAAGCTGATATTGGTGACAAAGAGGCAAAACTTATGGACTGCAGCTTTTAAAAATATATATATATTATTGTTTTTTAAAAAAAAGATTTTATGTAGTTTTGAAATCTGATTCATACAGTAATACATTTTACAGTATGGTAATCTGTGCACAAAGCTGTTCTCTGACAGTTTGATCCCAAAATACACTTACATTTTTTAAAAGCTGTCTCGTGTTAGTATACAGTGTTGATCATGATGACTGGAAAGAACATTTTAAAAGTGACTATTAAGTAAAAAAAAAACGTATTATTATAATTATTTAAAATATGAAGAATTATATTTCATATGGCATGCCTTTGTTTTTTTTGTTTTTTTTTATGCGGTAATTACTGATATGGAGAGAGAACTTTGAAACGGTGATACAACTTTTTTGCTTTCATTTTTAATATTAGACCTCAAATGAAAGTACATTTTTAAAGTCATGTGTTGATCTTATTTGTTTGAGCACAGATCGATTGTACTTACTGTTTGCTAACCTGCGTTGTTCAGACATCTGTCACAGCTATGCAAATCGTTGTAATTAGGTGGGGCATTAACAGGAAAACAGTCCTCTACAGCAAAAATGAAACTTAACTTTGCTTGAAATGAAATGAAAAAGAAAAAATGCACATGAATTTCAATGTTATATATGTTTTCATTTAATTACTATATTTATATCGATGCTTTATATTTATTATGTATTTTATATTGTATTTTTTAAAGTTAAATAGAGTTTGTGCTTTTGCAATACAAGATTATCATCATGATGGAAAAAACTAACTGAACCTTTCGTCATGGACACACCCAGAAAGATGTGCCATTTATAGACCTGCTTTCAGAAGGAAGCGATCATCGTTAGAAGCGACATCAGAGGTAAGGCACCACTTTGTCTTTGTGAAAATGTATTTGGTGCTTCTTTTGGTCATTATGTTCTATTACATTTTTTAAGATTTTATTTGTTTAGGTTCAAACATGTGGGCTGAAGACGACTTGGGTCCAGGTGCTCCACCATGTCTTGAGAGTTACATAGAACCAGCTGAGGGTAAAGTCTACAGAATGTACCATGGCACATCAAGGGAGGCTGCTCAAAAAATCAAAGCCTATGGCTTCCTTCAGTCTTCTAAAGGGATGCTTGGGCCTGGTGTCTACCTCAGCCGAGATATAATGAAGGCCTCCAGATACCCTCTGGATTTACCTGAGAACCAGAGAGTGGTTCTGAGAGTGAGGGTCAATGTTGGGAAAGTGAAAAAGATTGACCGTCAAAATCATCCAATGCAGAAAACCTGGCATGATCATGGGTACGACACTGCCTGGTGCCCTCCATACTGTGGAATGGTGCCAAGCGGTCTTGAGGAAGACTGTGTTTGGGATCCAAGAAGAATCACAGTCATTGATGAAATACGCCCAAAAACGCAAGGAGCACGTGGTGCCTGTCGTGAGCGTTATTAATTGTGCTTTCCCATGAAGTTTAAAATTAACAGTTGTGAAATATTTTTGAAAATTTTATACCAGCTTTTAAATTTAAACTGCTATGTGCTTTTAAACGGTGATCATATTGTACTACAAACTGGGTATGAATAAATTAAACTTCACATACAAATCTTTGAGTTGTTTTTTTTTTTTCAAAATGAACATCAACAGTTAATAAATAACATGACTAGATAAATATGTATCATAAAATGTAAAAACATATAAAACAGAGGACAAATTTCAGAAGAACCTGGCATTAACTCTCAATATTTCTTTAGCCATCAAGCAAAAGTCAGACATTTTCTTCTATTAACAAATACAATATAAAATTTGGTTTTAAGGCATTATCTGATTGACACAAATTGCACACTGACCCTCTTCTCTTCCTCCTTTCCAAAACTGAAATCCTGGGGGCTTAGATCTTTTCATTCCCAGCAAGCCAACATTGGCTATATGTAAAATGGTAAAAAGGCTCTGATCATTTCCTATCCCATCTTAACCTGTTAACCTTGAATAACTTGATCTGTACTTAACCTTTGTAACAGTTCTTTTCATAGGTGGGAGAGAAGTATAAGTGAAAATGTTGTTGATGTCTATTCCAGGATCCACATTTCTTACTACCGATTTGTAAATGGTGATGCTGCCAGGGCAGGTGCAGGTTTTATACAATATTTACATTGAAAACTCATTAAAAGATATTCATGAAAGGCTATACAAATTATTAGAGCACACATAAATAAGTAAATAGAAAAATCTTTAGAAGGAGGAATTATTATTAAAACCAAAGGCCCATTTCATTTTAGATCCCAACTTAATATGGTGTCTATTACAGAGTTCATTGCTTCTTTTAAAACACCATATTTTCCAGGTAAATAGCTTCTTGCTGGACAGGAAACTTCACAGAATGCCAAGCAGGAAGAGAGATAAGACTATAGGAAAACATTTGATAGGTATTTCTGTGTAAATCAGTGTACGCCACTACACTTTCAATTTTTCAGACTTTCAGAAAGCCTTGAGCATGTTTACACTTAGTATTGGCTCATAGCAAGAGTTAATGTGCCAGACTGTTAAATTCTGTACAATGCTAATTAACTAAGGATTTTAGACAAAGCAATAAAGCTACACTTTCATGTTTTAATATTTTGCTAACTTTACATGCTCAATATTAAGAATTGTTGCAAAACAAGATTTCAACAGTAAATCAAAAAGTTAGAGCAGAATTGCAACTGCAAAACAGAAGAGAAAAACAATATATTTGAATAAATAGAAATTACCTTTATTTATTGTCATGTATTATTAAGTGCTTAAAAAATTGCACCAAAATATTACAAAACAAATTACATTACAGTGATAAATTCAAACTCATAATGATGTTTGGCACAATCTGTTTCAAATGTTAAGGAGTTATAATAATCAACTGAACGTAACAGTATTATTCTGATCAAATTAACCGCTAGTGATTGATTAGCAGAATTGTATTAAATTTGTTAAATGTTACATTTAGTTTTGGTTCACTATCCAATATCAATAAAATATATGGTTCAGCATCCAATATCTATTTAAAAAAAAAAAAGAATAATAATAATAAAAAAAACGTATTGTGTAAAAAGTTTACTATTTGATGTACATTTCTGCAGTGTGGGTTTGAAAAAAAAATCTAATCTAATAATATGTTTTATTTATTAAGTGCCTTTAACAAAGCTCATTATCACTTCACATATATTTAAAGTGTCATTTAATTAAATTGCAGTACTCAGTAATGGTTACTTCCCTTTCTTTCGGCAAACATGATTCTTCATGAAGGGGCATATGGATGCTTTACAGGACCAGCATTTCTCCATTGTGTGTTTATCCTGGGTTTGCATTCCACAGCCTTTACACAATTTCAGATCTTTCTCCTTTGGATCCTGCGATTGGCTTTTCTGCTTTATGAGACTCTCCAGAGAACTCTTCACACTGTTGTCTGTACAATGGGCTATCCCAATCACAGTGAGTCTCTTTGGGTCAAAAACACAGTCCTCTTCAAGTCCAAGAACAGATGCAGGTAACCAGGCCGTATCATATCCATTCTGATGCCATGAGGTCAGGTTCAGGCTTTGCATGTCAATCCTCTTCACTTTACCCACTCTTACTCGTAGCTTTAACACAACTCTGTCATTGGGAGCACATGGTGGATAACGCATTGCTTTGTTAATGTCCCTACTACAGTAGACTCCAGGACCCAGAGTTCCCCCAAGAGAGGGCCGAAACCCTGATGATATAATAGCTGGGGCATTGGTTTTGAGTGTCCCATGGTACATAGTGTAGCCGTGGCTCTTTTTGGGTTCTTGACCTGGTTTAAGGTGCTTTGACTTATCGCAGTATGCCTCCCATCCACTGAATTCCACTGGCATTTTGGCACTTAGACAACAGTATGAGATGACAATGAACTTTGGTTGCTCCTTTTTGAGACTGCAGTTCCTACACAACACAATTTTTTATAACAATTAAAATTGTAAAATGTTAAAATAACCCTTTAAAATGTATTCAGTCAGCCAAGATAGACCTATGACACAGCAAAAAGCTGTGACATTTCATGTAACATTTCATGTCACTTTTTATATCATCTGGACTTAAGTAAAACATATCCAAAGGAATTTTTGAAATATTGTATATAGTTTGGATTTTATGAGTTGTGTCTTCCAGGATATTAGGGTAAAATAAGCCAAAGTCATCAATATTTCAGTTTTTTTTTTTTTTATATATATATGCAAAATATCATATGTATGATATGTCTAAATGTCCTAAATTGAGGCATATTTCTTGTATTTTTTTGTCTTCAATCTTAGGGGTGGGCAACCCTAGCCCTTAAGTGTCGTGCAAGGTTTAGCTTCATCTCTAAATAATCATATAATGTAATGTATGATACAACATACTTTTCTAAATAATCCTGAAGACTTTGGTTAGATTTTTCAGGTGTGTTTGGTTATGGTTGGAGCTAAAATCTACAGGATGGTAGCCCTCCAGGAGCAGGGTTGGTCAGACACCCATTCTGAGTGTGAAACCCTGCAAGAAAATATCTAGTTAAAAATGCAAAGATGTAGTTAACAAAGTGTAATAATATCAGTTTTAACTCAAAATACATAGATTGAGAAATGCGGCTGTTGGGGGCCCAGAGGATCTTCCCTAAGAACATGACTTCTACTGGCCCAATTCAACTGAGCACTGAAAATATGAGCCAAGTCATGTGACCCAAATACTCCAAAAAGAGTAAACTATGATAATGATATACGTTAACAGAACTGGATGAAAAATGATTTCTCATGCCTCCTACAAGAGATCAAGGAGTGTCGTGTAGTGCACGTTACCCGCTTAAAGGATAAAAAGACATATATTGCTGAAACTTTACTTGATTAACAGTGCACAGCACCTCGGAGGACGATAATGGTAACAAGAATCTTCGACACCGTTTAAAACGAACATTTACCACGTAGTCTATGTATTAGTGGCTGCTATTTTACATAAAATTACGACAAAAAAAGCAATTTACCAACCTTACTTTGCGTACATTCAGAGAATTCTACTTCCACTTCCTTACATTTGTCTTTGCCAACAGCATTATTAAGTTGTGCTGACGCACAAACACATGCTTTCACTTTCATTTCATGAACAAACTGTGCACACTACACATATCAGTCATATTTTATCATGCCTGTTATATTTAACAAAGATTCAAAATGTGAGGTAACGATTTGTATGGAATGCATGCATAAAATGACCATACTACCGTCTCTCAAAAATACCGAAATAACAGAAAAATCACCTACTGAAATATCAGTCTAGTAAACTTGGGCGCGCGGTCAGAGTCAGATGCTGTGCTTAGCCAATCAGAAGGTTCGTGGAGACGCCCATTCACACAGTAATTAATACATATATGGGTAGCCGGAAGCTAAGCCCGGGACAGCAGATGAACTTGGAGGCCTTTTCAACGAGTTGTAGGTGTAGACCTTTTACAGTCTCTGGTGTAGGAGGAAAGGAAAATAAAGTAACCAGAAAGCGCAAGGAGCAAAAAAAGAAACGAGTAGGGTAAAGCTTTTGATTTCTACATGGAGCTGAGAGCTTCGGTGTTGTACTGTTTCAGGTAACAGATTAACAAAAAGGAAACCCTGAGGGGAGTGTTTAATAGGTGGCTAAAGCTCTGGCAGAAAATCTGGCATTTAGGCCACTTCTTTTGTAAACTAGTATCCAGGTATTTTATTCAAGAAAGATTACTTTTCTGGAGCTTTTAACAGCTTTTTTTGTCTTGACAAGTACCGCCCACTTTGAGCGGAAAAGGCCGTTTGATTGACATGCAAAGTGACCAACCACATCTGATAGTCTAATAGATCGATAAGGGATCATTCTCAAAATGTCAAGTCTTGAACTTCTTCAGTTATGTCATGTTAAAGCTGTTGGTAGGCTATTTATTAACATCTTGGCATTAGTAGGCTAATCATCATTTATTTTATTGGTTTATTTTATTTCACAAATGAAGCAAGGCCAGGACAGTAACAGCAGTGATAGATTTTATTAAAGATACATTTTCTTAAGATGACGTTGATAGCATCTAAAAACAAACTGAATAAATGAAAATGATACCTTATTTAAAGTTTTTGTTTGTTTTCTTTTACACAAACATTAAGCTATGTAACAAGTGAACTGAGAGGAAAATATGCTGGGAAAACCATAATTTAGCCAAAAAATGGTGGGATTTATGTATTTATCTGCACACTAATTAACACAAACTGTGTATTGTGCATTTTATTGAAAGCATTGATGGCACTATCATTGTAACATTAACTTTTTTAACTTTTCTAAGGAGCAGAAAAATTGCTCTACAATGATGGTACCCCTTAATATTCAAGAACCCTAAAAATACTTATTGCATACAGGACATGTCTTCACTTGTGCTTTGGCTAGACACGTAAAAAGGCATAACGTAAATAAATACCCTCATAAAGGCAGCAACCGGTACTTCACAGTAAAGGCAGAGCATGTAGATTGAAAAGCATTTTTAAAAATACTGAAATTTGCTGCAAAATCTACATAAATACTTTATTTAGAGTCTGGAAATGCATTTGCACATCCTGTAGCTGACCAGCAGAGAATCCTGTTTTTAAAAGGCTTCTGATAGATGTATGATGCACAGAGGAATCAGGAGACTGAGCCAAGGATAACCCAGCAGAAACACACTGATGGCAGAGCAGGGCTGGATGCTATCTAGAAGGCAAAGACAAGTTCAGGTTTAGGCAGAGAAAATATTCATTCTAGATTTATGTAGTAGAAATTTATCTCTGCTTTTGTACCTAATTCAACAAATAGAGTCTTCTGGATCTTGGTTACTTTACAAATGAACGTTGTATTCTCAGTGATGGAGAAGCTCATAATGGTCAGCCTGAATCCGTATGGTTCGAGCTCTGTCACAAATGTGTTGTGCCTGAACTTGGGTTCAGGCATGATTCCAGAGATGTTTGTGTTTATGATGGTCTCTTTTTGGCCTTTGGACATGGAGAACTCATAGTCTGTGTGGTAGTTGGGTTTGGGCTCCAGAAGGCAGTCCACTCTGAGGTCTTTATCTTCCTCTTGGCATACTGTAATTACACTCTCCTCATCCTGACACAACACTGGGCTCATCAGAACTGGAAATGAGAAACCACATTATTTAGATATTTACCATGTATGCATGATGCTTTGTAAAAAAAAAAAAAAGAATTGTAAATGAGTTCAGCAGTACATTTATTTAAACAAATAGTTCTCCCATAATATCCTGGATGCTCTTTTCCATTTAACAAAATTGAGTCTGTAAACCTAAATCTGAAAAACCTGAAAGTTTTATTTATTCACAAAAGAGAATTTATATATATATTCTTTGAAAAATCCTCTTTTATGAAGAAAGAAAACAGAACAAGTCTGGCAAATGTTTTTGGTAATGAGCAAATGATTAGTTTAATTTAAAGTTAAAGAAATTAGAGAAGTTATATATAAAATGTTAAAATATAAGAATAAGCTGTTATATGTTAAAGGGATAGTTCACCCAAAAATGAAAATTCTGTCATCATCAAGAAAATATTTGGAAGAATGTCAGTAACCAAGCAGATCTCGCCCTCCATTGACTACCATAGGAAAAATAAATAATATGGAAGTCAATGGAGGGCGAGATCTGCTTGGTTACTGACATTCTTCCAAATATTTTTCTTTGTGTTCATCAGAACAACAACAACAACAACAACAAAAAAAACAATACAGGTTTGGAACTACTTAAGGGTGAGTAAATGATGACAGAATTTTCATTTTTGGGTGAACTATCCCTTTAATGGTTAAATGGTTCAACATCTTCATAATCTTCTTACCTCCCAGAAGAAGAATCCACCCAAACATATTGTTAAATGTGTTCATTACAAAGTTCTAGGTAAAAAAAGAGGAGAGAGGAGAGTCAAAACACTGTTACATATCCCAGAATCAAAACATTTGAACATATATATTAGATTATATAACATTTATATTTTGCTGTTACATAAATAAATACATTCTAGAGCTTGTGTTTTCCAAGAGCATGTGGAGGTCTAAATAACCTTCCTCTGAAAAGCAGTGATGATTAATGGTTAGCGCTTTGAGATAACCATCTGTTTTGGCCTTTGAATCTAGCTTGAAATCTTGAAAAAGAAAAAGAAAGCACACTGTTAAACAAACCTGCATTTTCATCTTCAGAGCACAACAATAGTACTCTAGCTCCACCTAACTGCCTTACACAGCACTTCACCCAGCAACATAAAGCACTGCACTGCAGTGGAACGCAGCAACCCCTCCCATCTCTGACGCAATAATACAATGTTTCAGAAAAAAAAAAAAAATACAAAAAATTACTCTTTCAGTGTCCATAAAAATCTATTTACCTAACCAAAGCAAAACACCCTGATGAGAATCATTAAGGCCTTTCGAGCCCGATCACACGAAAATAATACGAGTGTAATCTCGTGCAATGTATACGTCAAAATAAGTTTTGGCGTGCATATGATACGCAGTTTTTCGCGTGCATTTGATGCGCACTTTATGGCGTATTATACGCACGAACCCCACACCACTAATCCTACCCAAGACAACCGAGTGTGTTAAAGACGCCATAGAGTGCATATCATATGCATGCCAACACTCATTTTGGTGTATATATTCTACAAAATTACACACGCGTACTATTGATATGCATTCTCATGTGATCGTGTTGGCCTTTCACATCCTTGATGAGCCCAATGTCATTATTTAATGTAAAGTAAACAATACGATACAGCACAGTTTTGCACACACTTGTCTGACAGGATATAGCCTACCTTATTTTTCATATCATAAAAACTAATCTCTGTAATCCTCAATCACAGGCCAAATTTTTTTAGGAAATCCTGGGACATAATTATTTTGTTGTCTGACCAAGCATGACATCATAGTTTCCAGACATTTACCTTTCAGAGACTTTATGGTCGTCCTGTTTTAATCCCAGTGTGTGATGCTCTGGCAGGTGACTCTTTTTGGTGCATAAAGCTGTGGAGGATGGAGGGAGTAGAAGGAGAGAGGATTTGAGAGAGAAGAGAGGGAAATGGTTTGTCTCCCCCTTTTGAAAGAACTAGAAAATGCTTTTTATACCAGTATTTTACCAAACGTTATGCAAAAATTCCCACAATTTTACATGATTTAGTTGGACTTGAAATGTCTGCTAGGGAAATTCAAGTATAACATGTAACATTACAAAATGTTTCAGTTTGAACTACAATTCAAAAGTCTGAGGTCAGATTTTTATTGACCAAGGCTGGAATTATTTGATCAAAAATACAGTAAAAACAGTAATATTGCGAAATATTATTACAATTTAATTAAAGGTGCCCTAGAACTTCTTTTTAACAGATGTATTATAAGTCTAAGGTGTCCCCTGAGTGTGTCTGAGAAGTTTCAGCTCAAAATACCCCATAGATTTTTTTAAATTAATTTTTTTAACTGCCTATTTTGGGGCATCATTAACTATGCACCGATATATAGGTTGCGGCCCCTTTAATTCTCGTGCTCCCCCACCCACGGAGCTTGCGCTTGCCTTGAACAGCATAAACACAGTTCACACAGCTAATATAACCCTCAAAATGGATCTTTACAAAGTGTTCATCATGTATGCTGCTTGCATACATCGGATCATGTAAGTACAGTGTTTATTTGGATGTTTACATTTGATTCTGAATGAGTTTGAAGTTTTGCTCCGTGGCTAAAGCTAACATTACACACTATTGGAGAGATTTATAAAGAATGAAGTTGTGTTTATGAATTATACAGACTGCAAGTGTTTAAAAATTAAAATAGCAACGGCTCTCTTGTCTCCGTGAATACAGTAATAAACGATGGTAACTTTAACCACATTTAACAGTACATTAGCAACATGCTAATGAAACATTTAGAAAGACAATTCACAAATATCACTAAAAATATCATGTAATCATGTCAGTTATTATTGCTCCATCTGCCATTTTTCGCTATTGTTCTTGCTTGCTTACCTAGTCTGATGATTCAGCTGTGCACAGATCCAGACGTTAATACTGGCTGCCCTTTTGTAATGGCTTGAACATGAGCTGGCATATCCAAATATTGGGGGCGTACATATTAATGATCCCGACTGTTACGTAACAGTCGGTGTTATGTATTCGCCTGTTCTTCAGAGGTCTTTTAAACCAATCGTCGCTGTCCGATGTAAACCACGTATGTCCATTTTGCCGATTTTGAGATTTTTCGACGGATTAAATGTCCAGGTTCATTTCCGTATACAGTATGCTTCACATATCTAAATGGCCAATGAAAAGCTGTGAAATCATGTCATCTGATTTTCGCGTATATCCATTTGGTGTCAAAGCTATCAATCATGCTGCCTATCTCCCGCCCTGTGGAAGCATCTCGCTGCTCTCGTGAAGTTTCATCGAAGCTCAGCACTGGATAGCCGAATAGCACTGTGAGGTTACATTGCCAAATAAACATAGCCTATTGAGACAATGACTTTCCTTTATCGAGGTAAGTTAAACGTTTCCTCCCTGCGGCCAGACGTACGTCTAGGAGTGACAAAATTACGGTAGGACTGTGCAAACAAAGTATCTGTCTAGCATTACCATGTCAGTGTATTGATTCATTGTCCCTTCATAGTTTGCAAGAGACATTTAATAAATTTATAATTAATATTAAATAAACTAAGCTGTAACGTAGTTCGTATATAGGCTACGGGAAGAAGGAGGCGGGAACCGGCGAACATTCAAACAAAACTTTAATTCAAAATAAACAAAGAACAAAACGAAAGTAATGCCAGCAGACCCTCGCGGACGTCTGCCGGCCACACAAACATAGTAAAACATAAAATAAAGTCCAGGCCTGGTCCTCTCTCGTCCTTCACTATAGTCGCTCGCTCCTCCTTTTATGCTCCCGGCCGGTGCACCTCCCAGGTGATGTTCATTATCACTCGCGTCACCGGCCTCGCACCGTTCCCTCACGGCTCTCGCCCGCCCTGGTCGCCACATAAGCGTATTTATTAAACTAAGACGTAGGCTATTTAATAAACTGAGGTATTCATCTGTCAATATGAAACGCGACTTGGCCATTCTAATTAATGATCGGAAGAACGCGTATCGACCACCGTTATTGTAAAATATGCACGTATGTCCATTTAAACTCAATTTTGGTCAAATGTGGATTATATCATTACACTGGCAAGAATATGGTTACATGTAAAGATGCCGTACCAAGTATGACAACGCTACATTCAACTGCTTTTGAAATACGGTGTTTTTTTCACTTCCTGAAAAGTAACCGTTTTGGACATACGTGATTTTCATCGGGCAGCGACGAAATGAGATTCATATCAGAAGGAGGAAACAATGGAGTTTGAGACTCACTGTATGTCATTTCCATGTAGCCTACTGAACTCTTGTTATTCAACTAAGGTAAATTCAATTTTTAATTCTAGGGCACATTTAACTTAATATATTTCAAATGATTTATTCCTGCAATGGCAAAGCCGAATTTTCAGCATCATTATTCCAGTTTTCAGTGTCACACGAACCTTCATAAATCATTCTAATATGCTGATTTGATGCTCAGTAAACAATTATTTATTTTATGTAATTATCAATGTTAGAAACAGTTGTCTGGCTTAATATTTTTGAAGAAACCATTATGCATTTTTTTTTTCAGGATTATAGAAATTGTTGACCCATGACAGCTGTCAATCATTTGGTCCTACTTATCAGTAAACATTGTGGGTGTACCATACTGAACTATTTGTTTGTTGCTTTTTGCATTTAAATTAGAGGACAAATTAGCATGAAAAAGGCCTTTATCGTCATTTTCTAAGATGGATGCTGGTATATTCAGTTCCGCAAAGATTTCAGTCAATCAGAAGACGATTGAAGCACCTCAGACAAACGCTGTTTCTAGACAGGTGAATATCACACACGACAGTGTTTATTGTTGCTTTACTTTCCATGGGGATGAATGATTTTTTTTCAAAGAGAGTGACAATAACATCTCCAGTGTTTCCTTAAGTGACAAGGTATGCTTTTTGAAAAGCACTGACAGCTCATTGCTGAAGTTGAGAATTAATTCCACTGCTTTATTTTGAATTGTTAATTTGCCTCAGCTGATAACAATGCTGGTGGTTTGTAAGGAGGATGTTTTACATTTGAAAGGATTTCAAAATAAGCCATGACAACCTGCCCTTCACATCAAATGAAGAGATTAATTCAGCGGTACCTATTAATTTTTTTGCTTGGAGTCCCTACAAATTAAGATGAAATGCCTATTTAATAACCAAAATTAGACACAATAACAGAAATGACGATAAATTATAATAGGAATAAAATATAATCTGACATTATCTCTACTATTGTAAGCAACTTTTCACCATTGTTATAATGTCAAGCAAATTCTTGCATGAAATTAAATCCATAAACTTAACATTTCTCAATTTTATAATGTTTTTAGTTTCAATAAATTTCTTATTTCATCTGTAATTTTTTTAGAAAATTTAATTTGTTGGTGTTTTTATTTAATTTTTGGTTTTATGCGATTGCTGTGTTTTTGATAATGTAAAAATATATCTCATTATACATTATATTTGCACATAAAATAGTTCTCGTTTTATATTGTTTGAGCATTGAACACTGCAGTGCAGTTCTGAAATTGTATGTTCATTAATGAGCACCAGGGGGAGGTGTAGGACCATTTACCTTTGACGTGCGCCTGTACAATAAATCCCCTTTAAACGTGTACCCTAAAATACCTCACAAATCAGACGATATCACGTATTAAAAGCTGTCAACAGTAATAGACCACACTGTTGAACCCGATAAACTCTTCAAAAGTACCTACTTCGGTTTACTTTCTATACCTGCTGCACAGTTGAACTCCGCCTGGCATTATGATCCATTAATCGTAGCTATTGCTCTTAATCACCGGACGAATCAGACGAGAGCTGCGAGTTGAGCGCAACTTTGAATTCGGTGCTGGTCTGCGTCAGTTGACGTTTCCTAAACATAGGCTACTTTAACTGCTACCAGGTTGTGCTGTTAAGTAAAGTTCATACGGCTAGTTTCCGCGGAAGAGAGGATGCTTTCAGAGACTTTTGGCAAAGGCGCACTGACGATGATAACCACTCCAGGACGACAGAGCACCAACTGAACGAACAAAGCCCGTTTACCCCGTAGTCTAGGCAGCAACTGGACAGAGTTTATGTTGATACGGTCGTCCATTCTTCTTTAATCTGCGTGCTTCGCGCTTTAAGCTGATTTATGTTCGATCCGCTGCCCACGCGCGCAGTTCAAAGTGCGCCTTGATGCGAAATTGTTTTACAGAATCGAGTATTGAAGGGTTCGGTCCAGCGCGTGGTGCCCATCCGAACTGCCTGACAAGTTCACATTAACAATTGGACATCTGAACACCTTCAGTTTTCCTCTCACAACTCAATAAATGGATAATTGTTCTATTAGGGATTGTGCTCTCTCTTAATCTCGTACCGCGTCACTTGCTTTGAATTTATTTCATCTTTAACAAGACCGTGATGTTTTTGAATTTGGTTCTTCCACTGATGTCCATCCTTTTGATAAGAGGTAAGACAGACCACCTGTCTCATGCATGACTCTTTCTTAATGTTCTTCATTGTCTTTCTGTCATAATTTGTCGATCACTTGTAGCCTATAGACATTCAACGATGTTGTTTTCAAGTCCAATAGCCTACTATTACGGACTATTTATGCAGAACCAGTTATTATTATTACTATTAGGCTATTATTATTGACAGTAATAACTAAGTAATAGGCTAATAGTAATAGCTTAGCTAAGTAATTCATTAAAACACGCATTAAATTACTATAATGTTCAATAATTGTTAATAATGGCCTAATGATGATGATGATAAATCATTAGAAACATCATCAACAACATTAATTTAGAAAATTTCTCTGTCTTTAACATTTAACTTAGGCATGTGGGTGCTATTCTTTAGAGACCCACTATAAAGAATCAGTTTGGTAAAAAGAAAAAGTGTGACTTGGTTAAAAACTAAAAAATAATGTTCAAATTGATAACCAGTCAGTCTTTAATATTGATCAGTATTGCTTTTTCTGACCAATATCAACTATTTTTATGTTTGATGGTCTATCCAAAATTAATATGAACACTATTGTTTCCTGTATATGGTATATTGTTGTTTTCTGTGAATTGATGAAAAGTGAGCGTATCAGTAAAAATATTAGCTGCTATGTAATCCTTCATAGAGAAGAGCATAAGGGTTGAAGGGTAGCTCTTTAAAGTTCAGAAATATTTCTCACCGTACAACTCTCTTTATTAACAGCTTTTAGAATTGAAATGTTATTATAATTCATGTTGTGAGGCAAAAGTTGAGCATGAACAGCCATAATTACATCCGTTCTCTAAACATGCTCTGTTGTCAAGTCAAATCATGTCACCTTTATTTATATAGCACTTTTCACAATGCAGATTGTTTCAAAGCAGCTTTACAGTGATAATAGGAACATAATTTTGGCTGTACAGCAGCTCTAGGAGAAAATAGTGTCATTGTATAGCTGAAGTAATTTCAGTATTGATTAATTTCCATTGTAAAATTCATTAGTTATTAATTTAGTTCATTTATCCGTACAGCAGCTCTGGAGAAAACACTAATGTCATCGTCCATCTCAGTTCAGTTCGCATTAATCTGTTGTACTGAACTGGATTTACCAATGTATGTAGCAGCATCAGAATCACGGGTTGTGATGTAACAACCAAGGTCTGCAGAGTCTGCTTTTTTTTCCCCCTCTTTTCCCTTTTTTTGTAAACAAACACATGAGATTTCCTAGACGCTACACTTAAGAAACATCTGGTCAATTGTGATTGTTTTTTTTTCTTCATGAAAAAGAAGGCAATCCGATTGTGGTGGGGAATAAATCAACAGTTCAAGCAGTCACATGTGCACTGTGCTGGATTTATCCGTGTATATAGTAGGATTTGTAGCATTATTTTCGATGCTGTTTGGACTCAGCTATTAATGAAATGAAATAATAACCATCTCTCTTTTATTTCTCCATGAAACGACACAATAAAAACACATTGCTCACATGGTCTTGTTGATATTGTAAAGGTGTGTGGCTGGTGTGTTTGAGTGCTTAATCATGAGTTTATCATGCTTTGAATAACTATGTTAGTTTGACTTTAGAAAGGATGGAGATTGATCTACAAAATGTTTAAATGCAGTTACAGCAAGTATTAAATCCCTATTCAAACACACCTGTGTAATCCGCTGCATTTAATGCCACAGCAGTAAGTTAACAAGTATTAATTCATAATTTGCTTTATGGGCGCGTCTCAATTTTTTGTACACTTTTGTACCTTTTGAAACGTATTCAATTTCATGTCATCTTCATAAACGATAGAGGCACAATTAAAAAGACAGCAGCATGTTTAGCAAAAAGCAGCATGTTCAGCATTAGTATTAGCAAAAATCTCAGTTGGTTTCTATAATGATTTACAACATCAGAAATTCGACATGTGTGAATGTGGAGAGTAAAGATACTGTTGATTCCGCTTTGATTACTTGTCATTTTAGACTGTGCAGGCTTTTCCTTGTAACACTTGAGAAATCATTCTTCTGCTTGTCAATTAACATTATGTGCATCATAACTCACTTTCGTATGAAAAAATAATTGTAATATAAATGTGAAATGTCATGTAGAAAGTTCTGAGAACTTTTTGAATAACAAATAGAGAAGTTGCATATTTTAAATCCATGTGAAATATGAATGCATTCCTCCATTTGCAGCTCTAATTAGAAGGAATTATTGAAGAACATTGTATGCGTGTGTGTGGACTGGTGTTAAGTGTTGTCTGGTCCTGCTGTGGCTGATCCTGACCCACTTTCCCCCCTTACTATGAGCGTTCCCTCTTTAACTGTCACTGAGCACGCTCCCACCATCTGTTATCCCTTGGCCCGTTGCCATGGCAATACTGGGAGTCTTTTCTAAACGGGCGATGCAGTAGTCAGTGGGTATTTGTAGTAAAGGGCTGTACTCTGGCAACAGGTCATTGTACTAAAACCACTGCATTGGCATAAGACATCTCAGTACATGTGACGCAGGCCTCTGATCTTGAGTAACGATGAGCTGTGATTAAGTTCAGGGACTGATCACTAAAACAATTCAACTGTATCAACCCACCAGCTGCAATTCAATACCATGGGGTAAAATTCATCATAAATGCATATCAAATAAATCTGGATTAAGAGTGTTCTGTAGTGGTGGGGATTTTGATTCATGTCAGTGACTTTTGAATCCATTCACCAAAAAGATCTATTCAGATTTGTTCAGTGATCCATTCAGGTCACCATGAGAAATTAGACTCTGTTTTTAATGCATCATTGAATCATTTAGCTTTAGTCTTGGTATCCTCTATTTAAATTTGTGTGCCTATAAATCTACAAAGAAACTCCAAAAGGTATGGAAGCTTGTTTCTGCCACTAAATTAAGATGTAATATAAGTCTAAGGTGTCCCCTGAATGTGCTCAAAATACCCCATAGACTTTTTTAAATAAATTTTTTTTAACTGCCTTTTTTGGGGCATCATTAACTATGCACCGATTCAGGGGCTGCTGGCCCTTTAAATCTCATGCTCCCCGCCCATCGAGCTCGCGACTCTATAATACAGTGCATTTACAAAGTTAACACAGCTAATATAACCCTCAAATGGATCTTTACAAGATGTTCGTCATGTATGCTGCAAGTATGCTTCGGGTCATGTGAGTATAGTATTTATTTGGATGTTTATATTTGATTCTGAATGAGTTTAAGGCTGTGCTCCGTGGCTAAAGCTAACATTACACACTGTTGGAGAGATTTATAAAGAATGAAGTTGTGTTTATGAATTATACAGACTGCAAGTGTTTAGAAATTAAAATAGCGACGACTCTTGTCTCCGTGAATATAGTAATAAACGATGGTAACTTTAACCACATTTAACAGTACATTAGCAACATGCTAACGAAACATTTAGAAAGACAATTTACAAATATCACTAAAAATATCATGATATCATGGATCATGTCAGTTATTATTGCTCCATCTGCCATTTTTCACTATTGTTCTTGCTTGCTTACCTAGTCTGATGATTCAGCTCTGCACAGATCCAGATGTTACTGGCTGCCCTTGTGTAATGGCTTTCATAATGTTGGGAACATGGGCTGGCATATGCAAATATTGGGGGCGTACATATTAATGATCCCGACTGTTACGTAACAGTCGGTATTATGTTGAGATTCGCCTGTTCTTCTGAAGTCTTTTAAACAAATTAGATTTATATAAGAAGGAGGAAACAATGGAGTTTGAGACTCACTGTATGTCATTTCCATGTACTGAACTCTTGTTATTCAACTATGCCAAGATAAATTAAATTTTTAATTCTAGGGCACCTTTAAAAAAAAAGGTAACTGCAACTTTTTATTTCACAATTCTGACTTTTTTCTCACAGTTGTGAGTTTACATCTCACAATCCTGTCTTCTTTCCTCAGAATTGCAAGATAAACTCACAATTGAGAGAAATAATGTCAGATTTGCGAGACATATACACACAATTCTGACTTTTTTCCACAAATGCATGTTTATATCTTCCAATTCTGACTTCTTTTATCAGAATTGTGAGATATAAACTCGCAATTGCGAGTTGTAAAGTCCAATTCTGAGGGGGGAAAAGACTCACAATTGTGACTATATCACGCAATTCTGACTTTATAACTTAGAATTGTGAGTTTATATCATGCAATTGTGAGAAAAAAAGTCAGAATTGTGAGAGAAAAAGTTACCTTTTCTATTTTTTATTCAGTGGCGGAAACAAGCTTCCATAAGAAGGAGTGTATCCCACAATTTCTATTTTTTTATTCATTTTTATTTATTTTTTTTAGCTTCAGTCATTTTAGCACTTCAACTTAAACTTGCTGAAAGGATTAGTTATATGACTTTCTTCTTTCTGATGAACACATTCGGAGATATATTAATAGCTCATACTCTTTTGTCCCGTTCACTGCCATTATAAAGCTCAGATGTGTCAGGATATTTATTAATATATCTCAGATTGTGTTCATCAGAAAGAAGAAAGTCATATACACCCTAGGATGGCTTGAGGGTGAATAAAGCTTGGGCTAATTTTGTTAATTTTGGCTAATCATTTTGTTTTATTTCAGCTTTATTTCAATGACCAAAAATAAATGATAATAGTTTAGTTAAAGGTG
The DNA here is from genome assembly GCF_024489055.1 of Chanodichthys erythropterus. Taxonomy (NCBI): domain Eukaryota; kingdom Metazoa; phylum Chordata; class Actinopteri; order Cypriniformes; family Xenocyprididae; genus Chanodichthys; species Chanodichthys erythropterus. Next base: position 22,706,082 of record NC_090242.1, on the reverse strand, counting down.
CCATCGAATGTTTTTTTACAAGATGTAATATACGTCTAAGGTGTCCCCTGAATGTGTCTGTGAAGTTTCAGCTCAAAATACCCCATAGATTTTTTTTTATTAATTTTTTTAACTGCCTATTTTGGGGCATAATTAGAAATGCGCCGATTCAGGTTGTGGTCCCTTTAAATCGCGCACTCTCCGCCCCCGGAGCTCGCGCTTGCCTTAAACAGTGCATAAACAAAGTTTACACAGCTAATATAACCCTCAAAATGGATCTTTACAAAGTGTTCGTCATGCATACTGCATGCATGCGTCGGATTATGTGAGTATTGTATACTGTTATATTGTTTACATTTGATTCTGAATGAATTTGAGGCTGTGATCCATGGCTAACGGCTAATGCTACACTGTTGGAGAGATTTATAAAGAATGAAGTTGCTTATGCATTATACAAACAATGGTAACTTTAACCACATTTAACAGTACATTAGCAACATGCTAACGAAACATTTAGAAAGACAGTTTACAAATATCACTAAAAATATCATGTTATCTTGGATCATGTCAGTTATTATTGCTCCATCTGCCATTTTTCGCTGTTTTCCTTGCTTGCTTACCTAGTCTGATGATTCAGCTGTGCACAGATCCAGACGTCCTGCCCTTGTCTAATGCCTCGATCATGGGCTGGCAATATGCAAATATTGGGGGCGTACACCCTGACTGTTACATAACAGTCTGTGTTATGTTGAGATTTGCCTGTTCTTCTGAGGTCTTTTAAACAAATGAGATTTATATAAGAAGGAAGAAACAATGGAGTTTGAGACTCACTGTATGTCATTTCCATGTACTGAACTCTTGTTATTCAACTATGCCAAGATAAATTAAATTTTTAATTCTAGGGCACCTTTAACAATAGCAACACTGGGTCAACTGGCTGAAGAAAAAAAACAAAACAATAATAGCCTATAATGTCATATAATGATATTTTAATTGTGTATGGGTTCGTGATGTTTGAGTTTTGATTTAGTTATTTCATGAACAAGAAACTGTTCATTTATTTGATCATGAATGAGATGTTCCAGTTCTTTCAGTTTGTTCATGAACAAGATAGAGCTGATTTGAATCTCATTCAGACTCAGACCTGCTCAGACCTGCTTAGTGAATGAGTATTTGTTCAGTAGATCATATCACCAATGATATATAAATTGCATTCCACATGTTTTAACCAAGAGAGACTTATATGAGTCAAAAAATGAGTCCATTCATATAAGAGAATGAAAATGATTTGTTCATGAACTAAACAGGACTAGTCTTATTTTTAAACAATTCTATTTTCCAGTTGTATCATGTTCTAATCATTATGTTCTCTTGTCCTTCTTGAATTTCACAAGGCTAAGCATGATGACTGCAGTTACCTGAATAAGAAAAATAGATCAATGATACAGACACCCAGACAGATGTGGAAGGAGCAAATAAGACTTCAGAGCTTTAAAAGATGTGTTTTATTCAGCCCCTGTATAAGCAACACCAATCTCATCTCATCTGGCTGTCTGCAAGTCTGAACTGATTGAGTGTACACAAATCCAACATTTCTTCTTGAGAAACCCAACTGAAAGAGAGATATCAAACTCAAGTGTGGTAGAGCAGTGTCATTGCATGTAATGGTAGGTCCCCTGGTGAAAGTTGATAACCCTGCCTGATGGTATTATTCAAAGAGAGGGCTCTCACGGCTTACTGGCACATCACATTAAGTATGATAGCTTGCTTAAGGCAGCATACTGCTGTAGTGCTCAGCTCTGGTTATCTTCATCCAGTACTAGAATTAAAGCTGAAGTATGTAATATCCGCACCACTAAAGTCACCAAACAGAATTGCAAGAATAAAGACCAACAAATCTGGACAGTATTGTCATTGGTCAGTCCTGCCTCCAAACTCACACCATTGGATGAGCACAGAGCCAAAGTGGGCAATCAGCCTAATGTAGCAAATTAGCTCAAAATAAATATGATAATTAATCATAACTAGTTATAATTAATTATAAACATTTGGATCAGTTAATAAAATTAACTTAATATAGTAAAATTAATGTTACAATCAATTAACCTGTTTGGCCAATGAACACTCAGTGTTAATTGTTTATTAATTCTAAGAAATGTTAATTTCCAGGTTATGGGAAATAACAATCTTATTGTACAGTACTAATCAGAGCATGTAGTCAGGACGGGCATAATTAGGGACTCCAGTATATGAGCATGAAACACGGACAACTTTACGTGCGACATGAACAAGACTTTATTAACTAGACTAAACACTTAACTACTCTAACATTCACACATATACATGCATACAGTTTTTCAAGGGAAAGAGCTGAAGCAGAATACAGGAAAGCAAGTTACAGCATTGTTTGACATTCAGCAGATCAACAGCCTTGAGCAAACCATCAGTTTAGTTCTAACATGCCCTTCTTTAAAAGGGGTAAGGATACTCAATGTATCAGATAATGAGACTAAGTTTGATACTTGCATGTCTCGCCCATTTGAATTAAAACTGTCCTGATGCAATTTGTGGAGGCTTCTGTTGATATTTGCAGATATTGTCTTGTTGAAAGAGAAGCAAGATATTAGCATTAGACATTGGATTGGATGTTTGAGAGAAGAACATTCTAGATTCTTATAATTCTAGTGTGTCACAGAGTTAACAATATGTAACATAAATTACCAAATGGAAACGAAGTCCATCGATACTAAACATGCTACCAATGTGATTTTAGTTAACCATAAATTTGCAACTCTGAAACATTAAAGGTGCCCTAGAATTAAATATTGAATTTACCTTGGCATAGTTGAAAAACAAGAGTTCAGTACATGGAACTGAGTTTCAAACTCCATTGTTTCCTCCTCCTTATGTAAATCTCATTTGTGTAAAAGACCTCAGAAAAACAGGCGAATCTCAACATAACACCAACTGTTACGTAACAGTCGGGATCATTAATATGTTCGCCCCCAATATTTGCATATGCCAGCTCACGTTCAAGGCATTAGACAGGGGCAGGCAGTATTAACGTCTGGATCTGTGCACAGCTGAATCATCAGACTAGGTAAGCAAGCAAGAACAATAGTGAAAAATGCCAGATGGAGCAATAATAACTGACATGATCCAATTTTACGAGAAATATGAGAAATTGTCTTTCTAAATGTTTCGTTAGTATGTTGATAATGTACTGTTAAATGTGGTTAAAGTTACCATCGTTTATTACTATATTCACGGAGACAAGAGTCGTCGCTATTTTAATTTCTAAACACTTGCAGTCTGTATAATTCATAAACACAACTTCATTCTTTATAAATCTCTCCAACAGTGTGTAATGTTAGCTTTAGCCACGGAGCACTATCAAACTCATTCAGAATCAAATGTAAACATCCAAATAAATACCATACTTACACGATTAGACATGCTGCATGACGAACACTTTGTAAAGATCCATTTTGAGGGTTACAGTATATTAGCTGTGTGAACTTTGTTTATGCTGTTCAAGGCAAGTGCGAGCTCCGGGGGCGAGGGAGCACAAGAATTAAAGGGGCTGCAACCTATATATCGGTGCATAGTTAATGATGCCCCAAAATAGGCAGTTAAAAAAATGAATTAAAAAAATTCTATTGGGTATTTTGAGCTGAAACTTCACAGACACATTCAGGGGACACCTTTGACTTATATTACATCTTTTAAAAAGACGTTCTAGGGCACCTTTAATACCAAAATAGTTCAAAAGAGAGAATTAATACATAGAATAAACCCTATAAAAGGAAAATCATGAGAGGGGAAAATTGGATACACGTTTATACATTTCTCATGTGGTTATATAGAATATATAAGATTAAGAGGGTTTATTTGTCCTTCTCAGAAAGAATGAAGTCAGAGTCATTATCTTCTCTGCACATTCAGGACACCTCTTCTGTCTGTGTGTTGCAATTGTGGGGGATGGAATTAACATGACTTGTGAGGGAGAGTTTCTGGATTATTCATTAAATAAAATGAATAATTGTGTGTCTGGTCCAGATGCTGCACTATGAATAGCTTAACTATTGTTGTCTCTACATATCAAGCTGGATTAGAGAAATTATTTTAAGATTAAAATCAAAATATGAATCCAATTCCTTGTTTTGTTTACTAGCATCAAGTGGATATTTATTTGAAAATTTAATTTGCTTAATATGACAGTATATTTTCTAACAAAAGGATGCAAGTAGCCTTTGTGTATGTAAACAAGTGATCATTACAGAATTTCTAATTAAAACTTTCCATTGACGGCTGCATCTGTATCATGTTGAGTCTGAGGAGACAACATGGCTTGTCTTCAAACACAATGAATTCAGTTCTTTATGAAAATTAGAAACCGAATCAAATGTTGTTTTTCTGCTGTTACAATGGCTTGTTGGCGTATTAAAGTGATTCGCAGCGCTTTTGCAGATATCACCAGCTTTGCCTGTCTGCTTTTAGATTAACAGCCTAGTGCTTAGAGATAGAGCAAATTGTGATGAGTATCATGATGGACAGCTCTCAGGGAAAACAGCAGTGCAGTGATGCTTTTGTGTTTCTGATGGCACTGTTAAAAATAAGCTAGTTGGTGCATTCACAAGACATTAGGCAGCACAAGCTAGCTATTTTAGTCTTCATCACAGATTTGGCTTGAACTTTTTGTTAGAGTGAAGAAGAATGTAAAAATCCTCTCAACCTATGGCTTCTCTTCCTCTATCTCTGCTTGGTTTTAAGTCGTTGCTTTCTGAATGTACTTCATTAATATCAGACCTGAGAGATGGTGAGCGTGATTCTAATGAAGGGGAAAATTAAAGAACAGAATTAATTTCACTCTCCTAAAAACCTATGATAACTGTCCTGCTGAACTAGTGAAATGTAGAAGCATGTATTATAATCATAAATCTTCTTGAACAGTCCTATGGAAATAGATAGGGCTTGGCTTTAAAGATAAAAGGAGACCTGAGATATGCTTGCTTAAAGGATTAGTCACTTTAAAATGAAAATTAGCCCAAGCTTTATTCACCCTCAAGCCATCCTTTCTTCTTTCTGATGAACACAATCGGAGTTATATTAATAAATATCCTGATGCATCCAAGCTTTATAATGGCAGTGAACGGGACCACGAGTATGAAGCTCAAGAAAGTGCATCCATCCATCCATCATAAACGTACTCTACACAGCTCTGGGGGGTTAATAAAGGCCTTCTGAAGCGAAGTGATGCATTTGTGTAAGATAAATATCCATATTTAACAAGTTAATAAAATATGTAGCTTCCGCCAAGTGTTATTCAACTTATGAAGAAGGGTTTTTTTTGGAAGTTGAATATGGAAGGTGGTCTGGCGGAAGCTAGATATTTTACTTCATAACTTGTTAAATATGGATATTTTTCTTACACAAATGCATCACTTTGCTTCAGAAGGCCTTTGTTAACCCCCCGGAGCCGTGTGGAATATGGATGCACTTTGTTGAGCCTCATACTCATTAGTCCATTTCACTACCATTATAAAGCTTGGATGCGTTAATATAACTCTGATTGTGTTCATCAGAAAGAATAAAGACATATACACCTAGGATGGCTTGAGGGTGAATAAAGCTTGGACTAATTTTCATTTTAAAGTGAACTAATCCTGTTGCTTCTGAATTTAACCCAAGTAGTGACTTGCATTTTTTAGTCATGTAAGGGTGGAACAAGAAACTAAATGTTTGATCACTTGCCATCAGGAAGTATGGCTTTATTGCAAAAATTAAATGGCTGACTAAATCAGCCCCTTTTATTTTATTTTAATTTAGTTTACAGTTTTTCTGGTGTTGAAACTGTAGTGTGGCAAACAATTCTCTGTCTGCACAAATTGTGTAGAGAAGACCCTTTTGCTCATTTATTTACAATCATGTGATGTGTGTGGTGTACTTTTTGGTAATTAGACATTGTGTGGACTTTTGTAGTTCAGAAGTGAGTTTGTTGCATGTAATTAAGTTAAAGGTGCCCTAGAATTAAATATTGAATTAATATTGGCATAGTTGAATAACAAGAGTTCAGTAAGACATACACTGAGTTTCAAACTCCATTGTTTCCTCCTTCTTATATAACTCTCATTTGTTTAAAAGACCTCCGGAAAACAGGCAAATCTCAACATAACACTGACTGTTACGTAACAGTCGGGATCATTAATATGTACGCCCCCAATATTTGCATATGCCAGCCCATGTTAAGGCATTACACTAGGGCAGAACGTCTGGATCTGTGCACAGCTGAATTATCAGACTAGGTAAGCAAGCAAGGACAACAGCGAAAAATGTCAGATGGAGCGATAATAACTGACATGATTACATGATATTTTTAGTGATATTTGTAAATTGTCTTTCTAAATGTTTCGTTAGCATGTTGCTAATGTACTGTTAAATGTGGTTAAAGTTACCATCGTTTCTTACTGTATTCACAGAGACAAGAGAGCCGTCGCTATTTTAATTTTTAAACACTTGCAGTCTGTATAATTCATAAACAACTTCATTCTTTATAAATCTCTCCAACAGTGTGTAATGTTGGCTTTAGCCACGCAGCATAGCCTCAAACTCATTCAGAATGAAATGTAAACATCCAAATTAATACTATACTTAAATGATCCGATGTATGCAAGCAGCATGCATGACAAACATCTTGTAAAGATCCATTTTGAGGGTTATATTAGCTGTGTGAACTGTGTTTATGCTGTTCAAGGCAAGCGCGAGCTCCGGGGGAGGGAGAGCACAACATTTAAAGGGTCCGCAACCTATATATCGGTGCATAGTTAATGATGCCCCAAAAAAAATTATAAAAAAATCTATGGGGTATTTTGAGCTGAAACTTCACAGACACATTCAGGGGACACCTTAGACTTATATTACATCTTTTAAAAAGAAGTTCTAGGGCACCTTTAAGTTTAAGTTTGAGCAAACATTGTTAATTCTGCTCATAAAATGATTGGAAATGTTCACAGTCTTCTGCATAGGAAGGTGTTGGATACACTGTAGCTCTCATTCCTCAAAGCCTTTAATCAGCTCAGAGACCAGAGCTCATCAGTCCACTGGCAGAGTAGGAGGAAATAAGGTCATATGTATGTGGCATTTACGACCCTAGAGCAGCCATGTTTGATCGACAGGTATGCTTTAGGATGTGTAACATACTCTATTACATTCATAATGTTGCGCAAAAATCTACTTGCATTATAAAACAGTTATGTAAGATTTTAAATTTAATCAGTGATCTTTTTCATCCTATCTTCACCCATTTCATAGTCAACAAAAAAAATGGAATATAGCACACTTTTATGGTGCTTCTGCATCCTTTCAAATCTTGAAAGGTCATTCATTCCATTGTGATTGCGTGGAACAACTGAATTGCATGGAAAACGGTGTTCATACAAGTTTGGAATGAGTAAATGATGAAAATTTTGCGTGAACTAATCCTTTAATATTATAGGAGGCAAAGCTGTGGGACTCTGTTTGCTTTTTTATTATGCAACAAAAGTCTGAACAAATTTCTGAGCTGACAGTGCATGCTGTGTGGAAATGTCTGTGTCTTTCCCGATTGACTCACGAATGCAGTGAAGAGATTGGACAGCTGAATAGCAGTTTGGACTGTGTTCTTGGTCCCCTTTGTTGACGGAGGGCTTTCGTTTCTTATTAGCCTTAGTGCTTAGTGTCATGACAGCTGACTTATGAGGCACAGTCCACTCCAGTGTGTCAGGTCATCATGTGCAGATGACAAATCCTGTTTTAGTTTCTGTCACAGGTTTAAGTCATTGTGAAAAAAAGTTCTGTTTTCAATAAACTTGAAATTTGGTACACTTAAAAATACAGTAAAGGTTATTTTTTGGCTTTGATGGTTCTAGAAAGAACCCTGAACATCCATGGATTGCATAAAAGGCTATTTATAGAAATGTAATATAAATTTATGGAACCTAAATTTTAAGAGTGTACACTTTTATTGAAACTGGCTTCTGTGGTTCCTTTTTTGTGTTTTTGAATTGCAAAACTTTTGCATTCTCTCGCAAAGATATTTGTGTTCTCGCAAGCTTTTGCATTCTCTCGCAAATAGGGATGGGCCGATAACACAATTTTGGCTTCGGTACGGTACCAAAATGTAATACCGGTATATGCGCATAATTTTACTCATTCTCGCAGGTTTCGCGTTTCCAAAGCGGTAAATTACCACAAATGTTTATTAGCAATTTAATCAACACAGATTATCACATAATCACCACTTATAGCACACTTGAACCCATAGTGTACTACAAGTGGTAACTAAATAAATTTTAGTTCATATTTCATGGTTTTTCAAAATAGCACAGTTGAGTACACATACATGTTCTTAAGATTATCTTAAGAAGTACTAAAGAAGAATCTTTAGTATATTAAGTACAAAATTAGTGCACGAAAATAGAGTACTTTAAGTACAGTGTGCAACGCTCTTGTGCGCATTTCGGACAACTGACGGAAATCACTTACCCATGTCTTAAGAGCTCTTTGAGAGATGGTTTCTTTGCACTTATACAACAAACAACACACACACAAGCTGCCTGTATAGAGCTTGCGCATTCCGAATTGAGTTGTTTTACCTTAAACGGTCAAATACACACAAAATTGTCAAAAAATGTCCGTCTTAGTGAGTATTCACATAAACAAAGTCAGTTATGTCTGAATTTAAAATTTTAATAGTATCATCGCATGTGTAGTAGCCTATTATCGAATCTGTGAAGCCAAAAACACATGCTGCTGTCTGTCACTAAATAACGTTTGTAACTTTAAATTAATCATATGGATTTACCAATTTAATGTATTAACAGTGACTATTCAGTGTTATTTTACATTTCATTACTTTATTAAATTTGTTAACTAGCAACTCTTTACCTGAATACTACTGTTAGAACTACCTAAACTTAAGTACAAATGAAGAGTTTGGTTCCAAAACGCGATAAACGCCATTTTCAAAAAATTGAGTTTCAGCCAAAAGCAGTATTTTATCTGGTCAGTATTGAAAAGTCATTTATTAATTGTGCGCAAAATGCGATATCCGTTGTGTTATTCTGTCATGTTTTCTCCCTTTCTTCCCAAAACGCGACAAACGCCAGTCTCCTTTTTCTGCAGAACACGATATATCCGCTCTCAACCAATCACAGCGCTCCATTCCACTCACTGTAAACATTGAAGGCTTTTTTAAAAAGCCGTTTTTAATACCAATGTACTCGGCAAATGTATTTATTTAACCGTGCGGTGGCGCCAGATACTCTTTAATCAGTAATAACAAATAATTTATAACATTAATAAGATGACTCGTTGAATTAATTTTGGGAGGGACGGCTGAATGTATTTTTAGTAAAATGCCTGTATATGAGATAAATATTGGCAAAGTTTAGACTCTGTCATATATGTGAATCAACTTACTTTTTGGTGTATTTTCAATTTGATTGATGGATTAATTGCATTTGGAAAAAAATAGTGTCATGGATTTATTGCATTTTGGGGAAAAAATTATACGTTTTTTATAATAAACTTTTGAAAATCAAAATATAGATTTGAATTTTTATAACAAAAAGATGCTATGTGAAAGTCTGAAACAGAAAATAGTGGTTTTCATCTTACCACTTTCTTGGTAAAGAAAATGCCTTTTTACTCAAATTAATCAAAATGGAGTTATTGCATTTTGTAACCAAACTTTTCAAATATTATGAGATCTAAACATCATTGGTTCAAAGGTATGCTGAAGCTTTCATGTTATCTTAACGATATGATCTTATGTAACATACGTGCATTGATATAAATGTCAAAATTTGATTGTTTGAATAACGCACTGACCTGTCAATCTCATCTTGTAAGTCAGGGTGAGCAAGTGACAGGTGCTTGGCAAGGTTTGATGGTTCTTCATCATTTTTATAAGCAAAGTAATTCCAAATTATGCATCTACTGCTCTCATTATTAATTAGTTTTGGGCGTGTTGAGTGAGATTCAACTGCTTTATCCATTTTATTCCTCTATGTTGTCACATTTGCCGGTTTCGCATCAGTTTGGGTAGCACACTGCCACCTAGCGGTGAACTTCGGAACAGCAGCATATACTGAAATGAGCAAAATCATAGTATCGCACTGTTTGAAATAAAATATATACCGGTATTTTTCCAGTACCCGTATACCGCGCATCCCTACTCGCAAAGATATTTGCGTTCTCACAAGCTTTTGCATTCTCTCGTAAAGATAATTGCATTCTCTCGCAAAACCTGTTGTGAGTTCGGAACACTTGTTTTAAACACTTCCTGTTTAAAACAATATTTCTCAAAGCTTTCACATTCTCTTGCAAAGATATTTGCATTCTCTCACAAATTTTGCTTTCTCTTGCAAAGATATTTAAGTTCTCATGCAAAGACATTTGCGTGCACTCACAAACTTTTGCGTTCTCTCGCAAAACCTGTTGTGAGTTCGGACAAACACTTCCTGTTTAATTTTACTCTTGCAGTGGTTCAGACAGATCTGTATGTTAACAATGGAGCAGTTAATAAAGTTTTATTTTGAACTTAGACTCAAGTATAAAGAAATATTAGAACGAAAAGTTTTGCAAGAGAATGCAAAAGTTCGCGAGCACATGCAAATGTCTTTGCGATACAACGCAAAAGTTTATGAGAGAACGCAAATATGTTTGTGAGAGAACGCAAAAGTTTATGAGAGAACGCAAATATCTTTGCGAGAGAATGCAAAAGTTTTGTGAATGAACGCAAAGTTTCTCAGGGGAATGCAAATGTCTTGCGAGAGAACACAAAAGACAAAAGAAAAATATTTTTTCCTTCAATCCTACATTCTTTTCACCACCATTTCCTTTAGGGGCTCCGTACATTTCTACCGTGGAACACAAACAAAAAGAAATTGAGGAATGTTACAAAGAGTGAGGACTGGAGCTTTTAGGCCAAAGCATCATAAATGATGAATCATATAAACTATACGCTATATTACAGTCTTCTGAAGCCAATATTTATATGAACAATAAAGCAAAGTCCAAATCCAAAATGAACCTTTTCACTGATTCAGTTGATTCAGTTCACAAAAATGAAATGATTTGAATGATTTGTTTGTGAATCCAACTGATCTGGTTCTTGACTTTGACTCACTGATTCAGCCTGATTGCACATGCACCACACACTGGTTCTCTTTTCATCTGTTCCCAAATATAATCTGCAAATATGGCCATACTGCCCCAAACATGACTAATGGATATCAAAAATTGTAAATGATTTCCAGGGTAAATATTTATCTGTTAATGACAAAGGGTGTGTGGATGGCTTAGCTGGATGCCACCAGCTTCAGTGGCATCTCTCTTTGTTGGTATCCATAATGCAGGTTAATGCAGCATCATGCACTGCATTGGACTGATGTCCCTATCATGCGTTTTGAAGCGATGCTAAACTTCAATATCCTGAGTGCTGTAATCTGCTGCTGTCGCTAACCTCCTCTAACCTGTCGTCCAGCCTACCATTCAGCAGGGCTTTGCTGTGTTTGTGCAGCCAGGCTCTCATGAGCAGCCCTAAAGCCTGGGAACGCCAGTCTGCTCCCCCGCTGTCTACTCTAATCCAGGAGCGACTTTCTGCCTGCCACTGACTCACATTTTTTTTCATCGATGTTGTTGTTGTTGTTGTTAAAGCTTACCCTGTCTATAGTGACCAAAGACTTAAGCATTTAACATTATTAAATTTGTGTCCTGGAATTATTTTTTTGAAAGATATGTCTGATTTTGCAAAATCATTTCAGTAATGTCCCATTTGACTAGATGTTTTTTTTTTTTTCTAGGTGCTTTATGATAATCACAGTTTGGCTGGATTCATATGAACTGGCTATATGTTTCCTACATGCTTATTTTTCATTTATTTAATTAATTTTTTATTATTTATTTTGTCTCTTTTTAAAAAATGTTCTTTTATATTATTTTTAAGTTATTTTTATCATTTATGTTTTATATTTTATTGTTTACTTTTAATAGGCTCCATTCTCTTTCTATATGAACAATTAACCATATTGTCTGTTTTGGCCTTTAATATTAACCACAAATTAATGCTTTACCCACTCAAAATCTGTTTGTCAATAAAAAAGTAGCATGTGTTTTTAAACCCCCCCCCCCCCCCCCCAAAATAAAAACTCTTTTTGTCATCACTTAGAACATGCAAATACCACAGCTGACATATCTGAACCTCCCTGCAACAGAATTTTTCCAAAAAAAGAGAGGAAAAAATGTTGTTCATGGTTATGTAAGGGACTTTACCTCAATAATGAGCAGCCTTATATTGGAGAGAGATTGTCTCCTGTTTTTAAGTGGTTTAACACTAGGAATCCTCTAGCTATGTAGAGGCTTGGGATTGGAGTATCACGCACATGTCCCGCAGGTAAACACAAGCTGTGTTCACAGACACCTTTTGGCCAGGGCGGGTGAAGTACCTCTCTATAGCCATGGTTCTTAAACCCTCCTATTTTTAGACAACTAGATTTAAGCCCAGTCTCAGTCGCAAGAAGCTGCTGCACCTTATTTACACCCTACAGGCCCACGGTAAAGAGACTTGCCACCAACTTTCAGTTCTTTCCACCTTTCATTACTCTTTGTCATCCATATAATATTGATGGATAGGGAAGTCTTTTTAAGCCAATAAACTGAATGTACCCATTAGGAAAGTTACTGAGCTAATTGCCCTAGCTTTGAAAGCATATTAGGACACATATTTACAGTATTTCTCAGGACTGAGTAAGCAATGTCTGTTGTCTACTCTACTGGTGGTTTATGCTTTTTTTTTCATTGTGGTTTTTAATGTTGCAATGACTTGAGGGGTTAAATTAGAGAATGAAAGTGAAGTGTATAAAAGTTGGGTCTTATGCTTCCCAAGACTGCATTTAATTGATCAAAAATGCAATAAAAACAGAAATATTGTTGAATAGTATAACAATTTAAAATTTAATATTTTTTAAAATGTAATCTATTCCTGTTATGGCAAAGGTGATTTTTTAGCATCATTACTGCAGTGTTCAGTATCACGCGACCATTCAGAAATCATTCTAATATGTTGATTTGCTGCTTAAGAAACGCTCAATTCCAATTCAATTTCTGAATTTGAATTTAAATGAAATTCTCATTTGAGTTGTGAATGTCACAAAACCCTTGGCATAGCCATGGCACAGGCTGATGGGTCCTTAACACAACCTGCTGATCACATCGTTAAAGGATTAGTCCACTTTCAAATGAAAATTTCCTGATGATTTCATTTCCTGATGTCATCCAAGATGTTCATGTCTTTCTTTCTTCAGTCGAAAAGAAATTAAGGTTCTTGATGAAAACATTCCAGGATTATTCTCCTTATAGTGGACTTCAATTGGCCCCAAATGGTTGAAGGTCAAATTTTCAGTTTCATTGCAGCTTCAAAAGGCTTTAAACGGTACCAGATGAGGAATTTTCTAGCGAAACGATCTGTCATTTTCTAAAAAAAAAAAAGAAAAAAAAGATATACATTTTAACCATAGATGCTCGTCTTGAACTAGCTCTCTTCTTCTTCTTCTTCTTCTTCTTCTTCTTCTTCTTCTTGTCTTCTCTATTAGAATTCCGGCAGTGTAGACACTGCTAAGTGTATTACTGCAACACTGAACAAGCTGATTGGTTCCTGTTGCATCTGTAGCAAATGAGCTTGCTGATCAACATTTAAATAGTTGGTTTGTTTAGCATTCCTCTGAAACCCTCCACCTTCCCCAGCTCCACATCTGCTATGGGTCATTTCTTGTATGCTATTGTGCAGCAGCAGCATGTCTTACATGCTCACAGCAGTGTGTCTATGTATTGGCAAGGTACTTGCTCTGCAGCAGCAGCAAAAATCAACAGCAGCAGCAGAGTATCAGATCTATTCCGCCAAGACCATGCTAAACTCCATGCTAAACACTTCTGATGAGGCGTTCACACCTATTCCCATGTAGTTGGACACTTGAACATTTTGAGTTTACTTGCTTCATTCATGAAACTCATGAAATTCACTTCACAACAGACGTGAATTTGCGTCATGAGAGGGGCTCTCCCTCTCCTTTAAATATGTGTCCCAGACTCTTCCCCTTCTTTCTGCACACTTCCTCTGAATCAACTCCGCAGCAGGAAAGTAGTTGTAAAATACGGTGAATAAACTCAATTTGCCAGCTTTAGCTAGCTTGTCGTCTCAATATGTATAGATATATAGCTCAAATTGAGTAAAGACCTTTTTTACAACTTACCAGATTGTCCGACCTCCTCACTCACTTTCTTCCAAGCAAGATCCTTTTTATTCCTGTTTCTATAAAAGTATGAAGATGTATCGTACAGCGACGATGATTTTGTCCTCCATTGTTGTTTCGGATTTCTGCCTCCGCTCGCTACGTTGTAATCACGTCACTACTAGAGCAAGCTCCTGATTGATTAACGCGGCGCGAATTTTCGCCAAAGTTCAGATCAAACGATCGAAACGCTCAATGCGTGCTGCAAGATGTCTATTTGCGTCTTTGCATTGACTTAACATATAAATCACTCGCGCTTAACACTTCATTCGCGTCTGGTGTGAACGCACCATTAGAGTTGTCATGATAGAAATGTTTATGAAAACTATGTTTAAATAATGTTTTTGGTGTTATTGTTTTTAATTTGGTTTTTACTGTACATATTCATCCACGTATGGTGACTAATGAAACTGTTAATCTTTCCATTCCCAGGTGTTCATGGTCAAATGGTCCAGATGGATAGCAGTATTTCAGGATTTGTGGGCTCACAGGTAGAGCTACGCTGTCAGTTTGTCAACAGCAACCCACCTGTAAAAATTTCCCAGGTCACCTGGCAGAAGCTGGTCAATGGCACTAAGCAGAACGTGGCCATTGCCAATCCAACCCTGGGTGTGTCGGTGCTGAACCCCTTTAAAGAACGTGTGCGCTTCAAGAATTCTGCCATCCGCCAGCGCACGCCTTCCCTGGAGGACACCACCGTAGTCTTCAACAAACTAAAACTGTCGGATGAATCCACCTACATCTGCGAGTACACAACATTCCCAGCTGGCAACAGGGAGAACATGGTTAATCTCACTGTTTATGGTATGTAATGCTGCTATCCTTCTCATACCAACTGTACAGCAATCTTTCCCAACAAATACCACAAACACTGTTTTATTTTTTGTGACTGTATTATGCATTTAAAAATATGACACCAAATGAGATTTAAAAGCTAAACAATTTCAGTAGGCAGGTTAAGACTGACAAATTTGTGTGTGAACTATCCCTTTGACACCAAGCAAGTTCAAGACCTTTCAAGGTTCAGACAATTTAAAGGTGCCGTAGAACGTCTTTTTAAAAGATGTAATATAAGTCTAAGGTGTCCCCTGAATGTGTCTGTGAAGTTTCAGCTCAAAATACCCCATAGATTTTTTTTATTCATTTTTTTAACTGCCTATTTTGGGGCATAATTAAATATGCGCTGATTCAGGCTGCGGCCCCTTTAATTCTCGTGCTCCCCACCCTCGAGCTTGTGACTGCCTTAAACAGCATAAACAAAGTTCACACAGCTAATATAATCCACAAAATGGATCTTTACAAAGTGTTCATCATGCAGCATGTCTAATTGTATAAGTATGGTATTTTTGGATGTTTACATTTGATTCTGAATGAGTTTGATAGTATGCTTCATGGCTAAAACTAACATTACACACTGTTGGAGAGATTTATAAAGAATGAAGTTGTGTTTATGCATTATACAGACCGCAAGTGTTTAAAAATGAAAATAACGACAGTCTTGTCTCTGTGAAAACAGTAAGAAACGATGGTAACTTTAACCACATTTAACAGTACATTAGCAACATGCTAATGAAACATTTAGAAAGACAATTTACAAATATCACTAAAAATATCATGTAATCATGGATCATGTCAGTTATTATTGCTCCATCTGCCATTTTTCACTATTGTCCTTGCTTGCTTTCCTAGTCTGATGATTCAGCTGTGCACAGCCAGACGTTAATATTGGCTGCCCTTGTGTAATGCCTTGAACATGAGCTGGTATATGCAAATATTGGGGTCGTACATATTAATGATCCCGACTGTTACATAACAGCCGGTGTTATGTTGAGATTCGCCTGTTCTTCGGAGGTCTTTTAAACAAATGAGATTTATATAAGAATGAGGAAACAATGGAGTTTGAGACTCACTGTATGTCATTTCCATGTACTGAACTCTTGTTATTTAACTATGCCAAGGTAAATTCAATTTTTAATTCTAGGGCACCTTTAAGAGATATCTTAATTACATAAAACCAGTTTAGCTTTAGTGATTAATTGAAAACTCACAATCATCAGATTACTCTCAGTACCTGAGCAGTGTTGCAGTCACAGCTAGCCACAGTGGTGTGAAACAGGCTTTCGGAGCCATGGTTCTGCTGCAGTGGATTTTGCTGTATTTTTTTTAGTGCTCACATCACATAGACTGAGATTTATTTTTTGGTTTTGATATTAGTAAAACATTTGATTTCACAGAAGAATAATTTCTGTGCATATTGCATAATTTTCCAAGTTGATAAGGCCTTTGTCTATTCAAAATTAGGTTTTCCATGAAAGCTGATTATTATAGAGCATTGTAGTTCTTAATGAAAAACACATAAGTAATAAGCCGAAAAGCTTGCAAAACATAACGTGGGACAGAATGTTACAGTAATCCAGGGGTTGTCTGCAGTGTGGTTCTAAGCCTCTGTGTTTGTCCTGCAGCTCGCCCTATGATCCAGATGAGTCTGTCCACACCCTCCATAGTGGCGGGATCCAAAGATCTGAAGATGACTGTTGCCACGTGCGTTTCTGCCAACGGGAAGCCACCTAGTGTGATCACTTGGGAAACTGATTTAGATGGAGAATCCAACACCCAGGAGATACGCAACCCTGATGGGACTGTCACAGTGCGCAGTGATTACTTGGTGGTTCCCAGTCGAGAAATACACCAACAGCTGCTCACCTGCATATCCACATATAATGATGAACAATACACAGACAGTGTCACGCTCAACATTCAGTGTAAGAAACCATGCTATACACTACTGTTAGAAAGTTTGGGGTAAGATTTCTTTTTAAAAAATTAATACTTATTCAGCAAGGATTCATTAATTTGATCAAAAGTCACAGTGAAGACTTTAACCATGTTACCAAAAAAATATTTCAAATAAATGCTGTTCTTTTAAACTTAATACTCATTAAAAAAGATTTCTGAAGGGTCATGTTTTCAACATTGATCATAATTTGAAGTATCATGTGACATTGAAGACTGAAATTTCAGCTTAGCCATCAAAGGGATAAATTGCATTTTAAAATATATTAAAACTGTTATTTTAAATTGCAATAATATTTCTGAAAGAGAAAAACATTAAAAAATATATTACTGACCCCAAACTACATCCAGTATATTTTTTATTTTTATTATATTATTGATTATATTATTTTAATAATAATATGTGTAATATGTATTACTATAATACTTATCTGCATAATACATTTTAATTGAATTTAACTTTTAATTAATAATTAATAGTTTTGCAGTTAAGCAAGGAATTTCCATGACATTTTAAAATGTATTTAAAAATACATCATGGCGTCTCAATTAGAAAAAAATTATTCAAAGTCTGTTACTGTTAACATCAATTTATTTAGTGGCCATTGAAGGAAAGAAAAGAATAATAGTTGATACATTAATGTTTATACATTTATACAACTGATACATTTATGTTGTATTTTGCTCCTTGTCTATAGATGAACCAGAGTTGTTAATAGACGGCTTCGATGGAAACTGGTATTTGAACAGAGAAAACGTTCAGCTCACCTGCTTGGCTGATGCCAACCCACCCATCTCTTTGTTTCAGTGGAGATAGTATGTCATTTTAGTCTAAGTAAATAACATGCCTTTGAATTCTGTGCTAATTTATTAATCATTTAAAGAATGTTCAATTAAAGGGATAGTTCATCCAAAATAAAATGTTGTTCTGACCCTCAAGTTGTTCTGAACCGGTATGAGTTTCTTTCTTCTGTTGAACACACAAACAAAAAAGATATTTTAAAGAATGTTGGTAATCAAACTGTTGACAGTAGCCTTTGACTTCCATAGTAGGAGAAAAATACTGTGAATGTCTGTCAACGTTCTTTAAAATACCTTCTTTTGTGTTCAACAGAAGAAAGAAACTCATTCAGATTTGGAACAACATGAGATGGGTGAACTATCCCTTTAAAATACATTGACAAAATACACCGATCAGGCATAACATTATGACCACTGACAGGTGAAGTGAATAACACTCTTCATCACAGTTAGTGGGTGGGATATATTAGGCAGCAAGTGGACATTTTGTCCTCAGTGTTGATGTGTTAGAAGCAGAAAAAATGGGCAAGCGTAAGGATTTGAGCAAGTTTGACAAGTGCCAAATTGTGATGGCTAGACGACTTGGTCAGAGCTTCTCCAAAACTGCAGCTCTTGTGGGGTGTTCCCGGTCTGCAGTGGTCAGTATCTATCAAAAGTGGTCCAAGGAAGGAACAGTGGTGAACCGGTGACAGGATCATGGCTTATTGATCCATGTGGGGAGCGAAGGCTGGCCCGTGTGGTCCGATCCAACAGACGAGCGACTGTTGCACAAATTGCTCAAGAAGTTAATGCTGGTTCTGATAGAAAGGTGTCAGAATGCACAGTGCATCACAGTTTGTTGCGTATGGGACTGCATAGCCGCAGACCAGTCAGAGTGCCCATGCTGACCTCTGTCCACCGCTGAAAGCGCTAACAGTGGGCATGTGAGCATCAGAACTGGACCACAGAGCAATGGAAGAAGGTGGCCTGGTCTGATGAATCACGTTTTATTTTACATCATGTGGATGGCTGGCTGTGTGTGCATTGCTTACCTGGGAAACACATGGCACCAGGATGCACTATGGGAAGAAGGCAAGCCGACGGAGGCAGTGTGATGCTTTGGACTGCTGTGAAACCTGCCATCCATGTGGATGTTACTTTGACACGTACCACCTACCTAAACATTGTTGCAGACTATGTACACCCTTTAATGGAAACACTATTCCCTGGTGGCTGTGGCCTCTTTCAGCAGGATAATGCGTCCTGTCACACAGCAAAAATGATTCAGGAATGGTTTGAGGAGCACAACAACGAGTTTGAGGTGTTGATTTGGCCTTCAAATTCCCCAGATCTCAATCCAATCAAGCATCTCTTGGATTTGTGCAGAACAAACAAGTCCGATCCATGGAGGCCCCACCTTGCAACTTACAGGACTCAAAGGATCTGCTGCTAACATCTTGGTGCCAGATACCACAGCAAACTTTCAGGGGTCTAGTGGAGTCCATGAGTTGATGGGTCACGGCTGTTTTGGCAGCAAAAGAGGGACAAAACAGTATTAGGAAGGTGGTCATAATGTTATGCCTGATCTGTGTTGTTTAAAATGACAAAATTTTAATTAAAGGAATGTTCTGGGTTCAATATAAAGAAATATTTGTCGATTACCATTGAGAATAATATCAAATCAGGTTTACATTGCACTTACAATTGATGTATATAGGGCAAGGCATTCCATGTGAAGCTCCTAATTTTTTGTTAAAGCGCTACATTTTCAGGCATTTCTTGTGTTTTTGTATCATTTATTTTGGTACAGTGCCTTGCCCCTCAGACTCAAGTCTAAATTATTTTCTGTGGCAATTAAGAGTTTGATGCCTCTAGGGTTTTAAAAATATTCAGGCTTCTTTTAGTTGTTCTTTGCATCGGCAGTGAAATCAGTGAAATTTCACGCACAACCTAATGAGCATTTCCCTCTCTAGCTTGAATGGAACTATGCCAAGTACAGCAGAACTTCGTGACGATGTGCTGATCTTCAAAGGTCCTGTAACCTATGACATCGCAGGCACATACATCTGTGATGCCACCAACAGCATTGGGACAGGCTCCGCATCCGTTGAGGTCATTGTCACAGGTACATTGTTTATACTTCCTTCCTTCCGAATGCTTAACTGCTTTTGTGCATGTGAATATGCATGTCAGTCTTTTAGGCTTTTACCCTAAGCTTTCACTTGACTGCCTCTGAAACATCACCTAATAAGCATTATCATGTCATTGTTGTGTCAATAAAAAATGTGGACACTCACTCCTAAAACTGTATTTAGTTCTTTGGCCCTAAGCTGTTTTGTTTTTATTCACTTGCTTGCTGGTGCAGCAATTTGCATGTGGCTGCAAGTTGTCTGCTTGTGGCTCCAATGAACCGTGGTCTTTGAGGATCTCCTGAATCACATTTTCCTTTTCGCATGCTGTTAACATAAGGTGTGGTCTATAGAAACGTTGAATAGAAACATGTTGGCATTTACTTGTGTGTTCATGTATGCATAGTTCTTCTGGGCTGCTGCATGGTTCGATCTGTTTGGTGTAATGTCGGCACCTGGGATTGTACAAAGAAAATTCTTCCCCATCCCTACTCCCTCCTTCTACCCATGTTTCTTTTTTAAAGACCTTGTGAAACTGAAATTGTGCTTTGTGGATGTTAGTCATGCCCATTATGCAAGTTTACTCCTCAAAGTTTTGTTTAATTTTTTTTTTTTTTTAAAGCACGTTTACACTACTGTTCAAACGTTTGGGATTAGTTCACTTTCAAATTAAAATTTCCTGATAATTTACTCACCCTCATGTCATCCAAGATTTCCATGTCCTTCTCTCTTCGGTCGAAAAGAAATTAAGGTTTTTGATGAAAACCTTCCAGGATTGTTCTCCATATAGTGCACTTCAATGGCATCCAAACAGTTAAAGGGCAAAATTACAGTTTCAGTGCAGCTTCAAAGCGTTCTACACGATCCCAGATGAGGAATAAGGGTCTAATCTAGAGAAACCATCACTCATTTTCTAAAAAAAATTACAATTATATACGTTTTAACCATAAATGCTCATCTTGAACTAGCTCACTTCTTTTTCTCTATTAGAATTCCGGCAGTGTAGACACTGCTAAGTGTATTACTGCCCTCCACAGGTCAAAGTTTGAACTAATTGTTATATACTTGCACTAGCATATTGTATATGACAATTTAGATCAAACTTGTGGAGGGCAGTAATACACTTAGCAGCATCTACACTGCCGGACTTCTAATAGAGAAGAAGAAGAGAACTAGTTCAAGATGAGCATTTATGGTTAAAATGTATAAAAATTTTATTTTTTTTAGAAAATGAGTGATGGTTTCTCTAGATAAGACCCTTATTTCTCATCTGGGATCGTGTAGAATGCTTTGAAGCTGCACTGAAACTGTAATTTTGGCCTTCAACAATTTGGAGGCCATTGAAGTCCACTATAAGGAGAAAAATCCTGCAATATTTTCATCAAAAACCTTAATTTCTTTTTGACTGAAGAAAGAAAGACATGAACATCTTGGATGACATGGGGGTGAGTAAATTATCAGGAAATTTTCATTCGAAAGTGAACTAATCCTTTAAGTAAGATTGTTTTGTTTTTTAAAGATATTAACTCCTTTATTCAGCATGGATGCATTAAAATGGTCAAAAGTGACAATAAAGACATTTGTAATGTTGCAAAACATGGCTGTTTAAAGTAAAGGTTCCTGGACCCCACTTCCTGTTTCAACAGGAAATACATCAACACATGAAAAAAAAACTGTGCACAAGGTCTTTAACAACCCCATATTGTTATACTAACTGGAAGTGATCAATATGACTACCTCTCTCCTTACCCAGAACTCCCTAGCTACCCACACGGTGCGTCTCAGGAGCAACAGCCAGCAGGTGCCATCATTGGTGGAGCTGTTGTTTGTGGCACAGTGCTGTTGGCTGCCATTATGCTCTTGATAGTGTTTTTCTATCGCCGGAGACGCAAGTTTAAAGGAGATTACAGTACCAAGAAGCAAATCCTTGGAAATGGCTACAGCAAGGCTGGAAATGTGCCGCCACACTCCTCGTTACCTCACAGTCTGACTTTCTCTGAAGAATCAGATGAAGAGAAGAAGCTGAAACTTTACAGAGGCTCCAGTGTCTTAGGAGGAAGCGCTCAGGAGTTTCACAACTGCCATGACAGCAGGATGAAAGCCTACTGCACGGGACTGATCGAGGACCATGAGAGATGCAAATGTAATGAGCAGACTTATTTTTACGAGTATGAATCTGAGGTGGAGGTCTCAGTGGACATGGTTCCTCAAATGGATGGCTCTGTCATCTCTAAAGAAGAGTGGTATGTGTAGAATTCAAAACGTTGAACTTCTCAGCATGGTCCTTTTTTGCTATCTTCTCGTTCTTTGCCATCTCCTTCCTTTTGATGCAGGCTTTGGGATTCAAACTGATGTTGGATTAGATTCACCTAGACAGCATTGTTGGCATGAAAATCCAAAATGATGATGGTTGTTTGAAGATTGACCAATGATTGGCCATGTCGATGTGGAAAGTTACTTTTAAAAGTAATGCATCACAAAATTGCTTTACTCCCTAAAAAAGTAACTAAGTGGATTACTTAGTTACTTTTTATGAAAAGTAATGTTGCATTCCTTTTGCGTTACTTTTTCTACCTGGGCTAGGCTTGCTTGCTTGTTTTTTAATAACAACAAAAAAAGTTCTATTTTTGTCAAATGTAAAGGCCCTTTCACACCATCAGTGAAATGAATAAGCCTCAGGCTGAAGGAAATGCATATTTATGCCTGAGCTCAAACAAACCTTTCAGCTCTGCTGCCATTCTGGATTAAAGAAGAATAGGATACAGGAGAGGGAAGTTCAACACTCTTATTTCTAAATCTACGCTAAAGTTATTTCAGCTTATTAGTATGCTTGAATTAGATCATTGAAGGTCAGCAGCAAAGACATTGGTTAATAAAGTGAGATTAAAAACAAAGTATATTTGAGTAATTTAATATAGTTAATTATTACAGGTTTGCATAAAATTCTGAGATTGCATTTCACTGTTTTTATTCAGGAATACTGAATGTTTTTGTGCAAGTGAGATGTGTAAATACATGTTCACATTTAGTCTAGAACTACAATAACCATCATATTTACACAGCGCACACAACACCTCAGC
The DNA here is from genome assembly GCF_024489055.1 of Chanodichthys erythropterus. Lineage (NCBI taxonomy): Eukaryota > Metazoa > Chordata > Actinopteri > Cypriniformes > Xenocyprididae > Chanodichthys > Chanodichthys erythropterus. The sequence goes on along the minus strand of NC_090242.1, from coordinate 22,682,991 downwards.
ACTTTATTTCTCTCACCATGGCATGAGGACAAGAGAGCTGTCAGTCAATAATTGTGAAAAAAGAACTTGCGTTACTTATTTGAAATCATCACAATCCTTCACATAGAAGACTATCCCATAATACATTGCTGTAAACTCACTGGAAAAAAAAGTATATAAGATGGTGAACAAGGCATTATACAGTTGTTATATTTCTTATATTATATCTAAAAAGAGTGATATACATATTTAAATGTTATTAAAAATGAATAATTTTGCCAAATATATGTGTTTGTTGTGGTTGAAATTCCCCTACGCACTTGACTTAAGTTTAACCCGCTCTGACTACATCGGTAACCCCTGACGCCTAAGAATAGCTACTCTGACTACATTGGACAAGCCAGATGCCAAAGAATAATATTCTGACTACATAAGATGCCTAAGACTATAAGTATACTGACCGCATAAAATGGCCAAGACTATAGCTACTCTGACCACTGTTGGGGTAAGTTCATTTCAAATTAATGCATTACAATATTACTTTTGCGTGGGTAACCCCCACCCATGTGTAAAGGCCCTTTCACACTAAAAGAGAAATGAATAAGCCTCAGGCTGAACGAAATGCAAATTCATGCCTCCTTGGATCATCAAAGGTCTGCAGCAAAGACACTGGTTAATAAAGTGAGATTAAATACATAAAATATATTTGTTTAATTTAATATATTTAACTATTGCAATTAATATATAATATTATTATATATAATTATGTGCAATATTCTGAGAGTGCATTTCACAGTTTTTATTCATTTTGAGGAATACTGACTGACTGGCAAGTGCGATAAGTAAACGCCTTCTCATACATAGTCTAGAACTACAATACCCATCATGTTCACACACAACACCTCTGCACTTTACGCCCGATTTCTCTCAACATGGGGAAAGGAGAGCTGTCAGTCAATACATGGGAAAACAAAGTAACTTATTTATTTGAAAAAGTAACTTAGATATTTTGTTGTAAATTAAAAGTAATGCTTTACTTTACTAGTTACTCAAAAAAAGTAATCTGATTGTAATGCGTTACCCCCAGCACTGACTCTGACTACAATAGACGACTAAGGATTAAAACTACAACAGAATACAATAGTTTATAGAATAAGTGCATGTCATAGTTGACATGATTCATTATTATATTATCATAATTTTTCTCTAATATTCATTCTTCATATGTATAATTCTCTGTTACTAGCTAAAAGCAAATTTGGATTCCTTGATACTTCAGCTTGTTGCTCAAGTCATGATGTTAAAGGTTAATAGGTTTTTTTTTTTCCAGACAGCTGTCTAGTTTTGTTTTCTCTTGTTTCCTCTTTTGTTATATTCAGACACACTAACTTTGGCCCAAGTGTTGGGGACATTTATGCATATAAATGTTAATCCAGCAAAAAGGAATGTGAGCTATGTTTAATTAAAAAATCCCTTCACAATGTTTACGCATATAGAATATTGTGCTGTTAGCTTAGCAACATGCTAATTTAAAACTCTATTGAAATCAATTGTGAATTGCATTCTCCTGTGCGCACTCGCAGCACTATTTACGTGACCCAGCAAGTTTCTAACTATTTAGCCATCCAAAATCAGTCACTTTTCATGACATTTAGGATGTTAAATTATTAGGTTTTGTAATAGTGCTGTTAGCTTTTCAACATGCTAATTTCAAACTCTATTGAAATCAGTTGTTTATTGAGTTCTCCTGTGCAGAGTTTCTACCGAGCTAGGTGTCCTAAATCGGTTATTTTCATTGATGTTTAGGATACTGGCTCACTAGGTTTTGTAACAGAGCTAATATCACTAACATACACGAGGCATTCAGTGCAGCCCTTTAAAATGGATATCAGGTTTGGATGAGAATATATGTCTTGACAGTGCCATTGTTTTGAGAAAGCAGTTTCGCCTCGGTATAGTGTTCACTCAAGGACAAGTAAAACTGTACTATAACCTATAAACTGTGAAAGTCTTACACTGTGGATATAATTTTATGCATGATACAACTTTGCCTTGTTTTGTCAGATACTGTGTTTTTGTTATTAAAACTGAATAATGACATTCTGCCTGCTATAAACACAGGTTTCATAATACAATACTTCTCTGCACTGCAGTAGTCAAATATCACCTATTAAGAACATGAACACATGTAGATAAACAATCAAATAAACTGTCACTGTAGCTTTCAAGAATCAGCAATTCAGCAATGCATGTCTCAGTGGCTGCAATCTACAATATCAGGCCTGCTTATGATGTTATGTTCATGTTGTAATTTGAAGTTATTTGAGACTATACAAAAATACATTGTACTATACTGTATAAGTGGTGCGAATTGCTTTATGTAAAATGATTTTATATAAATGACACTGAGGAGCATACTGCTTGAATTGAATTACATTAGCTTTTGGTGTTGTTCAGCTAATGGACTTCCCTAGGATGTGCTGTATCATATTTAATACTTTGTGTTTTGTGCTATTTGAATTTGTGTTTTTTTTTATGTTTATTATGCTGCCAAGACAAACATATTCAGATATACAGTGTTTGTTTTTGCTGTTCTTGTTATTTGTATTTATTGTGAAATTTATTGTGAAGTGTTAATAAGTCTTGTAAATTCTCGGGTGAAATAAATAAAAAAGTATATCAATTCAGTTAAAATAATCAAGAAAAAATTACAATATAAAGTCTTTGTCTGGTTGTGAAGCCTATTTCGTATAGTGTGTATTTACATTGAGCGCAAATAGTGTCCATTGTTGGCAATCGCTGTTTACACTAGCTCCACCCACCAGTGTCTGGTTGGGCCTCTCAAGTTTTAAAAAAGATGCACTGATTTAAACTTTTTCAGTGGCGCACCAGTACGCAGCAAAATCCCCAGAGTTAAATCAACTCTTCTCAGAGTACATATGGTCCCTCTCTAAATAGTGTTAAAATAACACGGAAGCAGAGTTAAAGTTAATAAGATAATTAAGCAATTAAGTGATGATTGTGCATTAGTGATGAACACCTGCTGTTAACAAGCAGAATCACTGAAGAAAAGAGAAACACAAGAACTACAATTGACTTCAGTCACAGCCTTATTAATTGCTTAATTATCTTATTAACTTTAACTCTGCTTCCGTGTTATTTTAACACTATTTAGAGAGGGACCATATGTACTCTGAGCAGAGTTGATTTAACTCTGGGGATTTTACTGTGTAGCTAATACGGCTCACAGGCCTGAATTTTAACACGATTGACGTGAGTTTGAATCCGTCTTTTGCTAAGTTTGCGTTTATTTTCAATAAAAATGAAAATAATGTTCTAAAGGTGCGAACGAGTGTTTAATAATATTAAAAGTGTTTATTGAGTAGGGTTAGGGGAAGGAGTAGGGAGTAGGCAGCATCCATTTAATAATTTTTAATAAATATAATCATTTACACTGTGATATTATTGCATCCTGTTAATGTACAAAAATACTTAGGTGCAAATATCTGCCAATAGATAGTATCTAATTACTATTTACTCTTATTGCAAAAAAAAAAAAAAAAAAAAAAAACTGATACTTTTACTTGGTGTAAATAGAATCTATAGCTATTTTCACCTAATGTAAATAGCATATCGCTAAGAAAATACTGCTATTGTCACTTAGTGTAAATAGCATCTATCACTAAGAAGATACACTATTTTAGCAAATAGCTGCTAGTATTTTGCTTCTGATATAATATATCTAAATCAATAAATTAATAAGCTCCATTTTCCAAGCAGAGCAATTTAAGTATGTTTGGGGTCATCTGGTCTGGACATTCTTTGTGGTGTGGGTCTCTTATTTGAGGTTGGATATGGGTCTATGGAAACATTATGCCATTAACATCTCTTTTACAGCCATTAGAGCACCCCATGACAAATCCCCTTCTTACTAGTTGCCATTGACATTGTTGTTTTATGTACACAATGACCTAAGTGAAAGCTCCCATGAATACCTTCCATGGCAGCCCCGTTTGTTGGTATGAGTTTGCACAAAAGAAGGGCATGTAAGCTAATGTGAGCCGGATGTGTGGGTTTTTTCTCATCAACACGAAACAATAGGACTTGAGCTGAACAATAGAGCTATTATCATTAATGTTAAAGCAGAAACATGTTTCAGAGGCATGTCACGTTTGAATCATTTACAATACTTTACGTTGAAATACTATCCGATTATTTAAAAAGTCAGTGACAGTGATTGTGTGTTATGTAGTGTATATATGGTTGAATTAGCAAGGAGATGCAAAATATTTATATTTCCTGCAGAGAAACCCCAGTCACTGAGCGCTGCAGAGAGGGTGATGGGTGTCCTTGGATGGGTGATTGCACTGGGCATCATCCTCAGTATAGCTGGCACAATATATTTGGTCAAAAAACAGCAGCGGCACAAACACGCAGGATCAGACAATGATTCGTAAGTACTCAACTAAAGATACCTGTTCCAAATCCTCACACTTTACCAGTGAAGCCTGTGTAATTATTTTCTTACCCCATATATATATATATATATATATATATATATATATATATATATATATATATATATATATATATATATATATATATATATTTTTACTTCCACTTTTACCTAGCTAAATTGTACATCTTCATATATACAGTGTTAGTAAATTAGTTTATATATACAGTCAAACCAAAAAATTTTCAGACATTTTTTGATATTTTTGATATATTTTTATTAGTGGGTGCAGCACATTATAGTTCATTTATGTAAGTGAGGATGGTAAAATAAAGTAAAATGTGACATATTATACCCTAAAATTTTTCATACAGTGGACTACCAGTAAAATTGATCAAAATTTGTAACCAAAAATTATTCAGACACTTTGACCTGACCATGTTTTGCTTAAGTGTTATCTGACATAATTAAGATTATTTTTTTCTGACAGTTTATCTTGTCATATTTTATTACCATTTTTTAAACGTTTTTTAGTGAATAAACTGTATTAATGAATGAAATGTTCAAGGTGTCTGAATAAATTTTGGTTTGACTGTATGTGTATATATATATATATATATATATATATATATATATATATATATATATATATATATATATATATATATATATATATATATATATATATATATATATATATATATATATATATATATATATATATATATATATATATATATATATATATATATATATATATAAATGTTTTATTATATATTATTATTATTTTATATTATTATTAAAAATGTAAACAATAATAATGTTTTAAAAAATATTAAATCCAGTGTTACACATATTATATATAATGTTGCACATATATTACACACAACTGCTTACATATATATTTAAATAAAATTTTATATTATTTATGTCATGTTGAATATATATGTAGCCTATTTTTTAAAATATAATTTAAATATAATAAAGCTTTATATTATAAGTTTATATTTCTATATATATTTGAAATATAATAAAATTATAATTATAATATTGTTATATATATATATATATATATATATATATATATATATGAGACATTTAATATTATATTTTTTTAGAATATATATATATATATATTATTAATATTATATACATTATTAAATGTGGTATATATAACAATATTATAATTGAATAATTATAAATAATTACAATTTTTTTTTTTCCTAAAGTTTCTGACATCTAAGACTGAGACTGGCCTGTAGTTGTTTTATGGCATTGTTTTAGTTCTCCATCTCTCCCTCTATTATTGCAGGAATAGTTCTTCCCCTGCCCACAAAAAGCCTTCTTCGTCTAAAAAGAAGACAGCTGATGACTTCCAGGTAAGAGAGCACTCAGTAAAGCCACAGAAACACCAGTATAGCCTCTGTCCATTTTATCAGATGAAAAGAAGCACTAATGCACCATGGTCTGGCTACCGACCTGAATAGAGGTAGTGAGGCTTTAATGATAAACCTGAATTGCCTTTTGCCTCAGCCTCAGTGAGTAGAGAGTGCCTCCTACTGGAGAAGAGATCAAACATGCTGTTACTGCGTCCCTGTTGAGTCCTAATACCTCTCACAAGACCCCATCAGGTGTATTTTATTATCACAGTGTGTTTTAGCAGCAACTCCGTATAACTTTCTTAAACTTTGCTACTTTTTAAACATTTATGTATTCTGAATTGGAAAAAATGGACCAGGTTTGAGTGTGCCAGCACCAGTATGAGTAATATCAGGGTGACGGTGTCAGCCGCGTGCCTGAGCGCGCTCATTAAATATACACAGCACTCATTCTCTCTATCTGACCTTGTATCTTTGTTCCCACAGAGCCCCGGGAGGTTCTACGATGAGCTCCCAAACACGGCCGACTACGTGAGTTACCGTTTGGCGTGTAACAAAGAGGATTATCTGGAGCAGCACTCTCCTCCCATTCAACCTCCTCTGACCTTCCTGCCCCATAACCCCTACACTCAGCACAGCAACCAGACCGCCATATTCACTTACCCCACACCCTCTGGCCCCATATCCTCATACACCTTCCCGAAAGAGCAATACGTATGAATACATTTGCGACCTCTCTCTCTCATTCTGTCTTTATTCAGCTGCACTGGTTATTGTGTACTTTTTTGTATTGTGTTCTTTCTGGAATATTTAAAAAAAAAAAAAAAAAGATTATTCTCTAGGCACAATTGGATTTGCATGTGTATTGCATGTCAATTTTTAATAATTATATTGCTTAGATTAAATCAGCAAATAATTAGATTAAAGCATCAGGAGAGATTCTGATTCTATGTACAGAATAAATGATCTTAAAGTATGTCGGTGGTCCGTACACCCCATGTACAACAGGCCCATATTGTCTATTGTATTCTGTCATTTGGGATTTTCACACTGTATCTGTTTAATTTCCGAACAGGTTTACCTAGTTTTACCTAGCTGAATGTAATGTTTTAAAATAAACATTATATTTATTATTTTCAATACTATCTACTATTTTTACTTATTTTATATTAAAATGGGTCTTTCGTAATAGTGAAACATGCGACAATCACATGATCTATGAGCAATACTTCACATAATAATCATTATTCATATTTCTTTGCATCTTTAAATTGTATGTGCTGTATATATATGTGAGATTTTTTTTAATGCACCAGCATATTCCAGGATGCATTTATGTAGAACTGTGAATCTCTTTGGTCATTTGTCCTTTATTATTGTTTACATTATGCTTTGTGACATTCATGCACAAAGGTACAAAGTTCTTTCATCCACTGCAATATTAATAACTGCATAAAGAGTATTTACATAGTGTATAGGTTTGAGACAGTGGCAGAAATATGATGCATTACATTATATGTATTTGTGTGTTGTTACAGTGACCATCTGGTATTGAATAAGCTGTTAATGATGTAAATTAATGTTTTAACCACTTGTGATTTTTTTTTCTCTTTTCTACTAATAAATAAACATTGGATTGAATATAAATTGTTTGGTTTTAATATGGCTGATTATATCTGATAAATTTGAATACTTTCTTGCATTTTACCAGGATATGATGATGTAATACAATGCAAAGAGTATTGAGGAAGTGATGATTACACAAGATTTATAATAAAAATAATCTGATTAAATCTATTTATAGACTGCATTTAATATACATGACATACTGTACGCCATCTGGCCTGAAAATGACTGGTTTTGTCTGGTTACAGAATGATTTAAACTAATCACATAACTCAGATTATGAACTATTTGTATGAGTGTGTTTGTGTGTCAGTAGTGGAGCAGCTGTCTTTCTTGTGTTCAGACCAATAGTACTTGTATAAGAACCTATTGTATTACATAACAAAATAACATTATTCACAATGTTTATGTAATATCATTTTCATTGGCATCTGTGTATTTGGATTGGTCTCTCTGCCTTTGGTGTGTTTGTCCACTTTACTTGGAAGCGGAACATGAGAAACTCATGAATGAATGAAGGGAGGCACTCTGTTTCCTCTGCTTGGCTGAGGCGTCATGGATGGAAACACACACACACATAGTACAAGTATAATTCTGACCTCAAACCCAGACAGGGATGAGCTCATAGAAGAGCAGGGATCTGTGATTAAAGTGCATCTCCTCAAGCTGTGAACCGGCAACTAACCCTGGAATCTAAATACAGAATTATTATTTTTTTAATTGCACATTAGCCATGGCCTACATTTATATGCAGCCTGCATTAAAACATTTCTGTAGTTAGACATGGACAGCATAGATGGGTCAATTTAACAAATCCAAACTGATGAAAAAGAGTCTTTTTTTTGTGAAAATTTAATTCATAATTTAAAATCTGTGTATCGATGAATTAACTTAATGCTGTCAGGCAATTACCACTGTTATTTAATATAAGCAATTGTTTTTTGTTTTTATATAAGAGATAAATCTTTGTGATGGAACTCTTAATGTATCAGAGGTTTTTTCTTTCTCACTGTGGGTGATGGAATGTAAGAACGGCCATCCATCCCGCCACCCTCAATAATAGATGAGACACAGCTATCATTGTGTCATCCTAAACCTTTCTACTCCAGTCTGCTGTATTCTTGTACATGGAGGGGAAGGTCTGTGAATTATTCAAGCCAAATCAGTTTAGAGAGACTCGGTTGCCTCTTTCTCTCATTGAGCCTGTGGACCTCGACTGTAAACATAAGCTCGGATCGGTCACATCATATTTACTGGATATTTCTATCTTTTTTCGGCTTTTTTGGAGACAGCTGTTGTGCCTTTTTACATATTGGTCAAGGCATTTGACACGAGATCATGGCACCATGGTCCAAAGAGTTTTAGGGGTGCCTTATATCTGTCTGACTGTTTTATTTCTACCCCTCATCCAAGGTAAGAAACTCAAAATCCATTTTCAATATTTTTTAATATTCTATTGAGTGCTAATACTTTCAATCATACATTTGTTAGCTGCTCCATTTGATTAGAAGTATTTTTCTTTTTCAGACACATATGCATATATATACATATATATACACACCCTTTGTACCTAAATAAATGCTAATAATATCTTGGATCACTGCCACCTTTATTATTATTATTTTCTTAAATTATTAAACAATATTGTGTGCTGTTCCTCCAGGCGTAGAGATCTTGGACCCGGGGCAGGTGGTATACCATGAGACCAAGACCAATGGAGTGGTGGGGCGTGGAGTGATCTTGGAGTGCGGCCCCACCTTGCCTGATGTCTACATCTGGGGTTTCACCCAACCGGGCACAGACACCATCCGTGCTGTGGTGTACAACTTTGGGAAGGGTCCCAAAATACAGAAATTAGCCAATGACTTGGGTGATCTGACAGTAATTAGCAACAGCGCCTCTCTGTCCATTGAGAAGCTTCTTCTGGCTGCAGAAGGAGTATATACCTGCCAGGCACTGTATGATACCCCAGAGGGAGCCAAGCTGTATTACTACTATGTATTTCTGCATGTTCTAGGTCAGTGGTAATCAGAGGTTGTCTAAGCACTGTCTGAACAATGGCTGACCATGTTCAAGGTTCAGTTAGATTGGTAAACGGCCAAACGGTAATCCTAAATTACCATCATACTGTATGTTACCGGTATGCCCAAAGGTCTTAACTAAAGTATACATCAAAACTATTGTTGTTGTATTGTTTACATCAAGGAATTTTGACTAAAGAAGTCTTGTGACTAACTAGTGATTTGTGGTTAAGTATAACTTTGGCAATTAGCAAGAATTGTTTGTTACCATCTACTAAATGTAAAGGTAATTTCCAATAGTAAAACAAAACAAAAAATGTTAAACTGAAATAACATTGACTTTTTTATTGTTTAGTTTGTGCCAATAATGTTATTACAGCCACTCTTTCTTGGTCTATCAGTAATGAGGTTCCATTTTGCAATGACTTTAACAGTGCCAGTTACCAAACCTTACATTGTGATGAGCGACTCTTCGCCAGTGGAGGGCACTTCAGTGACCATGCGCTGTGGCCTGGAGAATGGCACGGGTCCTATTAATTACATATGGGAACAGGAGAGCCGGGAAAGCCAGCTCACCATCATGGCCGAGATCTATGATGACAACCGATTCAATGTCACTGACGTCAACCGCAATCACACTGGATGGTACAGGTGCCTTGCCAGCAACCTAGTCAACCAGCAGCGCAGTGACCGAATCTGGCTTGACATAATTTGTAAGAGACTCCCAAGTACTCTTTGGTGCATCTTATAATTTGATATGAAAAGAAATTTAAATAGAATCTGCATCTCTGTTTCTTTTCCAGTCGGTCCAGACCAGCCTCAGATCGATGTCACCCCTTACTCAGTGACAGAGCGGGGTTATTCCGCCCTGGAAAAAGAGACGGTTTCCCTCCTGTGTCAAGCTTCTTCTAATCCTCCGAGTCAGTACGTCTGGTTCTACAACAACTCCCAGGTGTACACAGGTCCACAGTTCACCATCACCAAGGTCCTACGCATGCACACGGGCCACTACGCATGCCTGGCTCAGAACACTTACCTCAACACCCGCTCCAGGAAAACCATCACCCTCACCGTCTACTGTGAGTGCTCCCACAAACCCGTGCCTGGATTCTAGTGGCCATCTTTGCTGTTTCTTCAATCTGTCCTGATAGAGTTCTACAGCTTCTTCAAGATTGCTTCTGAAATTTCTTGCCTTTGCTTCCTCTTACATCTTTTCCTTTACACAAACATGCTCACATGAACATACAGACAGTTACGTAAACAAAGGTGTCAGGATTCCAGAGTGGCCGATTGTGGACCTGCATCTGGACGAGGTGAAGGACAGTTCTGAGAGCTGAAGGTATACAGCAGGTGTGATTGTTTCCGTGCTATGACAAGTCAAGAAAGGCCAAAAGGCCTTGTTTTGTCATAACACCTCAATCCCCCCTTCATGCCTTGAATGTACATCTATTCTTGACTGACCAAGAATGGCACTAACATCGATACTGTATAGTAACACAGCAACACCTTCTCATGATATGTCTTAAAGTCTGGCTCAGTTGAAACAGGAATGGCAAAGGCAAATCCTAATGGGTGATGTTTTTTTACCAGATGCCAATCCAATATTTCTTTACGCTTGAACTTTCTAGAAGTCGACTACCTCTTACTTCTGTTTAGATAAATAAGACACCTAATCCGACCTCTTCATTCGGCTCAAATTCAGGAGTGCTTCTCTGCCTCTATCAGTTTCCAAAATTGGCCCAAATTACCCTGGATCCATTTCACTGCCCTGTGTTACACAATGGTTTTGTTCCCACAGATCCTCCAGATGGCGCTCCAACATGCTCGATCCTACCAGTAAGCAATTACACTGACCTGGCCCTCCGCTGTACCTGGGAGGGTGGTATCCCTGCAGCCAGTTTGAGATGGACCCCGTATGTGTTTGGACAAGAGAGCGAGGGATTCACAAACATCACCAAGATTCAGAAAGGTGAAGAGACTGCAAACAACACTGTGTTCATCTGTCAAGGCTCACACATCGCATCAAACGAAATCAAGAGCTGCAGTGCCAGAACTTGTAAGTGTAAAACTAAGAGCACCTAGTCCACGTTGAGATCACGTCAGTAAATAATTTGTACATGCTCTTGATCCCAGGGAAGCCTTCCGGGGAGCCAAAGTGTTCTGCATATGCAACTCGAAATAATGAATACCTAATGCTGTCCTGCTCCTGGGAAGGTGGGTTCCCTCGAGCCCTGGTGTGGTGGGCATCCAGCTCAGGGGACATGCAAGGCACATCTGAGGAGAATGCCAACATCCTGGTTCTGCGGTCAAGCGCTACCTACAGTGGCAAGGCCTTTATATGCTATGCAAAACATCCATTGACTAAGGAGACAAAACAGTGTGCTTTAAAGCTGGGTAAGAAAAAGTCAATCTTTTTTCAGCACTCATTTAAAACAGTAAAATAATCCATTTAAAACTGTCTCATTTCTTACTGTCTTCAGAGGCACCAGTCCTAGTGACCCAGCGCAGTGTGATGTCTGTCTATGAGGGTAGTGATGTCCAACTCACCTGTATCTTGAGTAGAAACTACCCTGTCACAGAGATCACATGGTACAACAACCTGAAACAGCATGTGAATGAGATTCCTAAGAAGTATGTCCTGGAGCGGGCCGCTGCCTGGACCAACTTGACCGTGCGGGAAACGGACAGTGAGACAGACAGTGGCCAGTACTGGTGTTCAGCTACTAATGCTGTCGGAGGGGCAGAGATTCCCATTATGCTGATGGTCAAGAGTAAGCAAGCCTTTAAGTATTGTACTGACATTATACTTGATATTCAGTACTTACAATACACTTGTACACTACATATACACATATGGATGGATACTACTATAACTATCTCAACTGAGGCAGCTCATTAATTGCTTGTTATACATCAATGAATAACTTTCTAAATCATCCTATTCAGGGTATCCAATGCCACCAAATATAAGCATCAGTAGGATCATTTACAACAGTCGTCAACGGACAGATGTTGACCTAGAGTGGCAGCTCCAGACTGATGGTGACTTCACCGGGTTCTTTATAGAACGCCAGAGGCTCCCTGAACCTGTGAAGAAACGAAACGGTGGTCTTCCCTGGCAGAAATTGGTAGATCTGGATCCTGATTCCCGAAGCTTCCAAATCAGCAATCTGGATCCCTTAGGATCCTATGCATTTCGCATTACTGCCATCAACCATCGCACCATTGGAAACCCTTCGGAGATAAAGAGCCCAGGTGAGAACACTTACAAGGTACATTGAAAATCTGATCATCAATGCACATATAAACATGATGCACATCAAAATACCCTAGAAAAGCAGAATATAATTTGATGCTGTTAACAAAATGTTAAAGATTAGTGTTTTGCTGATGATTTTTTTTTTTTTAGTTATCACTCACTGAATATCTAATGCCGTTGTTTTTTGTTTTGTTGTCCATTCAGGTGAAATGCACACTTGACCACTTCCATACCCACACATCTGCATCCTTCTATCCCTTTCCTCTTACACGACCTGCCTGTCAACTTACCCTTTGACCTTTCCTGATATTACTGTCTACTCATCTCATTCTATCTTATAACTTACCTCTAAAAAAAAAAAAAAGCGTATGATCATATATGCTAATAATACTAAAACAACTAGTTAACCCAAGTGAATGTTTAAGCTTGTTCCCCAAAACCAGTAACATACATTACAATCGATATTATGGAGTAAGAGCTCTTATAAACTCTGATTAAATGTCCGATTGACATGGTACACTATGCAATTGTGACACTGATATTGTGAAGCTGATATAGGTATGCTGTCTTCCAGCCGACCCTCCATTCAATGCCTACCCAGCTGTGATCGGGGCAGCCATCGCGGGCATGATCATAGCCACAATAATCACTGTACTGCTCTTCATGTATGTGGTACGGAACCGCAACAATAACCCACGTGAGTTACACATCCTTAATGTTTAAAGAAATCCAATTTTTTTTATAGTTAACACTAGCATGGCTGGATGCTAATACCATTTTTAACACTTTACAGGGCTTCATGACTTGATATTTGGAAGGTATGTTTTAATAATTGATATTTTACAGTTATTTGATTGCTCTTTACTATTTATTTACTTTACTATTTTGTGTTTTTCAGGCAGAATAGCCAGTCTAGAGAGAACATTAACTTCCCTGAAGATGAGGTTCCTGGAACAGCAGAAGGGGAGAATGATATAGGACAGCCAAGTTCATCAATTAGTCCAGGTACTTCATGCCATTGATACTTCCAACTCATACCAAAACAATAAGAACCTATTTTGTTTACTTCAATAATAATAATAATAAAAACGTTCTCTTACAGCGGCATCAATGGCCCTGCCAAGGCCATCCGCAACACCTACAAACCTTCCCCCTGGCGAGGAGCCAGTCAACGTAACTATTACTGTCATGGCCTCAAGCTAAAGACAAGGCTGATCATAACCATGTTTGTTACCATAAATTTACTACTGGGGGAATCAGGAACACATTCTCATCATCAATAAAAGTAAATTAAGAAAGGGGTGGGGGGGGGGGGGTGCTGAATGTAATTTTATAAGATCAACTTAAAAGTTTACGAGCAAGTGTCTCCCATTTAGATAATATCTAAAAAAAGATATTAACAGTAGGATTGTTATATATATTTTTCTACATTTACCACTTGCTTCTGAAGATAATACCAAATACATCAGCAATCCTACACCAGTACACTGATTTTGCATTCATCAATGAACTCAACTGATTTTAACTGCAATCACATGGTTTGAGGTAAATCAATCATTTAGGTAAATGACTATGATATTTTTGAATGAATTGTCTTTGTAAGTAAAATGCACTAATTTCTGAACTCAGCGTTTAATAAAATGAAGGCTGAACATGACTGGAATTAATTAGATTCTTTCCTCTTCTAATTTAAATAAAGCTATTTCAAAGCCAAACAGCATTATTAATGACAGATTTATTTTAAATTTTGTTTTCACGTTCAATTTTACTTGCATCTTAAGGAGCAGAAAACAAACCCTCTTCTTCACAATAACGGAACACAAATGAACAAATGAACAGATGAACTAAACTTGACAGTTTCTCCTCACTCCTTCACTCACTGATCAGAGAAACAGACATATACAACTACAAATATACAAATCCAAACATGTTCCACCATCATAAAACAACTTAGTGTGTGTACGCATGTGTGAATGCAGACTTTGCATGTTAAAATGAAGACACACATCAATTCAAAGGCAAAACCTTTTGGTTACTAATAATGTCAGACAGCTTCAGTTTCAGTTTCAGGAATATTCTCTTGAATTCCAAACCGTCCCCCTAGAATACAAAAGAACAGTTTTGAGAAGACAGAACTGAACCATTTTAAACAATAATATTATTACAAATATTTTAATAATAATTAATAATAATAATAATAATAATAATAATTCTTTATTCAAAGATTCTTGATAGTTTTAGTTGTGTTGACAAAGCAGTTAATTTAGAATCATCATAGAGAAGTACATGCATTACAGCCATAAATTATTGCATAAAAGTAATACACTGATTTTGCTTACCTTTGACAGCCGGAAATCTACTAAAATGCGTTCCTCCATTTCCAGGAAGTGCACTATGAAGATCAGTTTATTATTGCGGCGATCCATTGTGGACACCGTCGCCTATGAATAGAAAGAGAGAAAAAGGGACAAAAACAAGAAGATTAATACATTACATGGTTCAAGATTTAGTGCAAAAAAATACTTTAATGTAACAACTGATTGTTTTATCTGGTTACCTGATTGGTGCAGCTCTGTTTCCATGTGTGACCCATAGCAATGCAGGCATCACGGAGAGCAATGCAAGATGGCTCTGCCTTCACCGTAGTAAAGAACCTGGTCATCCTTCTCACCAACCGCTGCCATGGGTTCTGAAAGGAAAAAAATAAAAAATTAATAGTAATTAGCATATATTAAATAAAGGATAAGAGGAAATTGTTGCGCTCTAAATTGACAAAAAGTTCCTTTTCCTTCAGGTACAGAGCCAAGAAAATACTTAAAAATAGAAAATGTAGCTGACCGCACATGAAGACTGAAGAGGTCTAGAAATACATATAAATTTTATAAATTGCATGGTGCAAAAAAATGCAAAGTGCATGTGAATTAAAAACAAATGAGCATGAGATCTATTTATTAAATAAATAAATGGATTAAAAAAAAAATTGTAAAATGCAAATAAAAGACCCTTCACCGATTCAAAAGATGTATTACTCTTATCTGTATGACCAAGAATGACAGAGTATTATTAAGTGCAAGTAGTCACACCAGTGGCTCCATGTTAGCTGTCCTATAGTAAGCGCACTTTTATTCTGCTTTCACTTTTTTCCTGCGACTAATAAAATTTTGGTCGACTAAGCCTCTTCTCATTGACTAACGGTTCGACGACTATTAGGGGGCAGCCCTACAGCATGCTATCATTTTTTTATTAATTTTATAGAATAGGTTACCTGGCTGGCACCCGGAGTGCCAAGCAGTTGGCTGCCCAGCAACATGTGGTCAGGACAGGTAGGCTGTGAAAAGCTGACACTGACATCTGTATGCACTGTAACCTCCTTCTGCTCCCACAATCCCTGCGGCTCAGGCTGAGAGCTGGAGATCTGTGCTCTGTCATCACTGAGGAAACACAGTGGATGTAATGGATGTGCACCTTAGATGTAACTAGTGAACAGTTTCTCTGCCATTTACATTAATTTGTTGTACTGACCTGTTTTTTCGTCTCAGTTGTGAGAGTTCTGAGTCAGCCCGATGCATCTTGGTTACTGGTGTGTCACTCTGACGTTTTACTGCTGTGGTCAAAAATTCAGATCCAAAAGAATGTCAAAAATTCTTGAAAGACTCACAGAGTTATTGAGCGGATGTTTGAAAGCAGTACCTGATTTGAAACTTCTGCTAAACCAACGATGTTTCTTAATTTCAGGAATGGTGAACCTGTCCTCTGGATTATGCAGTAATATTTTGGATAGCAGACCTGACAAAGAAAATGAAAGACAAACTATAGCATCAAAGGTGTACTGAGTAGTTTTTAAAATGTTTCTATGAGGTTGTTAGGGTGTTTTGAGAGGTTGCTTTCTGGCCCAAGTCAAAAGAGCCCACATATTTTGGTCTAAATTAAATATACTGGATTAAATAAATATTCTAAAATGCTTACTCAAGGGCACAGCATCAATTTTCTTCCATGGTGTGAGGTAGATCTTCTTCTCCAGCCAATCTAAATATTCCTGACAGTTTTCACTCGGCTGGTCCCATGGTAATTCTAAGGAAAAATACAGTACATGTTAAAATCTTGACATTAACATGCTGTTTCTGAATGACACACAGAATACTGTTTTCCTACCTCCAGCTAACATTGCAGTGAGCACAATACCACAAGCCCAAGTGTCCGCAGGTTGAGCGTGGAAGGCCGAGCGTGACATCAGCTCGGGGGCAACATAGGGTAGAGTGCCACACAAACGATTCAGCGCCCGCTCTCGACCACGGTGACGGAACATGGTAGCCAGTCCAAAATCAGAGATCTTCAGATTATCTGATAGACAATATTTAATATTTTAATAAAATGTTGAATACTATAATATATTTATGAATATATTTTCCTAACATTAATCCCACTCATTTGTAGGATATACTTCTTATGCACACATACATTGGATTTGGCACAGGTTTTAATTCAGATGGCCTTCCTAACACACACTCACACATGCTCCTACAGCCAATTTTACATATCCAATACACCTAACCTGCAAGTCTTTGGACTGTGTGGGGGAAACCAGAGCACCCAGAGGAAATGGTGAGAACATGCAAACTCCACACAGAAAGGACTCCTGGGGCTCGGACCAGGGACCTTCTTGTTGTGAGCTAACAGTGCTACCCACTGAACCACCTTGCCGCCTCTACTTACTATAGTATTGTATGTTTAGATATTTATTGTTACTTTCCAATTTTCTCACTATTTTCCACAGACCCCCTAGCACTCCCTTGCAGTTTAAAAAAATCCATGCACTAAAAGATATATTCTTTTAAGCTATTTTATGGGTGCCCTTACGCTTTTGTCACTGTTGTATATATGTGACCCTGGACCACAAAACCAGTCATAAGTTGCACGGGTATATTTGTAGCAATAGCCAACAATACATTGCATGGGTCAAAATTATCAATTTTTCTTTTATGACAAAAATCATTAGGATATTAGGTAAAGATCATGTTCCATGAAGATATTTCTTAAATTTCCTACCGTAAATATATCAAAAAATTATTTTTGTGAGTGGGTATGCATTGCTAAGGACTTCATTTGGACAACTTTAAAGGTGATTTTCTCAATATTTCGATTTTTTTGCACCCTCAGATTCCACATTCAAATAGTTATATCTTGGCCAAATATTGTCCTATCCTAACAAACCATACATCAGTGGAAAGTAGGGTTGCAAAATTCCGGGAATTTTCAAAGCTGGAAACTTTCCATGGGAATTAACAGGAATATATGGGAATTAATGGGAATAAACAGGGAATTAGCAAAATTGCAGGTTAGCCTATAACAGGGTACTTAAATGTAGCTGAAAAAAAACATCTTGCAACATAATTTTGGTTAAAACAACCATATTTAATGCAATTTTAGTTTAATTTTTACCCTTCACATTCCTCACACAGCACACTACTTACTGCAGGGTTATTGAGGCCACACCCCCTGCAGGCACTGTGCATTCCCCTAGTCCAAAACATGCACATTTGATCAAAAATACAGAAAAAAAAAAATATTGTGAATCATAACTACAATTTAAAATAATGGTATAATAATTGATATACATAAAAATATAATTTACTCCTGTGATCAAAGCTGAATTTTCATCATTATTTCTCCAGTCTTCAGTGTTACATGATCCTTCAGATATCATTCTAACATGCTAACACAACTGTTTCCAACAATGATAATATCAAATAAGTATCAAATCCGCAAAATTAGACTGATTTCTGAAGGATCATGTGACACTGAAATAAATAACACATAACAATTGCTGCAATAAAAATATATTTAATTTACATATTTACTAAATTAGAATTAACTGAATGCGAAAAATAAATAACTTATTTCATGTTATGACCAAACAAAATGTTTATATTTGTTTTATATGGTACATTTTATATAAATATTATAAATCTGTATAAATTTCCCAAAATTTCCAATTCCCATAAATATTTTGCAAAATTCCCCAGGTTAAGTTCCCGTGGAGAGTTTCCAGAAAATTACCGGAACCTTTCCGCCCCTTTGCAAACCCAGTGGAAACCTTATTTATTCAGTTTTCAGATGATGTATAAATCTCAATTTCAAAAAAATTGACCCTTATGACTGGTTTTATGGTCCACGGTCACATATTAGAGTGACTTGAACATTGTATTGCAAGACCATTTAGATGTACCTTTATCATCAAGAAGAATATTCTCTGGTTTTATGTCACGGTGTGTAATCCCAATGCTGTGAAGATATTCCTGTAAGTGAGAGAGATCTAGTTTCACTACAAAGGCGGCTGTAGAGTGAAAACTGTTCACAAAACAAACCTCAGTCAAAGAAAAAGTTTTAAAATAATCAAAAACTTACCACACCAGCTATTAACTGCTGAAAAAACCTGTGTGCCTCCTTTTCTGGCATCCCAACATCTGGTTCTGTTGGAATGAGAGTCAAATGACATTTTGAGAAGAATCTTCAACATTCGCTTGTCACAAACATTCAGACCCCGCCGGATCTACAAAGAAACTAATCCAAAAGAGAAAAAGAAAAACAAAAAAACTCCAATGAGTGTGACTAAATCTAAGTTTAGCTCACCGATTCGGTCAAAAAGCTCTCCTCCACTACAGTACTCCAAGAAGATGTACTGTGTCGTCCCCTCACTCCTGTGCCCAAAGAAACGTACAATGTTGGGGTGTGAGAGCATCTTGCATATGCAAACCTCCTTCTTCACATTCTCTATACAATCCTTGGCCTTTGCCATGTCCACAACTTTCACCGCCACAGCTTCTTCTGTCTTCTTGTTGACAAGCAGTCGCACCCTACAGTAAAATGAAGTAGATCAATACATTTTAAAACTTTAACTGATCAGGATGGCACTAACAAAAAATACACTGGTCACTTACTCGCCGTACGCCCCCTCTCCAAGGGTTTGTACCACATCCCAGTCTTTAACAAAAGGCACAGACATGATCTGATCTGTGGACAAAAGTCAGGACATCACTGAGAACTTGTGAAAGCAAACCAGTTGAGTTTAACTCTATACAGTAATAAGCGGTTCTTAGAAAAAAAGAAGCACAAAGATAAAAAGACTAGAACATTTATACAGAACATATTAGTTTTGAGTAGATAAAATGATGACATATATGCTAAATATGGCTAGGTAACATATTGTAAACAGTGAAACGTCAATTTCGATAATCAGTGGCTGTCCGTTGTAAAATTTATCATACTTTGTCATATAAACATACCTTACGAGTCGCGTATACCAGTGTCGAAGTTGTCCCATGTGAAGCAGGTTGTTTATCTGTTCTTTTGGTATATTTACACGCTAAAAATGTCTACACTGAAATGTCCATATTAGTAATATACAAGAGCGTCCGTCCAAACTTTGGCGCGTTCCGGAGACGTGACATCACCGGAAGAGCTTGAAGAAGAGGATTTTCAAAGTAAAAGTTTGGAGCGCCTAAATTAAGCAATAACTTTAAAAACGAGTGTTAACAGTTTCGTATTAACTGGAGCGTTTTTAAAGAGAAAATTGTTTATGATTAGATGTGAAAATGTTTGTTTTTCGTTCAAGCAATAAAAAGTCATAAAATTAAGTCCGATTTGGGGGCCGTTTTTGTATTGTTTCAAAGCTTGAAAACTATAACGTACAAAATAAAAGCCATGGTGTTCAAGAAAAATAATTTCACAGTCATAAGATTATTTGAGTTTTTGTAATAGGGCATTTAATTGTAGTATTTAAATTTATTTTAGGATAATTTAAAGTTGACAAAGTTGCATCATTATCATTATCACATAACTGAAGTTAAAAGGAGGCCGATGTCGCATGCCGTTGTTATGGCAACATCGGTTCAGTTCCGTAAACACAACTAGACAGGTCGAGGGTTATTTCTCAAACTACCTAGAGTCTGAGAAAGTGGAGTAAAAAACAAAAACCATGTTGACGGCACACCGAAGAAGGACACGGGAAATAACTGGACCTGCACATTCCGTGGCAGTGGTGAGTTATTAGTTTTGTTGGCTTGACAAAATCAACACAGAGAGAGAGATAGAGAGAGAGAAATCTACTATTTATGATGATCATGATTATGAGACCAAATATTCTAACATTAATGAGACCTGATCCAATGTTTGTTTGTTTTTTTCCACGAAGGATCAAAATCCCATAGACTTACTTTGATGGAAAGTTCAAATAAGTGAAAATCTTCAAACTCCTATCTGTCCATCTAAGTTAATCAAGCCAACTGTTAACAGTTTGTTTTCAAACTTTTCACTCTAGTTTTTATATTAGTCTCTTTTAAAATATTTTGAGGCACATTAATGAATGATAAAAGAACATTTTGTGCTAGAGATTGTTTCTTTAGACCGTATATTTCTCTTTGAGAAGACAGCAGATTTGATGTACATATTATGAACATTTTTGTTAGAGTTAATATTCAACTCATATACGTACATTTCAGCGAGCAAGACATCATTTATCCAAAGACATAGACAGCCTGTTTCTGAGGAGAAGGAAACAGGAGGCGACACAGAATGAGGTGCTGGAGTTTACCAAGGATCACAGCTCCTGTGATGTGAGAATGAGATGGGAAAGGAACACGCAGCGCCGGATGGTGTCGGCCACTATTAGTAGACATCTAGAGGAAGCAAGAGAGCAGTACCAGATGGGCATTGATGAGAAGAGGGAAAGGTCTGATTGGAATTACCTCATAAATTATTAAGAAATAGTCTTTCACTGTAATGTAATGACTGTTTGTGTGGCTCTTTTTGACAGGCTTCGTGAACTGCTGGAGTCAGAAGAGCAGGAACTCTTCAGGGAGATGGAGGCAAAAAAGGAGACGGTGTTAGAGAGGCAGGCTAAAATGCTTGAAAGAGCCACGACTCTACGGGAGAGAAGGGAGAGCGAGAGACAGAGACTTGTTGCTGATAAACTCGATCAGCTCTTCAGGTAGAAGGCAAAATCATTAGTAGTTGGACCATCTTGAACTTTGATCCAAAGCTACAAGATTTTCCATCTTCCTTTGTTTTAGAGAGCAGAGTGAGGAGCTGCGTACTGTGCAGATGAAGCGCAGACAGGATGAGGTCTGCACTGAGCGTGAGTCTCAGATCCGTACTAAGGAGGAAGTGCGACGGATGCAAGAAGAAGAAGACAGACTGTTCGCTCAGATGTGGGAGAGCGACAGGCTGGCTAAAGAGGAGCGTCATAACCAGGAGGTTCAACGTCAGAGAGAGAACAACCTCCAGCAGAAGACATTCCTGCAGACACAGATGGAAACGGCTGAGCAGCAGAGAGTCCGGGCCAAGCAACTGAAGCAAGAGGAGGCCCAGTTACTGGTACTGATCATTCAATTCAATTAATTAATCAAATCAAGTTGGAATTATTATTAGGGATGCACAAGATGTCTGTACGTTATTGGTTATAGGTCAATAATATTAGAGATTTTTTAACTGATCCGTATCTGTCGATATTTAATATTTAATTGTGTATCCTCATTTCCTCTATATTTACATTTAGAGGACCTTAAAGGGATAGTTCAACCATAAATGAAAATTCTGTCATCAATTACTCACCCTCTCTTCTTTTGAACATAAAAGAAGATATTTTGAAGAATGTGGGTAACTAAGCAGTTGCTGGTCCCCATTTACTTACATAGTTTGGAAAAAAAAATCTATGAAAGTCAATCGGGACCAGAAACTGTTCGGTTACCCACATTCTTCAAATTATCTTCTTTTATGTTCAACAGAAGAAAGAAATTATTACAGGTTTGGAACAACCTGAGGGTGAGTAAATGATTATTGGGTGAACTGTCCCTTAAACGCTGACTTAAAGTTTCTTTAAATAAATGTTTTTTAATAATTGTTGAGTTTGTTGGTTTAGTTTTGTAATGTATTATTAAATAAAAAAATACATAAAATGTAAATAATATATGAAATGAGTATTAATTATACACTTAATCTATTATTTTTTAAATGAATATTTAAAAACACAATTATTAAAAAAAAATGTAATCTTTAGCAAATCTCAATACGAATATACATTTTTCATACTGTACATTATAATCATGTGATTCCTAAATGGACTTGCAGCAGTAAAAATAATTGATTTTAGTTTTTAGTGTTTTATTTTTCATTTATTTACACAAAATTTTATTGAATTTTAACATTTGTACAAGAAAAGCTGTGCCATTGACTCTTGTAAATGCTGTATTCCTCAGAGAGACCAGAGGGAGATGCTTCGTCTGGAGGCAGAGAGAGAACACAGACAGAAGCTCCAAGACCAGGAGAAACGACGTAAGCAGCTGGACTTTTCACTTCGGCTGAAGATGAAGCGCCTGGCTCGAGATCGCCAGGAAGAGCTGGCTCTGGATATGAGCATCCTGGAGCAGCTTCTGACTGAAGAAAGAGATGAAAAGCAGGATGAGGTCCTCAAAAAGGTTAGACTTCAGCTCAACAAAGGTTCTGATCATCACTTAAAGGGTTAGTTCATCCAAAAATCTAAATGTATGAAATGTTCTTCATGAACAGCTGGAGCACCAAGAGGAGCAGCACAGGTACCGGGAGTATCTAGCAGAGCAGCTCAAAGAGCAGAAACGACAAGAAGCTGAGACGGAGCAACTGTTTGAATCAGAGCTCCAGCAGGCCTGGGCCCGCAGGGAGGCACAGTGGCGTCTGGAAAAGACAGCGAGAGACAGACTCATGAAGGATGTCATGGACACTCGCCGGTTGCAGATCCAGGAGAAGTGTAAGGAAAATGCTTTAAGATCAGGCATTTTATCTACCAAATTATGAAAATTATGGGTGAAGTATATATATATATATATATATATATATATATTTATGATTAATCATAGCGCGTTATGACTAATCATAATATAAATCGACCAAAAAGGGAATTATGTATAGATAACAGATTATCACCAATTATGAATATATATATATATATATATATATATATATATATATATATATATATATATGATCTAGAATTAGTTCTATAGTAGTTCTACACTATCTATCTATATATCTATCTATATATCTATAAAAGCATCAAGCAACTGTTTTCAACATTAATAAAAAAAATAATAACAATAATAAAAACTCCAAATCAGCATATTTAAAATACAAAAGTAAAAAATTAAAAATGAAATCAGCATCAAATCCTCAAATTTAAAATACAAAAGTAAACAAATAAATAAAAGTTATTTTGTATTGTAATGTTATTTCACAATATTACTGTTTTTACTGTATTTTTGATTACATGAATGAAGCCTTGGTGAGCATAAAACTCTTAAAAAAATATTTTTAAAAAATCAATTTAAATGTATTTTATTATTATACATGAAAGTAATAATAAAAATGAAAAATAACTTCTTTTTTTTTATTATTCTCTTTAGTGAACGAGAACATGCAGAAACAAGCTGAGACTTTAAAAGAGAGAGAGGAGCTTGACCGAATCATTCAAGAGAACAAATTGCTGGATGAAGAAGAAAAAACTCGGTAGGTTCCTCTCCTTCAAAGTTGTTCAACTTAATCATACCTATACCAAAACGTACAACAAATGATAATATTTTGTTTCACATATGTCCAGTTTAAGGGAGGCCACTCAGGAGTATCGGGCTGATTTACTGGCTCAGATGCTGCACCGCCAGCACATTCGTGAAGCAGAACAAGCTGAGAAAGAACACGAGTTCCAGAAGGGTCTAATGTATCAGGAACAGTACAATAAGAAGATTCAGGACATCCTTTCAAGGCCCATATCCGGCACGACAGCAGTTCATCCCTTCAGGAGACAAGAGCGCGGCCGCTCCAGCTCAGGTGGACAGTTGGAATAAATCCAACTCACAACATTAGTAACATCTGTAACATTAGTATAAAATATTCTAAAAACAGTTATAGAAAGAAAATAGATTTTTAAAAAAAGGAACGTTCAGTGAAGTTCCTAACTTAAATGCTGAAATATCTGACATGCTCATTTCTGAAAAACTATGCTGTGTGTTTTACTCATTTGTGTGATCTGTGATCAGATTCATTATCCCGTGTCAAAGTTTGTATTCAGACATAAATACAAGTCTGACTGGATTAGCTTGTTTTCATATGCATGTTTAAAAGTCTATTATTTCAAGAAAGCAAATCATTTCAATGAATAGATTGTGAAGAGTGTTCTTTTTGCAAATTAATGAATTAGACTAGAAGACTGAACTAGAAGACTTTCTTATACACCGCCTCTAACAGCAACCATCTAATTAAAAGCAATGAGACACTGTCCACAGTTGCTATGAAACATGTACAGTACACAATACCAAGAGAGGTCAAAAGGCTGAGGTTTAAAAATGACACAATTAATACTGCAGATTATTTCCATAATGATGTGGCAACAAGGTGTTAGACCAATAAGCTGCTGGACTAAATGATTAGTAGGTGAGAGAGAGGGCGGTTAACTTTTGACACTTCAGATTCCACGACAGATTGTGTATAGTAAAGAAGTTATTCAACACCCATACCTTACCTAGGAGTGGTATGGGTGTGGAGCAATTGGTCTGATGTCATTTTTGTCTCCTTTTATTTTTCTTCTTTCTCACTTGGTTGTTCAGACAGGTTCAACTTTTACCTAAGCCAGTTTTGAACTTTACAAAATACTCTGCAACATATGCTATACAATCTTTTAAAGCAAGACATGAGGAATATACACTCTCTGAATAATTCAGAGCTCTAATGATCAGTGTATCTGTGGATATTGGAACAGTTTTCAAGAGAAGAAGATGCGTGAATATGAGCTTTATGTTAAGGTAAGTCAGGCACAGATACTCTTTCATTGTAGATTTCCTTATCACATTATTAATACAGCATGTGGATCACTGAGATTTTAGGTTACAGCTTTATAAATGAATAAATTATATATATATATATATATATATATATATATATATATATATATATATATATATATATATATATATATATATATATATATATATATATATATATATATATATACACACATTACAACCATAGCTAAACACTTCTTTTTTCAAAAAATAATTTTTGGTAATTTTTTTATCTCCTTATTCAGTATGTAAAGACTGAATTTATGTTCCACCCTGTACTTTACACATGACTTGCGTCCACTCTGCACCTTGCAGATAAGAGTAGAGAGGCTGCAGTGTTGCTTAGCTTTGTGTCTTTGATTAATGATGCAGACACTGAGCAAACACAACATACACTATCTGTTTATCCTCGGCAGGTTCTGTTCTCAAATATATCTAGAAAGTTACATAGAAATATAGAGAGAGTTAAACTTCACATGTGTAATCAAAATGAAATGGGCCCACTCAGTTTCAGAGCAGTGTTAACTCGGTGCAATGATGTGTATTCAGATGTTATACTGTATATTAAGTAGTGGTAGCCTATTTTAGCACTACCCCCGGTTTCACAAACAAGGCTTAAGCTAGTCCTAGACTAAAATGCATGTTTGATCTGTTTTAACTGAAAGAAACTTGTATTGACATTTTTTACAGTATGTCAGTGCCATTGCTATGTCTGAAGATGCACACCAGTAATGTTTTTTTCTAGTGTACTTTTATAAAAGCTACTTAAATATCCTAATTGAACTAAGGCTTAATCCTGGCTTAGGCTAAGCCCTGTCAGTGAAACCGGGCCTACATGTTTCAAGGTCTAGCTGAAGCCAAAAATGTATGTAAAATAACAATAATTTCAGAGAGTTAGCCTTCAAGCTAAAATGCTCTCAGATGACTATCAAAAACATTGAATTTAGTAATGTATACAGGTCAATGTATGTAAAATAACAATAATTTCAGAGAGTTAGCCTTCAAGCTAAAATGCTCTCAGATGACTATCAAAAACATTGAATTTAGTAATGTATACAGGTCAGTGATGTATTTTTTATTTTTTTTGTCTGGATCTTGTAAGTCATTCAAAAAGTAAACAAAAATAAATTAATCTCATTGTGAGTTTTATTTATTTGTTTCATTTATTTATTTTTTTAATTAAAAGCAAATGCAATATAGGCGGTGTAACTATACAGAGAAAAGAAAAGTCTTGAAATTCAATTTTATTAATATGTTTATTATTTCTCTAAAAACACAAATAAGCTTTGAAGCTATTCTACATTTAAATGTGCATGTTAATTTGCACATGATTTTATCTAAAGTGACTAACAAATGAGAACCAAAACAAACTTAATCATAAGACTCATAAGCTAACAAACTTCCCTGCAAATAAAGTTTTAAGTGTAAGCTTGTGGTACACAAGTTAGAGAATACAGAAAAGTAGATAAAAACAAAAATATTTTTTTATATTGGATTTATTATAGGAAGCGCCTTTGTTTATGGTTTTGGTTTGTTTTAAAATATTAATTAAAAAGCCATCAATAAGAAAGATATTTTGTTGTCATGTGACAAGAAAATTGTGAGTCAGTAAGTTTTCTAATTTTTATGGACACTCTTTTGTCATTCACACATAAGTATATTTACATCTCATTTACTGCTATGAGGCATGTGCTTGTAGCTTTGCATTTCTCCTCATTTGGAGCTCAGAACTAATTAAAATGTAAACGGCACTTGAACAAAGATAAAAAAAATGTACATATTAACAAAATGATCTCGTAATATTTTCTAATTGCTGACAGACTTTGAGTCCATACAATCTTGACGTTTACGACCTAGCATTTTTATTTCCGTCAACATGCAATTTTTAGTGCAGTGCTGTAATTGGCCAGAGGGTGTCGCTGTAGATACAGCGCCATTGATCCATGATCCTCAGCCACTGCGGTCATGTCAGTCACAGCATGATCGAGTCCGTGGAGACGGGAAGAAGGGAGGGCAGCAACTTCACTCCTGCATTTTTGACAATTGCATTTTTTTTTTTTATTTAAACGATACTTTTTAGCCATCATTAGAAGTATGTGATAAGTCGTAGTCACCGCTTATTTTAACTTATTAATTTTTTTATGCGGAGGATGAAAGGCGCTTTTCTAACTCAACTTCAATTATGGGGACAGACACCTGCCTTGATCAGGCGCGGCTAACGCGCTAACATTAGCCGTCAGAGGGAGTTCAAAAGTACAAACCAGCACAACAGGACGACATGGAGTGGTGACAGGACGCAAGAGAGCTGGATTATAAAACTTGATGGGAATATCACCATACTCAAACGGAAATATTTAACCTTACGTGTGCTGATGTCACTAGTTTAGGTGGGATCTGCTCTATTTGGGATCATGTCTGTGACTGAACTCTACTCTAAGGTGAGTTGCTGGAATAACGTTAGTTTTTAAGTTTTATTCCACCATTGAATAGATAAATAAGTAGATAAATGTAATATGTCACAGATGGACGGTAATAATAATAATGTAATTTACTGTGTGAGATGGTAAACGACGCCAAACGCGTCAGTCTTTTGATAGAGTCTTAAATCTTCGTTTAATGTAGCGTGACTAGCTTGACATCTCTTAATGCATCTAAAAACATCATAAACCCTCACAAAAGATAATCTTCAACTACTTGACGCCCTGCAGTTCTGCATAACTGCCTTTAACTTCCTATAAAACACAGGGAAGTATCGCGGACAGGTGTGTTTGTGTTGGTTTCGGTCTGTAGGTAGTTTCGGCGTTCGCGGTGTCTCTAAACCTACTGAGCTGCCTATCTAGACAGCTTTCTAATGCGGCTTTGATGTCAAACAATGCTGTCTGTGAAGGCAGCTCACTAGGTATTGTAACAGAGACCAGTGTCCATGAGGAGATCTTCCTCTTATTCTTTAGTGGTTGATATTTTAATATATTAGACAATACATTTACGTGTATCTGTCAAAACCAGCAAAGTCAATATTAGGGATAATCAGTAACTGCTGTTTATTTGATATTGCCCTTGAAGACAGGATCCTTGTCCAGTTATTATCAAATTAATCAATTTATTATAGATTATGTCATGAACTGTTTGGGAATAGTATATGACATTTGTTTGGAGAAGGTGTCCCATTTGAATACTTCATTTGGAGAATTTACATCTGTAATTTATTGTGTTTGTTTGAGTTGTTAAAATGACAAAAAATATATATTTTCAGGATTACCAAAGTTATGGAAAACCTGGAAATATTAGGAAAGTGTATATCAGTTTTTCTTAGCGGTGCCTCTAAAATATTTAATCAGATGGAAATTGGAATTTGTTTTGATTATTAATAATTCTTTATCCAACTCTCATCACAGATGACTGGAAAAGTCATGGAGATTCAGCAGAAATTAATATCTTTGTAATTCCACATATAAAATGAATTGATATTTGTTTATTTTTATTATTTTATATTGACCTCTTGTAGAAATATTTCACAGGGAATATTAGCTGTAAATATGATATTACAAATTAGGAAGGACCTTGGTGTATCCTCATATTTATCATCACATACTAATGTTGCAGATGACTCATTCTTTCCAAGTTGTTTGGGCCTGTATGCAAAATTAATATTGTTTCTTTTCCTCCAGTCCTCAGCCTGGAGTGAACTGTTAAGTTCAGCCCAATTAAAATAGTGTCACCATAAGGGTGGATACATATTACACCTGTTCAATCCCTTATGTTGTCCTTTGTGTTTTTATCAGATATTTCACCCCAAGAGTATTCCACAGTTTTCAGTTATAACTATTAGCTTGTGTGCTGTTATCTTAACGATAACAGACAGATAAACTTAAACTTAAAGGGATAGTTCACCCAAAAATGAAAATTTGATGTTTATCTGCTTACCCCCAGTGCATCCAAGATGTAGGTGACTTCAGTCGAACGCAAATGATGATTTTTAACTGCAACCGCTGCCGTCTGTCAGTCAAATAATAGCAGTAGATGGGAACTTCAACTATAACAGTAAATAAAACTTGCTTAGACAAATCAAAATTAAAATTAAAATTGTGCGAGAAACCGAACATTATTTATATAATTTTTACCTCTAATACACCACTATGTCCAACTTCGTTCAACTTCCTGTTAGTGAGGTCAAAAAACGCGTTCTGAAGACGGAAGTGATGTCTCACCCATATACTTCAATGAGTGCGAGACATCACTTCCGTTGTCAGAGCGCGATCAGACCTCACTAGCCGGAAGCTGAACGGAGTTGGACATAGTGGTGTATTAGAGGTAAAAAATGATATAAATACTGTTCGGTTTCTCGCACAAACCGATCGTTTCGTGTCTTAGGACATTAATGTGTCGTCACAAGCTGCAGGGTTTCATTTGGATTTGTCTATGGAAGTTTTTTCGACTCTTATTGTTCAAGTTCCCATTCACTGCTATTATTTGACTGACAGACGGCAGCGGTTGCAGTTAAAAATCATCATTTGCGTTTGACTGAAGAAAAAAAGTCATCTACATCTTGGATGCCCTGGGGGTAAGCAGATAAACATCAAATTTTCATTTTTGGGTGAACTATCCCTTTAAACTCAAAAAGACAGACAAATGGCCAAACCAGTGATGCCATGTAACCACCCTGCCCATGTGTAGCACATGTACTATTGAATAGACAGGCATTTTTAGCTGTATTTTATTATTATTATTTGACAGATCTCATTTCTAAGTCATCTGTGGTAACCCCCCACCACCCCCTCTCATCTCCTAATTAAACTTCATAGTCTACTTTTTGATAATCTGTAAGACCAGGGAGAAAATCTTCCATCTGTTTTTTGGAAATAGTCTTTCCTTCCTTATTGTGATGTTTAAATCCAAGTGAAATGTCTGTTTTGATTTTATGGCGGCTTTAAAATGTTTCTCTTCTGGGAAAATGGACCAAATATATTGATGACTCATCCTGCACTGGCTATTAAAAAAAAGATGTTGCCTTTGATACAGTAAAATACTTTTACTAAATATAAAAAAAAAAAATTTACATTATTGTTTGATGCTCCCTGCTTTGTGTATGTAAGTTACTATGTAGCCTTTTGTTGGAGCTTTGTGTCTTTGTTTGGTTATTGGTCTCAGAAAGAGGATTAGTTTGGGGCACAATGCACCCCAGCTGAAGTTTCGACCCCCTCCTCAGTGGGAGGTATTGTTTAGTTGACCCTAACACAGCCTAGATTTGATGGGGCTAATGTCTCTTTTTGTCCATCCCAAATAGACTCTCTTTTCTTCTGCCGTGCTGTAAAAGAAAAACACCCCCTTTCTATTTTTGTTCTCTGTTCTTTTTTTGGTGTAATACATGGTCATCACTGTATCTCCTTGATTAAACCATGTGCTACAGTACGTCACTGTCGAGGTCTCTCAGTGCCTCTGGGCAGGTAAACAAGTCGTGCTCAGGTCCTGGGGGAATGTACCATTGGGGTGGATGTGCGATCACACTCCCTCCACTCATAGCTGGGCTAATGCCACCGCTAAGGTAACTGATGCATAAAGTCTCTCTCTATGAGGAATGGAGAGAGAAATATAAGAGAAGCACTTAAGATGTTTTATTGTAATGTTCATGCACATTTTTATGTAAGAAAACAAAGTACCTCTGTGAGTTCCTGTATAACTTGTAATCTAAATTATGGCAGGTTTTAAGGATGTGGCTTATGATCAGTTCTTGTTTAACATCGCTTTAATGGCTTCATCAGCACAGTGATATGATTTACCCACCCAGTGATTATGGGTGTAGGATAGGCTACAAACAAGGATGGGTGATGTTGCTTAAATGGTCAGTTAACTCAAAAATGAAAATTCTGTCATTAATTCCTCACTCTCATGTCGTTCCAAACCCATGAGACTTTCTTTCATCTTCGGAACACAAATTAAGATATTTTTGATGAAATCTGAGCGCTTTCTGTCCCTATTTTGACAGCTACACACAATCTGACATATTGATGCATCAAAAAGCTCATAAAGAAATCATAAAACTAATCCATATGAATCCAGTTTTATGAAGAGCAGATAAAAAATTTTCAATTTTATTCATCTTTTATTCATAAACTTTGATCTGCAAGCATAAACAAAGCTTAAAGGATTAGTTCACTTCAGAACTAAAATTTCCTGATAATTTACTCATCCCCATGTCATCCAAGATGTTTATGTCTTTCTTCAGTCAAAAAAAAAAAAGAAGGTTTTTGAGGAAAACATTCCAGGATTTTTCTGCATATAGTGGACTTCAACAGGGTTCAACGGGTTGAAGGTCCAAATTGCAGTTTCAGTGCAGCTCCAAGGGCTCTACATGATCCCAGCCGAGGAATAAGGGTCTTATCTAGTTAAACGATTGGTCATTTTCTAAAAAAATAAAAATTATATACTTTTTAACCACAAATGCTCATCTTGCACTAGCTCTGGGATGCGCCACGCATCACGTAATCACGTTGGAAAGGTTTTAATTCTGAAGTAAACTAATCCTTTAACTGAACCTGCTTGACATTTTTAAAGCAAATACAATCTAAGTAAAATTAATTCATTAAATGAACACAAGAATGTTAAATCATTTTATTTAAATGCACATTTATAACAATACATAGTAGACAGTCATTTTTATAATAAATAAAAATGTGAACGTTATTAATAATATGAATTATTTTGTTATTAAATTGATAAATTATATTAAATGTATTGAAAATATGCAATATCATCTCTCAAATATAATGCAATGTATCTCACTATGCAATATAGCCTCCCATTTTGCATGTGTTTTTATAAAAAAAGTGGTAATTTTATACAGAATTGGGACATTAGGGACAACAAAACCTCCTTTTTTTTTTTCTTTTTTTTCCCTTCCCCAGTGCTCTCCTCTCACTTTTCATTGATTTAGCCGGAAGTCTCCCAGGGTGGCTCACCTGTTAACCACTGCTACCAAGCCTCACGCTGGGTGCGTCACACTCAGGTAGTGGTGTCATATTTCACATTCAGGCAGCCAGCCAATCATTCCTGGACAGTGGTCAGGACAAAGATCACAGGTGGAAAGGAAAAAAAGTGTGACGCGTCCCCCAGGAAACACCTGATCTTTCCCTCTAGGACTTTTGTGAGTGTTGACAGTGATCAGGGTGTGGCTAGCAGAGACGCAGAGCTTTGTACTAAGCCTGACATTGATCTTTGCCCTGCAGAAATATACTAGGGGTGTAATAATTGTCTTTTTTAAAAAATGTCTACATGTCAACATGACATCACCAATTGACAATATTTAATGCACAATTCTGTTCTAATTGTGAAAATTCATTGGTGCACTCTATTCCAAAAAAACCCTAAGTTTTTCTTGTTATTTTTTTCATCAAAATACAATAATTTGCTATCAATTTGTGTTGACTTTTCTTTTAAAATTACACTACTATTCAAAAATTTGGGTCAAAATGTACTGTTGATTAAAATGTTTATTTTGGTATTACATTGGTGTGGAAATGAATTGCTTGGACTTGGTGCTGATAACCCCATGGTGAGACCAGCATAAAAATATTCATGATTTTTTTATGTTTGCTCTCTGTCACTGACTAGATATATTTAAAATAATGTAGGCCACTTTTTATTGGTAACATGAGACATTTGGCATTATCAGGACCCACAGATATTCCTCCACTGCATTATTATTAGGGCTGTCAAGCGATTAAAGGTGCCATCGAACGTTTTTTTACAAGATGTAATATAAGTCTAAGGTGTCCCATGAATGTGTCTGTGAAATTTCAGCTTAAAATACCCCATAGATTTTTTTTTATTAATTTTTTTAACTGCCTATTTTGGGGCATCATTAGAAATGCAGCCCCTTTAAATGCTCATGGTCCCCGCCCACGGAGCTCGCGCTTGCCTTGAACAGTGCATAAACAAAGTTTACACAGCTAATATAACCCTCAAAATGGATCTTTACAAAGTGTTCGTCATGCATACTGCATGCATGTGTCGGATTATGTGAGTATTGTATTTATTTGGATGTTTACATTTGATTCTGAATGAATTTGAGGCTGTGATCCGTGGCTAACGCTACACTGTTGGAGAGATTTAACCCTTTCGCACGTAAGTTTCAAATATTCTGTCTGACCCCCCAGCGTGAGTTTTTTTAAGGCGACCGTTATTTAGAACGTATCACTTTATGGTTTCCATGGTGACGCGTCATTGCTTGTTATGTGACACACAGCAGCACTGTATGAATGATGATCTGCTTTCATTTAATTTTTCCTTTTTTATTCAAAATATTCACAAATTTGTTAACTATAGCATGAAATATCTAATATTCCGATTGCCAAATATGTGCAAGTGGATGTGTTTTGCTGTTTAAACACCTTTATAACGATCGCGTTAGTTGAGCCATATGAGCGATGGGCGCCGCCATGTTAGTTTGCACAGCGCAGAGAATCGGATCTGTTGGATTTACAAGACGTGAATTTATCCACTTCTCCCGAAATACATGAAAGTAAGTGTGCCGGTGAACTGGGGAAGAATAGAGTAAGCTTTTAAGTTACTTTCACAATGTATATCTGATATGAATTAAAGGTGTTGTCAAGTTATAATGGAAAGGGTTGTTATTTCCGCTTCTATAGACATCATTGTGTATTTTACAAACTCTAAATATATTGTTTTGTTAGTACTCATGTGCATTTAAATGTCTGAAACCTGAAATGAACATTATTTGGTTGAAAACACTGCATATATGTCATATATGAAAAGCGCTGCGCGCGTCCGTCTCTGGTTTAGCGCCAGTTAAAGCGCGCACGCACATTTGAATTTGGCAGTTGATCACGTAATGCGCTGAACGTTCTAATCACACCGGTGTGATCGTACGCTCCTGGGGCCAGCCAAGACTGATCACACCGGTGTGATCGTACGTGTTAAAGGGTTAAAAAGAATGAAGTTGTGTTTATGAATTATACAGACGGCAAGTGTTTAAAAATGAAAATAACGACGGCTCTTGTCTCCGTGAATACAGTAATAAATGATGGTAACTTTAACCACATTTAACAGTACATTAGCAACATGCTAACAAAACATTTAGAAAGACAATTTACAAATATCACTAAAATATCATGGATCATGTCAGTTATTATTGCTCCATCTGGCATTTTTCACTATTGGTCTTGCTTGCTTACCTAGTCTGATGATTCAGCTGTGCACAGATCCAGACGTTAATATTGGCTGCCCTTGTGTAATTCCTTGAACATGAGCTGGCATATGCAAATATTGGGGGCGTACATATTAATGATCCCGACTGTTACGTAACAGTCAGTGTTATGTTGAGATTCGCCTGTTTTCCGGAGGTCTTTTAAACAAATGAGATTTATATCAGAAGGAGGAAACAATGGTGTTTGAAACTCAATGTATGTCTTTTCCATGTACTGAACTCTTGTTATTCAACTATGCCGAGGTAAATTCAATTTTTGAATTATCATGTTTTGGTCTGAAATGCACCACATTATGGAGTAGGTTGTGAATTATCTTTCATGTTTAAAGGTGAAGTGTAGTTTTCATGCTACTGGTGGAATTATGCCCAATAGATTGTTTCCAAACAGGTTTTCCAAACACTGCCTTTAGAAACCAGGCATCGAATGTTTGAGGACAAATATATTCCTAACCACAAATTTAAGACCCAGTTTTATGGTGTATTTTCTGTTACCATTTGCTCTGATCCTTTCTTTTTTTCAATCAAAAATCATACGGTTAGAGCTGTCGCCAACATTCACAGCTCAGTTAAACAGCTGACGTGTCGTGGATGCAGGTCTTTTTGTTATGCAGCTCAGGGAAGCCATGAAAAACCAGTCGTACAGGTCTCACCCCTGTTTCTCACCAGCTCCCTCCCAACCACAACAGCTTTTCCACTCTATCTGTGGCCTTCATTACTGTGTCCTTCAAGCCCAACAGATCACGACTCTAAGAGCTGACTCAGATAATGAAACAAAAGCATCACTTTTCTTCATAGACAGCTAAACTGTTTGATCGCTTATCTCTGTCTTATTATTTGTGTAAATGTAGAACACACACACACACACACACACACACACACACACACACACACACACACACACACACACACACACACACACACACACACACACACACACACACACACACACACACACACACACACACACACACACACAAATGATGCAGTTTGGCTTCTTCTGTTGAGGCCCTAAACTGTGTGACAGTCATTCCTGTA
Source organism: Chanodichthys erythropterus (assembly GCF_024489055.1). Classification (NCBI taxonomy): domain Eukaryota; kingdom Metazoa; phylum Chordata; class Actinopteri; order Cypriniformes; family Xenocyprididae; genus Chanodichthys; species Chanodichthys erythropterus. Next base: position 22,647,150 of record NC_090242.1, on the reverse strand, counting down.
TCTTGGTAGCCAGGCTCCCATCTTGTAAATAATCCTGACAAACTTGTAGCTGATTGTATCGACTCGGTGTCCCAGCGGTCTGCTGAGAAGTTCCATCTCATTACGGTGGCTGGAAATGCATTGGAACAATTAGCAGAGAGGTCAGGCTCACACGATGACAAGACATTGCTCAGGTGTGGAATGGGATGCATGTTAAATGCTGGGGTTTTCTAGTCTGGTTAATCGTTTCCCTTCTTGGCCTTTGTTAGAGATGCCGTCATTGCTTCTTCATGCAGTATCAGCTTTTATGGTTCAAAGATTATACCTGTTTTAACTGATTTTTCCATTTAAGCTTCGTCATGCATGCTACTTGAGTTTGTGTTCTGAATGTTTGTGAGAGTTAACAATGTGGAGTTTAAAAGCAAAAGAATTTGTCTCTATTAGACATACAAAAATGCCACTGCTCATGTTTTCTCGGTTGTTAAGGCTTTGAGATGTCTTTCATCAGACATGCCATTCATGATTTTTAAAGGGATATTTCACCCAAAAATTTCAATTCTGTCATCATTTAGAACAGGGTTTCCCAAATAGGGGTTCTTGTGTTGATGAAAAGCTAATAATTATATTGAATGTAATTAAAATAAATAATTTGGGCTGCATGAGAATAGCAATATAGTGTGATTAACAAATAAAAGGTTGCAATTTAATGAAATAATTGTATAGTCTGATTTCAGAATGAAGCATGCATGCAGCATATTTCATTATTACAATTCTCAAATATTTTTTATTTTACAGTACAACAGACCGTTCGCAAAGACCCGCCCACTTTAGTTACTGTTGCTATGCCGTTCTCTTGCCACACATCATGTTCTCACACGGTGAAAAAGATACATGCGGAGCGAAGAGGACACTGACAGCGCGTTGACAGACAAGACAGAGAAGGTTACTTTTGATATAAAACAAACTCTCAAATTTCAAATATTGTAATTTTTAAAGAAATTTAAACAATAAATACCGTTTTGTGGCTCTTTAATGCGTCGTGACAGATTGCTGTGCCTCAGTTCAAGTGGCTTGTGAACAGATCATCTCTTCTTACTAGTTAATTTATAGCATCAAATAATAAACTTGAAAGAACATCAGAACGAATGTTGTTTCAACCGCGGAAAGACGTCAGTACACTCCATTTTTCAGGTTCAACGTAATCTACTCTATCCCCTGACTGCTTTGTCGGACTTAATGGTGGATTCTGCGTTATGATTGGTTAGATTGCCTGTCAATCAAATTCCCTGCAAAGGTTCAATTAGTAATTTACAACACCAATATATTTCTCTGTTTATTTTTAGAATTAGTTAAAATATACTACTAATATAATAAAAGAAGAATTAAATGTTTTTAAATATTATTATTATTATTATTATGATTATTAGCAACACCAGAGAACAGTGAACATGCAAATGGGTCATTAAATTATTGAAATGACCTAAACTCTTAGCAGGTACCTCAAGTAAATATTGTATGCCTAAGTGGTTCTGTTTGGGAACCCCTGATTTAGTAGATTTTTTTTGTCCAGACAGTGAAACTCAATGGGGTTTAGACCCCAATGTTCCATTATCTTACTTTGTGTTCCACTGTAGAAAGGTTTGGAATGGCATGAGGGTGAGTAAATGACTTTGGGGTGAAGTATTTCTTTAATTATACCATATTTCAAGTGTGAGAAGCTTGTAAATCTCCTCTCTGATTTGAATTTTTCAGAAACTTGTTCCTGATACTTTGCCATCTCATACATTCTGTAGAAATCCTGTCACTTGCACAATGCATCCATTTTTCAAGCCAGTTTTTCTGGACTCACAGGAAATAGTTGATAGCGAGATGCTCAGTCAACTCTGAGGAACTGGTATTTATTAATCCATGTGAAAACAGACCAGAATAACTGAGCCCTTCATAGATAGTTAATTCTAGAATAATTCTTCATTTAATTAAAATGTGGTCTGATGAGCATCACCATGAACAATAGCTAACTACCGAGGGCAAGATAAATGTAATAATTTATATTGTTTATTGATATTCTATTAGTCATTACTTACTGTTTTAGTCGTCTTTTAGAGCTGCTAACCCCCTTTCATTGTTGTGTACTGTATGCATACAATGACAATAAAGATTCTTAATTTGATATTCTGTCATATAAGCTCAAAAATGGCACAGGATTACTAAGTGAAATAGTGAATTATCAATTGTATGAAATATATTTATAATATATTTTTTTATATATTGCTGAATAAAAAAAATCATAATCTGCATTTCCTCAACCTGATTTGACCAAAAATGTTGTAATGCATTGTGGGATAAGACATTTTGCATGAAGCATATATGAAAGGTGTGTTATATGATGGTATGTATTGGGACAGCATTCTTGTCAGAAGATGCAATGGGAAAACAGTATTTATATGGGGTCAGGCAGCTATAACAGGTTATTATGGGATAATGTAGCCGCCACAAGCTGTCAACTTTAATCTCATCCTTAATCTGCCATAATCTGCCAATCATGCATTCTTTCCCTTCAAAAGAATCCTCGTTCATTTCATCATTTATTTCTGTATTGATTGTACACATGGACACTTAGGGCATGTTTTGATGGGGTTTTTTTTGTGTCTGAATGCTTTTTAAAAATGGGACATGCACAGTCCTGGGGCACAAAGTGACATTAATTAGTGTAAATTAATTAATCGAGTATGAAATGGGGCAGTGTTTTTCCCCACCCAAAAAGGACCATATAGACTCTATTGTTTAGCCGGACTGGAACTCTCCTAATCCTATAGTGTGGGTATTTATGTTGTCATTGTTTTGGTATTGAGGTATTTGATCATGCACTGAATTCATTAATTTTGAATTAGGCCTCAGTTTATTTCATGTGATTATATCACATGCTTTTGTTTTTTTAGCATCGCTAACAGCAATTTATCATTGAATTCCGAAACCAAAAAGTAGTGAGACAGACAATATTTTTTTAACAGGTTTAGACCATCCATCCATCCATCCATCCATCCATCCATCCATCCATCCATCCATCCATCCATCCATCCATCCATCCATCCATCCATCCATCCATCCATCCATCCATCCATCCATCCATCCATCCATCCATCCATCCATCCATCCATCCATCCATCCATCCATCCATATTCTATATCCTGGCCAATGTTGTACAAATTGAAGCTTTGAAAACAAATACAGTGAATGTAGTTATGTGCAAAAAAAAAGGAAATTGTATATTCGAAAACAAAACAAATGTTTGACCACTGTTTTATTATTTTGCTTACAAGTCTACACCGTACACTAAGTGCAACTTTAACTGCTGTTATTTGCTTGACAACATCGAAAAACACCCAGGCCTACTGTTATGATCCTCTGCTGATGCTGTCATAGTAGACTCCCAAGTTCTGTCATCAGAAAGTGATTTACAAACCAAATAAGTCGATGGTCTCGCACAGCACAATTTGCATGTGGCCTACTCTACTGAAACACTTCTATATTAGGGCAACTGTGGACCTATTTGAGGTCAAAGCATCATATTTCACTTCATTCATTTCGCTTTCTGTAAACACGCCCATCTGTGAAGTTCCTGTACTGTGTGTACCTAAAGCTTTTAAAAGGATAGTTCACCCAGAAATAAATCTTTTATATAGTCCACCTTAGGATTACTGTCATTGTAACAAAATATCTATCCTTTGGCTTCATACAATTTGGTATATAGCACACGTTTTTTGAGCCCATGGTCACACTGTAAAAAAAAAAAAAAAATCCTGTAAAATGAACAGTAAAAAAAACAGCAGCTGTGGTTGCCAGAACTTTACCGTAAAAAAAAACTGTTAAATTTACAGTAAAAAAAGTATTTCATTAACTGATATAATGTTAATGTTGTTAACCAACCTATTGAATTGCCTATATCTGTTTTGTATTTTTGTAATACACTGACAACCACCAATCACAGTGGTGATGAGAGTCACATGATGAATCAAAGCTCATCACAAGCAGCTTTTCCACAAGCTGAGAAGGACAATACTAATATATAGAAGGTTCAGAGTATCATTCACACAAACACCATCATGGTAACACACATGAAATTTTAAAAATGCAATAAACGTTAATTTAACAATGTTAGATGTAACAAAACCCTAATGTACGTAACTGATTAGAAGGAAATAGGAAGAAACAGTGTTATTTCAACAAAAATACATCAAATGTGAAGTGTCACGCAGGGAATTGTGGAAATATCAATTTATGGTTTTTCACTGTAAATTATACAATGACGTTATTTTTTTTACTTCCAAAAACTGTAAATTTAATGGTATTTTACCGTAAACTTACATTAAATATACCGTTAGATCTATAGTTATTCACCGTATATAGTACGGAAACTTTCTGTAAACCAATTAACTGTTTTTCACCGTAGCATTTTTACAGTATTTTACCGTTAAAATCATGGTAATTTTTTACAGTGCACTATTCACTTTAATTGTATTAAAGAAACGTCTTCAAAACATCATTGTTTCTGTTTCACGTATCAAAGAAAGCTATATGAGTTTGGAATGACGAATGAGGGAGAATTTCCACTTTTGTAGGTCATCTTCGACTTTAAGTGAAGTCTATTAAATCAGGACAGTTTCTCAAATGAGTTTTCTTGAGCTTGTAGCTTCAATAATCGACAGAGGTGATGCAAGACTTCATGGAATGAGGTGCATTTTCTTATCACACCTGCCCCAGATTCCTCGTACTTACTCAGGGTTCCTGAAATGTCAGCGATGTGCAACGTGTGTGCTTTGAATATTCTTGAATGGGCAAGTTTCTAGGCTTCTTCTATTGAATATGTTCATTTGACAGTTAAAACAGGTTTGTTTTGTTCTATATAGGCAATTATAGATTGCTTGTTTAACAAACCCAGCAGTTTTAAGATGTTGTTCTTTGTGCCCAGCACAAAAAATGATGGGTAGTGTCCTCCAGACCTTAGATTAAGTCCAATCACACATCACAATCCTAAACTACAGACCATTCTTCATTATTTAGTTCCTGTTCAGTTGTGTAGTGTTTTAATTTTTATGAAGGCCGCCAGACTCGTACTGTACTTTAGCACCAGAGTGACGTTTTTGATAAGATTAAAAACCATATATATAATTTATTTATTTATTTATTTTAAATCATACAAACTTTTGAACAGTAGTGTATTTTGGTCAAATGTTTGTTTGAAAGAGTGCTTGTGCTAACACTGCTCTATGTTAAAAATGTCACTTGTTTTGCTGAATATTTGCCACTTGTTTTAAAATTATGTAATATATGACGTTCATTAATTTTTAAGAGGTTGACAAAAACACTCGCAGCATTTACATGTTTTTGTCCTATAAATGACTTTCTAAATTATAAATACCACTGGCTAGCAGTAGCAGGTGGCAAATTGCGACTTGTTGGTTGCTAACATTGGACCTTTGAGAGGACGTCTTGTTGTTTTCCACTTTATGAAAATTATGCAAAGGGCTTTATTAAGAAGTTTCAATGAGTTGGTGCTATCAGCTCTTGTTGTCATCAAACATCTTATTTTGTGCTGTAGCTGTGAACAGCCGGAACGCTACACCGAAACATTATTAGACAGCGTGATGTAACAGACTGCAAACCAGACAGGACCCCTGCTGTTCGATCGACATATCTGTTTCCGCTGCATCTTGGTGAATCGCATGCTTCGCTCTTAGTTTTTCTTTTTATTTCCACCTAAGGCGCAGCACAGACTGTCTGAGTTCAGTACGTTCCATCATTTCACTCAGTTTGGTTAAAGTACGTCCCCATTGTGTCAGATCAGATCAGATGAGCCCAAACTCTAAAGCTGGGTAAACTTTTTTTTATGATGTACTTTATGATGTTTTTTTGTCAGATAGTTATGATCCCAGTGAGATCTTCCATTATTATTATTATTATTATTATTATTATTATTATTATTTTAATAAATAAATTGGCATTTGATCAGGCTGCAGGTGTGACCTGTAGAAATTTAGCCTTTGCTAGTTAGCATATCTTTGTTTAAAACAGTTGTGACCACAAGTAAACTGTTTGATCAAAAATCATCTCATCACCTCCTTTCCCCGTATTTGATGTTGACATTCAATTCAGTGTTGCACATGCTCACTGTAACTAACTCATGGAACCATCATATGAGTAATATCAGAAACGGCATGCTCAAAGGCAGCCCCAGATCCATTCATATCTCTAAGTCATCCTGCAGTATCTCTCGCTCCGCCTCTAACTAGGATTAAAAATGCAGTTGTCAGCAGGGAAGGCTCTGATATGGAGCAGTTTATGTGGAGAAGACTGTGCAAAGTGCAGCCTTTGAATTAAGAGGCGTACCCGGACTGAGGTGTCCTTTCATAGTACTGTATGTAATTCATAGTTTTCACATGACGTCACACACTTGGAGGTCAAAACAAGGCTTTCCTCCATTGCCCACCAGGTTACTAATGTAGTAAGTCAGTTATATTAAAAAAACAAACAAATACAGTATACAATTTATTGATGATGCAGACTATGTACAATCAAGCAGATGAGCCCAGAATATAAACACAATGCGCAGTTTCTCGTTAAGTGTTAAATAAACCGTGTAACCATTTAGCGCATTGCTTTCATATTCTGGGCTCATCTGCTCTCCTGTATGTAGTTTGCATCATCAATAAGGTGTACACCGAATTTTATCTTTTAATTTCACTGTTTTAGGACATTAAGGCACTTTAAGTGTTTTCACGTTAAATGTTGTAGAATATCCCTTTATTTTTAGTGGTTGAAATGCTGCAGCTGGTGTTGTATATGGATCACAAGTGTCCAAAACTTGCATGCAGCTTCTGTTTGTGTGACATTTGTCAAACTATTGTAGGGTCATATCCTTGTCAAATCAACCAAATTTCAGAAACTTCCCCGGCTCAAATTTGTGATTTTATTAATATTATTTCTGTAGAAAGACAAACATAAATAGCCAAAATATTAAAGGTGCCATTGAATTGAAAATTGACTTTATCTTGGCATAGTTGAATAACAAGAGTTCAGTACATGGAAATGACATACAGTGAGTCTCAAACTCAAGATCGAGGCATTAGACAAGGGCAGGCAGTATTAACGTCTGGATCTGTGCACAGCTGAATCATCAGACTAGGTAAGCAAGCAAGAACAATAGCGAAAAATGGCAGATGGAGCAATAATAACTGATATTTTTAGTGATATTTGTGAATTGTCTTTCTAAATGTTTCGTTAGCATGTTGCTAATGTACTGTTAAATGTGGTTAAAGTTACCACTGTTTCTTACTGTATTCACGGAGACAAGAGCCGTAGTTATTTTCATTATTAAACACTTGCAATCTGTATAATTCATAAACACAACTTCATTCTTTATAAATCTCTCCAACAGTGTAGCATTACCCGTTAGCCACGGAGCACAGCCTCAAACTCATTCAGAATCAATGTAAACATCCAAATAAATACCATACTTACGCGATTAGACATGCTGCATGACGAACACTTTGTAAAGATCTATTTTGAGGGTTATATTTGCTGTGTGAACTTGTTTATGCAGTGATAGAGTCGAGAGCTCGGGAAGGGGTGGGCAGCGCGGGCAATTAAAGGGGCCGCAGCATGAATCGGCGCATTTCTAATTATGCCCCAAAATAGGCAGTTAAAAAAAATTATTTAAAAAAATCTATGGTGTATTTTGAGCTGCAACTTCAGACACATTCAGGGGACACCTTAGACTTATATTACATCTTGTAAAAGAACGTTCGATGGCACCTTTAAATGTCACAGATTTATATTTACCTTGTAATCCACTAGAGGGGGATCAAAATGACAATTTTCACCTGAGATTTGGAGGCAATTTACAGGGGTGTAAAAATGACTTTAGATGGCAGCATCATTATTTTATTTTTACACAGAGATTGGTAAGTCTATTAGTAAAATCTGTTGACTTTAGCAATCTTTGTTTCATTATATGCCAACAGTGACCGTAGAAAAATGGCAAAAAGCACTTCTTTTGTTTTTTGCTTCAAGTTTGCATGCCTGTAACTCAAGAACTGTTAAAGGTATCTTAATATCCTTTTAGATTTTGGTTCTTAACAAACTTTCTTTTTGGTATTCTCATTTTAAAGGCCCTCCTTGGTTCAATCCCTGAGATCTTAATGCTGCTTCATGAGTAAATTAGTAAATTGTACACAATTTCAGCAGTCAAAAACTAAATGTGGGTCTAAATGATACTTTTTTCTTTTAAAGAGGAATATCTAAAGAACAAATAATGTTGAAACTAGAAGTGTATCTCGTGTTTTTCTATCAACTCATTTGCATAACATACCTGTTTGAGTGCCATAAATATTCCTTTTCCAAAGTATGCATGCCTGTAACTCTAAAAGTATTAAAGATATTCATTTTCATTCTTAATAAATTTTCCTTTTGATTTTCATTCCTTTTGAAATCTTCATTTTCAAGGCCCTATATAATTTTCAAAGCAGCTCCATGTTCAGGTTTAATTTGAGCGTAAAAATGTGGTTCACTTTGCACACAGCTGATACTTATTGCATTTAAAGAGAAATATTTGTAGAATAAATAATGTTTAAGCTAGAAATGTATCAAAAACATTAAATTTTTATGCTTTTACTAATTTTTATAAAAATGCTACAAAGTATAAGTGGCATTCACACCACTGTACCAAAAAACTCAATTTCTTATGTTCTATAAAGAAATAAAAGAAAGTGAATGGTGACAGAATTTTCATTTTTGGGTGAACTATTCATTTATATTATGCATCCTGGGTCCAGCTTGATCACTGAGGACTTTACAGCAGTGTTTAACTGGTTGCTGTTTAATTTGAGAGCATGATTTGTTAGTTAAGAATCTGTTAAGGCTGATCATGCAGAGTTGTGGTGGATTTAGAGACTGAATGTGCTTCTAATAAACTTGCGGCTCTTTAAGCGGCTTATACCGTCTGAGTTTCTTTTTTGAAGGTCAAGAGCGTGTTCTTTACAAACATAGATCGTCAGCGGAAGCTAACTTCTAACTGCCTTCAGGAGAGATAACGGCTCTCTCTCATTACATACTCTAATCACCAACACACAAACACTGAGACATTGTGCATCACTTGGAGCAGAGGACACAATGGTTTATTATTTAGTGGTGTCTTATTTTTCTTTGATTCATGAATCGCTGTCTCTTTCTTTAATATCTTGGTTAAACCTCAAGGCTAACTGGATGAGAATCCATCTTTATTAGTCCTCTGCTGGGTGCTGCAGAGCTCTCTCTGGCTTATGGGTCATGATTGATGAATGGTTGTCCAGCAGCTACCAGTCCAAGGAATGAATATATATATCGTGGATAGGTGCCTGCTTTCAAAAGCTTTCAAATGCTCCCATGTGTATCTCTGTAAGCGCTTGGTGAAAGCTTCATTGATGACCAATCGGAGGTCTTTACGAATCCGCTCGACAGCGCTCAAAGCGACACATTTTTAAGTGCCAACAGTTTGCCTAAAAGAACACAGAACATTCAAATGTTTTACATGTGGTAGGGAGCAGGTGTGAATTTTTAACTCGTACCAACTAACATTTTCAAAATATGAACGTTTTCATAAATATGAAAATTTACGTCAGAACGACTTTACAAATGATTAATTCTGCTTGTGTTTCATGAATGAGGCCCAGTTTGCATACACCTCACTGCGGTTCAATTTATCTCTGAACTCTTCTGCCTGTACTGCTGAACCTCCAATTATATACAGAATCTGCTGATAAAAGCACTGGAGCTCTTATTCAGCTTTATTCATTTTTGTCTGTTCCTAGATAGGAAGATGAATGACCACTTGGGTCATTGTCCTCATGGATAAGTGAAACCATGATTGTGGTGTATGTTCATATTTTGTTTACAGATACTCATATGTTGTTTGATATGTGTTGATCGAGCTTATGGACAATTGGCAGTGGTTTCTTTTATTTAAACATGGTTTTTATCTGTGTTTCAGTACACCCGGGTTTGGATCCCTGACCCAGATGAGGTCTGGAGGGCGGCTGAAATCATCAAGGATTATAAGGAGGGAGACTCAGTGCTCCACCTCAGATTAGAAGATGAATCGGTGAGTATAAACCCTCCCCTTCTTTCACCTAATAGTTGACAATATTGGTGGAAAAAACATCTGGTTTGTAAAAATCTCAATTTTCTGTTTTCCGACTACAAAACAAAAACTCGTTGAATCGCACATATCCAAAACAATCATGTTTATGCTGCCTATCTGGACAAAGCCTAAGAGTTTAATTCAGTTAAAATGGATTGATTAGTGATTTTAAGCAGACTGAACGATGCTGGGTTTAAAATCTCAGTCGTGAAACAGCAGTTGTGAACTAAACCAGATCTTAATGTTTTCTGCATTAGTTTGGGTTTCACTGTACTGAGGAAAGTGTGTCGAATGAATCATTGATTATGTTTTGGTGTGTAAGAAGTGCAAGCCCTCAGAGGGAAGGTTGTACGCCATATTCTCGAGTGTATTATCAAAAAACAATGTTGGAGAAGCCTAAATAAACCAGTAGATGAAATAAAGATCAGCATAACTTATTGAAGCTCTTGTGCCTGAAATGCATTACCAACACTCTCAGTCTGCCATAAGACACTTTTTGACTCTTGAAGCCTTCGAAGTTACTTCACATTGTGGTTTGAGTCAAATCAATTTCTAATCTACTGTTTCAACTTAATGGCATTGCTGTCTCTATTCCTAGACATTAGAATATTCAATTGGTCCCAAAGACAATCCTCTTCCATTTCTTCGGAATCCTGATATTTTGGTAGGAGAGAATGACCTTACTGCTCTCAGCTACCTCCACGAGCCCGCTGTGCTCCACAACCTCAAGGTCCGCTTCCTTGAATCCAATCACATTTACACTTACTGTGGTAAGTCATGTGTGTATGTTTTTCTGCATATATATGTATGTATATATAACTCCTTCAGTTGTTGTTCTAACCTCCCACAGATTTTAAATGTTGAATGTATGTCTATACTTATTTTTACCTCAAGTTTGATTGTAGGGAAGCTGTAAATATTGTAATTAGGTATCCAAGGTCAACAGGCTTTACTGGAGAGTAACAAAGACGACGACTTTGTTTAGTCTAGACTCTGTCTAGTTTTAATCTAGTTACTCTGTCCCTATGACAACATGGCCTTGTTAATAGGTTGTGACATTTTGGGATTGCGTTTTATATGTGGGTGTGTTTATTTCTACTGAAAAGTTGTTCTGGAGAATAAGACATTAATGTATGTCTGAATCCAAACTCTGGATGACGTGTCTTGTCAGACAATCAAGAAGAGTGGATCTGCTGTTTTATATACACCTACGCTATGGTCATACGATCTCACAGATATTTGTGGTCTAGTCTAAAGACCGCCCAACTGTTGTTTGACTTGTTTTATTATTGCTTCCGTCTTTTGTGCTTTGCAATGACTGAATGATACCCATTATCATCTGTCAGGTCACAACAATACCCATTTCTCTTTTATGTTTTATGACTTTTATCTTCATTTTCACTTTCACAGACGTGTGTCTGTTTTGTGTTCTCTCTTTTAGACTGACACATCATGCATTAATGTTATTTTGCTTGCTGTGACATCATTCAATGATTGATGTCACCTAATATTTATGGTCATGAAAAAATATTTAAACATTAATCTGCATCATCATGAATTTGTCTGATATAAATTATGCGATTTTGCATATTAACTGTGCTGCATAGTTGTAGGTGTAAACCTGTGTAAATCTTTCTCCTCAGGGATTGTTCTGGTGGCCATCAATCCATACGAGCAACTACACATCTATGGAGAAGAAGTCATCAATGCGTACAGCGGCCAAAACATGGGGGACATGGACCCTCATATATTTGCTGTGGCAGAGGAAGCGTATAAACAGATGGCCAGGTTTGTGCAAGTTTTTTATTGTTTTATAAGATGACAAGCTAATTTGAAACAGTTTATTTGTTCAAAGTGCTATAAAGAGGTTTCAATCGTTTTGCTAAATTTAATTTTGATAAATTTAACTCTGCCCCTCTCTCTGAAAGCCCACCCACCCAAATGCTATTCTTGTGAACTTTTTATTCATCAAAGAATCAGGAAAAATTATCATGGGTTCCGCAATAATATTAGGCAGCACAACAGTTTTCTACAGAGCCCCTAAAGGGACCTTTGCAAAAATAAAAAAAAATGACAGAATTTCGCGTGTTCTCGAGAAACTTTCGAGTATGGATGTGCATAAAGAAAATGCGAGTATGGATGTGCATAAATTAATAACGATCGATTTGCTGAAATGTGGCTTTCGTAGGGCAGTTTATATCACGGCCTTATGTCTGCTTTAAAGTATTCTCTGTGACGGCTGGGATATGAATAGCTGAGCATTGTTCTTTTTGCCAAGTTAAAAAAATAAATAAGGCTGATACAGTAAAAAGTGCTCAAAATGTAGCTTTCGTTAGGGAAGTGCATCATATTTCAAGGACTTATGTCCATTATAATGCATTTAACTCTGTGGCATCCAAGAATCGCGCTGGGAAATGGGCTCAGTGTGCATTGTCATAATGCCACGTTTAATGGTTTATGAAACAACGTTGGTACAGTAAAAATGATGCTTTTTTGCAATGATGAAACTTTATATTTCGTTAGGGCAGTAGGCAATATTTATATTGTCCCATATAAAAATATTGGAACTGTAAAAATATAGGCGTACTAAAATTTCATATTTCACTATATATATATATATATATATACACACATGTATATAGTTTTAGAGAACCCATACGGTCATCTCATAAACAATTTTAATGTGACTTTTGGTGGTTTAGCATTTCCCAAGAAGAGTTTAAGAAGTTATTTGCATCAAATAAATTAAAAAGCTGTTGGTTAAGCTCTGTTGTTTTGTAATAAAGAGCTCAGGTTTCAGAGCAGTGATTTCCACTGGCCATACACAGGAAATGACAGCATGCGCTTTGAAAGCTGTGAGTAATCTGAAAGTTCAGCTTGACTTAATAATGGATAGAGTGGGCAGATAATCACAGTGTACGCAGCATCATTCTACGAACCTTTGTATTTACATGTGTTTTTTTTGTTGCTTGAAACAAAAGGCAAAGCCATTTGCACATCAGGTTTAAGCTTGAGCTAAACATCCCACGCCGAGACATCATGATTTAATGACTTGTGTAATGCTGAAGTCCCAAAATAAGCTCAGGCGAAAGAGGAAAATACAAAGCAAGACTTGTGGTCAGATTATGCATTTGATTGGTTGTTTAGGTCAGGTTTTACACGTCAGTTATTCTGAATGGACACGTAAATTATTTAAGAGCTTGTCAAAGCGGCCCTCGGCTGCAATTAGGCTTTCATGAGGTAGCTCTCTTGGGACGTGTGTGTCCTCGTGTACGTGTCTAGTGCATATTGACTCTGTTGGAGACCAACCAGCGGCGGCTGGTGGGGTTTTGATTGGAGATGTCAGAGTAAGAGGAGAATGTTAACTGCAGTTGACAGCTGACAAAATGTGACTGTAAAGCACACTTTCCTTTATGTTAAAAAAAAAAAAAAAATCCTCACAACCAGCGTTCTTTTGTTTTAGTCTTTGGGTACAAAGCCACCCTGAAGTTCCTACACACCCTTTTTTTTTTTTTTGCTATGCACTATAAAATGTTCTTGATCCTTGCAGTTTGAGGTAACTTTATATAGATAATAATTTAAAATATATACAATTTAAAAAAATTGTAAAATATATATTGCAAATATATCTTTATATTATATTTTGTAATTTAATGTTTTTTAATATCAAAAGTATTTGCATATGACGACAAATTCAGTTACATAGTTTTAATTTGAAATAAAAATTTCATTAATTTTTACTTTAAAATTGTTTTGTGCTGTCAAAATAAATATGTATATTATTCTGATCTTCTCATATTTGAGACCAGAAAAAAATTGCTTGTTGTACTCTTAATGTTGACTTTCTTTTATAAAAGCGTCAAATTGCATCATGCATCAAGTATGTGTGTGTATATATATATATATATATATATATATATATATATATATATATATATATATATATATATATATATATATATATATATATATATATATATATATATATATATATATATATATATAAATATAAAAATATATAAATATAAAAATATAAAAGTTGGGACACTGTACAAATTGTGAATAAAAAAGGAATGCAATAATTTACAAATCTCATAAACTTATATTTTATTCACAATAGAATATAGATAACATATCAAATGTTGAAAGTGAGACATTTTGAAATGTCATGCCAAATATTGGCTCATTTTGGATTTCATGAGAGCTACACATTCCAAAAAAGTTGGGAATGGTAGCAAAAAGAGGCCGGAAAAGTTAAATGTACATAAAAGGAACAGCTGGAGGACCAATTTGCAATTAGGTCAATTGGCAACATGATTGGGTATAAAAAGAGCCTCTCAGAGTGGCAGTGTCTCTCAGAAGTCAAGATGGGCAGAGGATCACCAATTCCCCCAATGCTGTGGCGAAAAATAGTAGAGCAATATCAGAAAGGAGTTTCTCAGAGAAAAATTGCAAAGTGTTTGAAGTTATCATCATCTACAGTGCGTAATATCATCCAAAGATTCAGAGAATCTGGAACAATCTCTGTGCGTAAGGGTCAAGGCCGGAAAACCATACTGGATGCCCTGTGATCTTTGGGCACTTAGACGGCACTGCATCACATACAGGAATGCTACTGTAATGGAAATCACAACATGGGCTCAGGAATACTTCCAGAAAACATTGTCGGTGAACACAATCCACCGTGCCATTCACTGTTGCCGGCTAAAACTCTATTGGTCAAAAAAGAAGCCATATCTAAACATGATCCAGAAGCGCAGGTGTTTTCTCTGGGCCAAGGCTCATTTAAAATGGACTGTGGCAAAGTGGAAAACTGTTCTGTGGTCAGACGAATCAAAATTTGAAGTTCTTTTTGGAAAACTGGGACGTCATGTCATCCGGACTAAAGAGGACAAGATCAAACCATGTTGTTATCAGCGCTCAGTTCAGAAGCCTGCATTTCTGATGGTATGGGGTTGCATGAGTGCGTGTGGCATGGGCAGCTTACACGTCTGGAAAGGCACCATCAATGCTGAAAGGTATATCCAAGTTCTAGAACAATATATGCTCCCATCCAGACGTCGTCTCTTTCAGGGAAGACCTTGCATTTTCCAACATGACAATGCCAGACCACATATTGCTTCAATTACATCATCATGGCTGCGTAGAAGAAGGACAGGGGTACTGAAATGGCCAGCCTGCAGTCCAGATCTTTCACCCATAGAAAACATTTGGCGCATCATAAAGAGGAAGATGCAACAAAGAAGACCTAAGACAGTTGAGCAACTAGAAGCCTGTATTAGACAAGAATGGGACAACATTCCTATTCCTAAACTTGAGCAACTTCCTCAGTCCCCAGACGTTTGCAGACTGTTATAAAAAGAAGAGGGGATGCCACACAGTGGTAAACATGGCCTTGTCCCAACTTTTTTGAGATGTGTTGATGCCATGAAATTTAATATCAACTTATCTTTCCCTTAAAATTATACATTTTCACAGTTTAAACATTTGATATGTCATCTATGTGGTATTATTCTGAATAAAATATTGAAATTTGAAACTTCCACATCATTGCATTCTGTTTTTATTCACAATTTGTACAGTGTCCCAACTTTTTTGGAATCGGGTTTGTGTATATATATATATAACGTATCATATGTTTCATAGACCTCCCTGTTCTGTAAGCATTAATTGATTAGTTGAATGCACTTTATTTATCATGCATATCATCTCAGGCATTCATATGAATGCTGTCTTAATCACTGTTTCTGTATGTAAACCTGAACTTTCTCCTGCAGAGATGAGAAGAACCAGTCGATAATCGTGAGTGGAGAGTCTGGAGCCGGTAAAACAGTTTCTGCAAAGTATGCCATGCGCTTTTTTGCCACAGTGGGAGGTTCAGCAAATGACACCAGCGTCGAAGAGAAAGTACTGGCCTCGAGCCCCATTATGGAGGTATGCTTTAATACTCCTGTTTTTTAATAATTCTTGTGAGGAAATTGACCCCAGTTACCACATGATGTCAATGAGTTGAGAACCACTTAATTCACAGACACATTACCAGAATAATTTGTGTTCAGTCTAATACACTTGTTCCACTAAGTACTTCCATAGTGTGCAGCGGCTGTAAAGGTGCCCTCACTTCTCTCATCACTCCATCTCATCGTGGCACTGACACAGTTGAGCTGCAAAATTAAACTCAAGATTCGGCAGGCCTGTTTGAACAGATAAGAGCAGAGTTGGCTTGTGTGCCCTTCAGGAAGATAATCTATGTGCCAATGAGAGTGGCCAAATCTCACAGTCAATTTAGAGATATCATTACAGCAGAAATGAGCACTGGTGATAGAAGGGTCTCTTAGGATGCAAACCTAGAGATACTATTACAGGTGACTCATAATATCCTCAGTGCAGACAAACAAATAATCTGAAATCACAGTAATTACTCATTCTTAATGATGCTGCAAACAGGATTTTAGGTTTACGCCTCCTCAAACATGTTACACCCTCTGTTATGAAACTCTCTCTCCCTTCTTATGTTCTATTATGGTTTAATAATAGTCATTTGATAACCTCCTGTTTCAGATTATACAAACCATAGAGTGATTCAACCATAAATAACACTCTTTTTCTTCCCTTCTGTGTAGGCAATTGGAAATGCAAAAACCACCCGCAATGACAACAGCAGCCGCTTTGGGAAATACATTGAGATTGGCTTTGATAGGAGATATCACATCATCGGTGCCAACATGCGAACGTATTTGCTTGAGAAGTCCAGAGTAGTATTTCAGGTGCGTTTTTACACAGGAAAGAGGCTTTAAGATTTAATCGCAGCCCCTTGTGCTTTTCCATGTGTTGAACATAAATATATTTTTGCAGGCTGAGGAAGAGAGGAACTACCACATTTTCTACCAGCTCTGTGCTTCATCCTCTCTGCCAGAGTTTAAAGATCTTACCTTGAGTAAGTGGCCCAGAGAACTCGATGATGGTTTGGTTACTTTCTGTATGATTGTATATACTGTTTGATCGCAGAAAAGTCACAAATATTTCTTAAAAATGTGGTCCTTGTGTCACGAGATGCTAACATTTTTTCTAAGTCACGATGCAACTTTTCTGTCAAATTATTGTAATGACTTTAAAGGGTTAGTTCACCCAAAAATGAAAATGATGTCATCAATGACTCACCCTCATGTCGTTCCAAACCCGTAAGACCTCCGTTCATCTTAGGAACACAGATTAAGATATTTTAGATTTAGTCAGAGAGCTTTCTGTCCCTCCATTGAAAATGTATGTACGGTAGACTGTCCATGTCCAGAAAGGTAATAAACACATCATCAAAGTAGTCCATGTGACATCAGTGGGTTAGTTAGAATTTTTTGAAGCATGGAAAATACATTTTGGTCCAAAAATAACAAAAACTATGACTTTATTCAGCATTGTCTTCTCTTCCAGAATCCTTTCCATTGAATTGATTCCATTGAATCCTTTCATTTGTAGACGCTGGTAATGCACTTTTACGTCGCCGTGGTTGTTTTTGGAGATTAGGACATACGCAACATTTTGAAGCATCGAAAATACATTTTGGTCCAAAAATAACAAAAACTATGACTTTATTCAGCATTGTCTTCTCTTCCGGGTCTGTTGTCAATCCGCGTTCACGACTCCACTTCTTCTTCTTTCCTGTTTTACGGCGGTTGGCATCCAGCTTATTGGTGCATTACCGCCCCCATCTGCTCCGGAGTGTGGTTCACGACTCCGCAGTGACGCTGCTGATGTAAGACGCTGCTGACGTGTAATCCGGTGCGCCAGAGCTTCGTTTACAGTCTGAGGGAGACGCACGCTGTATTCAAGCTATTTTACATTGTTTGTATTTTGGTATTGCTATATTTTTTTAAATGGTGCGTAAGTGTGCATGTCGCGGATGTCCTAATCGCCAAAAACAACCACGGCGACGTAAAAGTGCATTACCAACGCCAACAGATGAAAGGATTCAATGGAATCAATTCAATGGAAAGGATTCCGGAAGAGAATACAATGCTGAATAAAGTCGTAGTTTTTGTTATTTTTGGACCAAAATGTATTTTCGATGCTTCAACAAATTCTAACTGACCCACTGATGTCACATGGACTACTTTGATGATGTTTTTATTACCTTTCTGGACATGGACAGTATACCGTACATACATTTTCAATGGAGGGACCGAAAGCTCTCGGACTAAATCTAAAATATCTTAAACTGTGTTCCGAAGATGAACGGAGGTCTTACTGGTTTGGAACGACATGAGGGTGAGTCATTAATGACAGAATTTTCATTTTTGGGTGAACTAACCCTTTAATTATCTTCATTTTTGGGGGGTTCTCATTAAATATTCACATGAGAATTTGATTTCATTAAAATTAAATTTATATTTAAAATATTTAAGATATAACAATAATACCTGTATTTTGATACCATTGCCGTGATATGAAATTACTCCTACCATAATACACTACCATTCAAATGTTTGGGGTCTGTATGATTTTTTTTTTTAATGTTTTTGAAAGGTGTGTCTTATGCTCAAAAATACAATGAAAACAGTAATATTGTAAAATGTTATGTTACAATATATGAACAATACAATACAATAATTGAATATATTTTAAAATATAATTTATTCCTGTGATGGCAAAGCTGAATTTTCAGCATCATTACTCCAGTCTTCAGTGTCACATGATCTTTCAGAAATCATTCTGATATGCTAATTTGGTCAAGAAACATTTCTTATTATCAATGTTGAAAGCAAAATGTTACGTAATATTTTTGTGAAAACATAAATTTTTTCTGGATTCTTTGATAAATAGAAAATTCAAAAGAACAGCATTTATTAACATCATAAATGTTTTAACTGCTGTGTTTCCATTACAAGTTACATAAATTGAAATTATGAATTGAACCAATTGAACGTTGCCCAAAGGACACGTCAATTTCGCAATAACTGCCATATATGGCAAAAAAGTTTTTATGCTCGCATGAGGTGGTTTTTCAGGCAATTTGAAAAGGGAATATTTCTCAAAACTGCAATGGAAACAGTTTTTTTTTTTCCGCATTTACAGGTCACCTGGAGTAAGTAAAAGTTGTTCATTCTTTAAAAATGGCGCGGCATGTTTGGACAGAAGACGAAACAGAGCTTTTTATAAACCTCATAAAAGCAACAAAAACAATAAAGAAATACCACAATCTATCAAGACCTCAAAGCAGATAGGAGGGAGCAACACCCAGAAACACCTCATATGTGGCCGCTCCCAACTAAAAGGGCCTTGGATAACACGCCTACGTCTCCTTCGATTAAAAATAATGACTAGTGCGGTGGCTGCAATATACTTAAACTTACTAACATCCGTTGCCGTGATTTTTGGAATGACTGTAAAACATCTTGCTGACCCCAAGCTTTTGAATGGTATGATTTTGATCATAAAACCCACTGCTGCCACTGACAGTCTTTAAGTTTTGCTCATTCAAACTGTCCATTCACCCTCATGTTTTAGCCAGCGCAGAAGAATTTACCTACACGTCTCTCGGTGAGAACATTTTCATTGAGGGCGTGAATGATGCTGAGGACCTTGTGAAGACAAGAGAGGCTCTTACAATGCTTGGTGAGGACTACAGATATAAACATGACTTTAACCAAGGATTTGCAACATTATTCCGAAACCCTACCGAGTGTCGATCATAAATATTTATCATGGTGGCATTTTATGTTGTGCAGGTGTGAAAGAGAGCCATCAAATGAGCATCTTTAAGATAATTGCCTCCATCTTGCACCTGGGGAACGTGGGGATTGTGTCGGAGAGAGATGGAGAATCCTGCCATATCAGTGTAAGTGCATGATAAATAGTGTGTCTTACTGTATTTTATTTGTTTTAGCATATAAGCATTAAACAGATGACTATTCTTTACTTGCCTTGACAATCACTATCTCTTTTTGCACCTGCAGAGGGACGACACTCATCTGAATCATTTCTGTCGGCTGCTCGGTATAGAACAGGAGCAGATGGAGCACTGGCTGTGCCGCAGGAAGCTGGTGACTACTGCCGAGACCTACGTGAAGAACATGCCGCACGCCCAGGCGGTCAACGCCCGAGACGCCCTGGCCAAACACATTTACGCCCATCTCTTTGACTGGATTGTGGAGCACATCAATAAGGCCCTGCATACCTCTTCTAAACAGCACTCCTTTATCGGGGTGCTGGATATCTACGGGTAATGCTTGTGATTATGAAAGGTCATATTTGTAAAGATTTGGAAACTTAGCTCCCTAGGTTCTTATATACAGTATGGTAGAGTGTCTCTGTGGGCCACAGGAAACAGCCTTTCATGTTTTGACCTTCCCTTAGCAAAAACCTCATTGAGTTTTTAGAGTCAGCATTTGCCTATAAGCCTTTCTGGCCATGGGACTAATTACTTCCTTAAAGAAGGGAACTTATTGATCAGCACTAAAGTAAATAAGCGGAGAAGTGCCAAGCTATAGGATGCAGAGAGAAGTGCAGAAAATGTTCTGTTTGTTTTCAGGGAAAACCGGATGGTTTTGAATAGTCACTGTTAACACGTCTTCATCTCTCAACAGATTTGAAACATTTGAGATCAACAGCTTTGAGCAGTTCTGTATTAACTACGCCAATGAGAAACTACAGCAACAGTTCAACTCGGTCAGTAATAGAGGATCTCTAGATTCATATTTACTGCCATTTGAGTCACTCGTGCTATGCTATTTGCATTTAGACATGTACTAACTTAAATCTCTTAATATATTGTATAAATATTATAATTATAATAAAATATATTCTCCATTTTTAAAGGTAAAAAATCATATTAGAATTATTTTTATATAATAAACTGTAATTAATGTTTTTTAATATTTTTAAAAAGTATATTATTTGTTATATAATATTTTTTAGATATAAAAAATATATATTTCTTCAGAACAAATTGCTGAACAAAACATATTCATTTTAAACACCTCTGTTGCTGCTATTTATGTATCAGACCAAAGTCTCTTTAAAGGATTAGTCCACTTTTAAATAAACTTTTCCTGATAATTTACTCACCCCCATGTCATCCAAGATGTCCATGTCTTTCTTTCTTCAGTCGAAAAGAAATTAAAGTTTTTGATGAAAACATTCCAGGATTTTTCTCCTTATAGTGGACTTGAATGGGCACCAAACAATTGAAGGTCAAAATTAGTTTCACTGCAGCTTCAAACTGTTCAACACGATCCCAGATGAGAAATAAGGGTCTTATCTGGAGAAACCAGTGCTCATTTTCTAAAAAAAATTGAAAATTATATAAGTTTTAACCTTAAATGCTCATCTTGAACTAGCTCTCTTCTTCTCCTCTATTTGAATTCCGGCAGTGTAGACACTGCTAAGTGTATTACTGCCCTCCATAGGCCAAAGTTTGAACTAACTGTTATATACTATTGAACTAGCATATTGCATATAAAAATTAGTTCAAACTTTGGCCTGTGGAGGGCAGTATTATGCTTAGCAGCATCTACACTGCTGGAATTCAAATAGAGAAGAAGATGAAGAGCTAGTTCAAGATGAGCATTTCTGGTTAAAACTTACATAATTTTCCTTATTTATCATCTGGGATTGTTCTGAACAATTTGAAGCTGCAGTGAAACTAATTTTGACCTTCAATTGTTTGGTGCCCATTCAAGTCCTGGAATGTTTTCATCAAAAACTTTCATTTCTTTTCGACAGAAGAAAGAAAGACATGGACATCTTGGATGACATGGGGGTGAGTAAATTATCAGGAAAAGTTTATTTAAAAGTGAACTAATCCTTTAAGACAAGTAATTTCACTCGGCGGCCATCTTTGAAACGCCTCTCAGGCATGCAAGTGCAGCTCCGATCTCTTTGAATGGGGAAACATCAAATTCTCCAAAGCTGTTTGCCAAGCTTTCGATTAAATTTCATATATGAAATCACCAATTAAATCTGACAACAACTGTCTCAAATGTAATTTCTAAATGCTCAAATCATGACAAAAAACACAGTATTTTTCAGGCTGGATCAAGCTAACGCGCATACGCAGTCCTCCTAGGTGTGCGTCTCTTGTGTCTCGTTTAGGAGGCGTGCGTCTGAGCTTCTAATGGTTGCTGCAGTGACGCTATGACTTTACCAATCAGTGATTGGCTCTTTTTTAGAAGGCGGGACTTATTTCGCCATATTGCGCATTGCGCTTTCTCCCATTCAAAACAATATGAATGATGTGTCTTTTATTATTCTATAGTCTTTGTTTAGACATACTATTTTATAAGTCTTAATATATTACATAAAATATTAAAATAATGAATAATATATAATAATACACTGCCCAGCCCAAAAAAAAAAAAAAAAAAATGCTGTTTGGATTTTAATAGGCAAATACTTAAGAATCTATGAATCGATTATTATTACAGTGATTATTATGTTTCTAGCATGTTATATGTTTGGCAACAGTTCTTTTAACCCTCAAAGATGGAGTGTGTAGCTTTTCATTTCTTAAACAACCATGTAGGAAGACACATCATGGCCATATTCCAGGATGACAATGTCAAGATTCACCAGGGATAAAATTGTGAAAGAATGTTTCAGAGAGCATGAAGCATCATTTTCACATATGAATTGGCACCTCTGAGTCCAGACCTTAATTTCATTGAAAGTCTTTGAGATGTGCTGGAGTAGACTTTACAGAGTGCTCACCTCTTGCATTGTCAATACAAGATCTTGACCAAAAGTTGATGGAAATAACATCACAACATTTATTTACATCGAGAGGTGCATCATTTTTGGTTGACAATGCAAGAGGTGAGCACTCTGTAAAGTCTCCTCCAGCACATCCCAAAAACTTACACTGAGGTTAATGTCAGTGCCGATTCATGTGTGAAAATGATTCTTCATGCTCCCTGCCAACAATTCTTTCACAATTTGAGCCTGATGAATTTTGACATTGTCATCCTGGAATATGGTTGTGATACATCTTATTACATGGTTGTTTAAGAAATGAAAAGCTACACACTCCATCTTTAAGGGTTAAAAGAACCATTGCCTAACATATAAAATGCTACAAAAATAATAATCACTGTAATAATGATCCACCCATAGACTCTTAAGTATGTGCCTATTAAAATCCAAACATCAACTTTTTTTTTTTTTTTTTGGCCGTGCAGTATATTATAATGGTTTCTTTTCAAATGCTTTCATTATCACTTTCTATCCTATTAGTCTATTGTATTTTAAAAAGCATATTCATTTTAAATTCAAAATGTAATGCATAACATTAATGATCTATTTGTTTGTGACTCTTGGCTGTATTTAGTTGCAAATTTAATGTTTTTGATGAATTAACCTAATACGTATGCATCATATATCACTCAGCATGTGTTTAAACTGGAGCAAGAAGAGTATATGAAGGAGCAGATCCCCTGGACGCTTATTGATTTCTATGATAACCAGCCGTGCATTGACCTCATTGAAGCCAAGCTTGGTATCCTGGACCTTCTTGATGAAGAGTGTAAGGTGAGCCCAAGCAGAGGAAAGACAGTTGATAAAAAAGAATTTGAGAGACGTGTTGTCTAAACAGGTCTCCAGACAAAGTAGAGGTCTGCAACAGAGTGCGGCACGGGACAAGTTTTAAATTGCTGAGTGCACATGCAGGAGGGAATATACTGATATGTGCACTGGAAGTGGGAGGAAAAAATTTATTCGTAGGTTACTCGTATGCAGAAGACTGTAACTAGAGATTTGAAGCGTTGCGTGTGGGGAAATTGGAAAAAATAGCCTATAGACACCAGAACAAGACAGAATCTAACTGAAACCGGAACTGAAAAAATCAGAGTAGACCACTTCCTATGGGCTTTTGCGGGTGGGAATGGGACAAGACATGAAAGTTTCAAGCAGAGTGGGATAAAATCGTAACTTTTTTTTTTTTTTTTTTTTGCGGAAGCGGGCGGTAGTGTTAGATAATCTTGTGGGAGGGGGATGGAAAAATCCATCCCGCGCAGACCTCTAGAACAGAGCATCTCATTTAGTTTTAAACACCCCAGCTCTTTGAAGTTCTTAAGTAGGAGTTGAAGCAGCTTTAAAAGGGTGAACATGCTATTTCTGTTACAGGTAACCCGTTTTCATTTCACTACAGTTCAAAGTATTTTTCTTTTCTGCATCTGATAGGTTCCCAAAGGAACGGATCAAAACTGGGCGCAGAAACTGTACAGCAAGCATTCAAGCAGCGAGCATTTCGAAAAGCCTAGGATGTCAAACACGTCTTTCATTGTGGTTCACTTTGCAGATAAGGTGGGTTCAGCTTATATTAAGGAGGTAAATGCTATAGGGCTCAGGATGCTACTTGGATATTATGACTTCACCAACCCATCATCATTAACTTGAAACTCTTCAAATAAACCAGGCTTTTATGCTTTAAATTGTAAACCCAGAGTCATTTTAACCCTTTAACAGAACATTTTGATTGCCTTGATGACAGATCAAAAACTGAACTTGATGTGACATGCATACTTTTTGTGTGTTGCACAGCTGGGTTTTTAGGACAAATCTGCTCACTGAAACCCAATTTGTGAGGAACTTCATTACACAACACAAATGATTGTGTCAATAATGCATGATGAATGCAACAAAAATAGCTGATGCTGTTGCCTGTTTTGGGTCACAAAAATGATCTAGCAAGCTATTCTCAGTACTGATGTATGAGTTAAACTTGTGACATTATGTCACCCCTTGCAGGTTGAATATCAATGTGACGGCTTCCTGGAGAAGAACAGAGACACTGTTTATGAGGAGCAGATAAACATCCTCAAGGCCAGTAAGGTGAGCATTGGCCATTTTTGGTAAGATTAAAATGTGTGCTTTAAAAGGAAAACATTTTTTTTTAAACTAAAATAGTTCATAAATAACTATATTAATATTCATGGTTTTTGGATTTATGAATGAAATATAATGAATATAATTAACTGTTTTACATCACAAAATCAAACATTTTGGATTTGACAATTTGTTATTAATTCAAGGCAATACCCTCAGTTTATAAATCTCAGCTCAGTTATATTGCTCTTCCCTGTCCAGCTGAGCTTCTGTTTATACTTCACGCTTCCTCAAGTCTGCATGATTGAAATCACACTTTAGCTCATGTTTTGCTCTGTGACCCATTTAAGCAGTTAATTGACTTAAAGTTTTCAGGCAAACAAAGGGCTGACCTTGTCCACACCTAGCACTGTATCACTCAGATCCATCTTAACTGAGATTTTATAGGATATCTATTGTCTTTGTTGATACTGATCTCTGTCTTGTAATGTTTTGTCCTGGGGTTTCTTGGCAACAAAATTTGCTGGAATCTGAGTTCCTTTGCAGAAAGCAGCACATCAGCATCTACAAATTAAAGATCTTGCCTGCAGGAGAATGTTGAAATGCTGTCGGGTTTAAAATTAAACTTTCACTTGGACCCTTTAAATGAGGTGTCCCTGTGAAAGAATACTATTTAAACATCAGTTTGTCTCAAGTGATAACAGTTTTCAGCACTGCTGTCTGAAGTTTCCCCTTATTTTAAGTATGTTTGACAGTGATGTTCTCTTCAGGATATCTGCCATGTTCAGCGAGGCATTTCATTCACAGACATGCAGGGTTCCAACACTGTGGTTTAAAAAGTCATGGGGTTTCACTGATGAAATGGTAAAGGCTTAGTTTTTGCATATTAATTAGGTTGTACACAAATAATTAAACATGATATTTTGCTGTTTTAATAAATAATCTATCTGATGTCTATAACTTCATTCTTACATCAACCACTGATCAGCACTTAAAAGCCAATTTTGAACCATTGGTCTAGTGACATTTACGCATTGATTGTGAGGTTTTTTTTCTAATTAAATTAAATAAAAAAGTGCATTTTTACTTTATTTGACTAATATTAAAACTTAATACATAAATACATAATCGGAGATATATTTAAAAATATCCTGGCCAGAATTTTTTTTCCAAAAAAATGCATCCATCCATCATAAAAATAATCCATATGAATCCAGGGGGTTAATAAATGCCTTCTGAAGCAAAGCAATGGGTTTTTGTAAGAAAAATATCCACATTTAAAACTTTAACTATAATAACTAGCTTCCGGCAGACAGCCGTACGCATCGATTTGGGGTGAAAGAGTATCCTCTGACCTGATGCACGACGTAATGACGAACACGGAAGCGCACAGGATAGAGCAAAACAAACCAGCGGTCACGAATTAGAAGTCTAAAAACAAATTTTAAAGAGAAATGTCAGCGCACTGGAGCCTTATGGATGATTTTTATGATGCATTTTTCTTTTGGCTTTAAAATCGTGCCCCCCATTCACTAACATTATAAAGCTTGGAAGAGCCAGGATATTTTGAAATATATCTCCAATTATAAAAAGGTTAGTTCCTATCCTTGATTCTGATTGGTCAATAGCTGTGTTTTATTCACGATAAAACACGGCTATGACCGCTTCACCCAACGGTTCTATGTATCACTACATAACACCCTTAGCAATGTAAACTGTTTGTTCTCAGTTAATATTGTTCATTGAAGCTTACTGTATTATGTAAAACTAAAGAGTATTGTGAGAAAGAGACTGATTGAACGAGTTTATTACCTGCATTCAGATTTAGCATTTTCCTTCAGGTCAGTCCTATGTTCATAATAAAAAATCTGTTTAAATGTCTGGTGTATTATCTTGTCCTTTTAACAGTTAAGGGGTTTTCCCATGACTGACAGCGCTAGTTAAAGCTTTTGTCAATTGCATCTTGTTCAGTGTTCACAACAATTCAGTCTTTGCTACTGACTGACACAATCATAAAGAGTCTTTGGCGCCATCTTATGGCGTAATAATGTATCTTCTGTTGCTGTTCACTGACGAGACTATTTTTTCTGGTGGAAGGAAGGCTTTTAGTGAAAGTTTACTTCATGAAATTTTCATTGATACATATTTTTGGCTTTAATATTTGTATTGTGTGGTAACCGTTTTATAAAAGCAATAAGGTACTCGAGGCTAGTGCTGTATCATAAATAAGTCACGACTGAAGGGGTTTGCTGGCACTCCGCTTTGTGTCATGCCTAACAACAGGATATTGAGACACATTTTTATTTACTATGTGGTCTAGCAGCTCTGTTTATCAATGTCATCCTACAGTGTCAGACTTACAGTGATGGCAATTTGAAGATATCATCTCCACTCTGTCTTTAGAGTGCTGAAACTTGGCAGGATCATGGTATTAGTGATGCACTGAAACTCGCTGTGTACCTGCCTTGCGGTGGATGCTCAGGGAGTGGATTTTAAAAGGCTTCTAAACTGCTTTGAAGTGCTGCTGGAGTTGAATACAAATTTTACACTAGTCAAAAAAAAAACAAAAAAACAGCTGGGGTTCTTATGTAAGATGTGATGCATCTGTAATATCACTGGAAATTCATTTTACAGTTTAAGCAGTCAAGACTTCTTCACATACATAATCAAATATAACCAAAATTATTCATACTTTTCTTGCGTATCTACAAATTATATTTTCTTTGTTTACCTATAATCATTTTTTTGTTTTGTTTTTGTACAGTTCCAACTGGTTGCAGATCTCTTCCATGATGGTAAAGACATTGCCCCTCCCTCAGCCGCCAGCAAGACCAACAGGATCAACGTCCGGGCCGCCAAACCTGCTCCAAAAGGCCACAACCGTGAGCACAGGAAAAGCGTGGGCACCCAGGTGAGGCTTAGTGTCAAAGGCCAGTTCTTGATCCATATTTGTGCTTGATGGTGGATCCACTGAAGCTCTGTTTATTATGAAGATGAGGTGATTAACATAATGATGAGATGGGAAAAATTCTCTTCCTCACAGTTCAGGAACTCTCTACATCTTCTGATGGAAACGCTGAATGCTACCACCCCTCATTATGTGCGCTGCATTAAGCCCAATGATTATAAGGAATCCTTTGTGTAAGTTTGTCTCTTTGTCTTAGTGTTATTCATCTATTAGAACTTATCTGGTTTATCTTGGCTATAAATAGAGAGGGTATAGCAAATTCATTTAAGCTGCCAGAGAACATTAGAGTCATGCTGGTAAAGAGACATTTGATCAACCTCAACTGCACTTTAAGTTTCCTCTAACAATCAGACATCAAAGCTCCTCAGAGATTTAGCCGATCAGGTTATATAAAATATAATTAGAGACCTAGTTTTCTCAGATCAAAATCAGAAGTGCTTCCCATTTACAAAATCCTTGCTGATTTAACACTTTTGTTAATTATTTTTCCTTGAAGTGTTTGAAGTGTATGAAAACCTTTGAACGGTCTGTTTTAAATACTATGATAAAAAGGAATGTTTTTAGATCTTGCATAATACGATAATACAATAATAAACAGAATTAGACGTGTTTTACTATATATCTTTCATATTAAATGTATTTATTTACTTATTTTTCTTGTAAGATTCTCAATTCTGAGAAAGGGTAGGGTCTTGTTTGGGTCTGTTTGTGTTCTCTGCAAATTCCTGAGCACAAAGGCTCCTTCACGGATGCTAAATTGAGAAGGTTTTGTCAGTCACATGCTTAAGGTTGTGAACACACAGTCACAAAGTTTTGAGTCAGATAGCCTCCGGTCCCCGTGTGGACTGCAGCCTCCCAATGCCTCTCTCAAGGGAGATGTGCTCTATGCTCAAGAGAAAGATCCGGTAGGTCTAGATAACGCCCCAAATGTTTTGTACCAATAAAAAATGTTAAGGTCATCTTCTTATGATGGTTATTGTAAAGTTACCTCACTCCTTTGGCTTATTTCTTGCTTTCTCTAGATTTGATTCTAGAAGAGCTGTTCAGCAACTGCGAGCATGTGGAGTTCTCGAGACCATCCGCATCAGTGCCGCTGGCTATCCATCCAGGTAACCGAGCTACAGATTTCTTTTTTTGTGCTTCAGGGACTCTGTCTTGGCTTCTCATTTTCCTTTTCTCCATGTCTGTCCTCTATTTATGAACTTCATGTTCTCCTTAAAAGAGTTGAATATGAAATTCCATAATCATTCTGAAGCGATTTTAGTAATGATTATGAATACTAGTGTATTTGGTGTCATTTCCTCATCACATCTGATGGTGTTTCTTAGGTGGACCTATCCAGATTTCTTCAGCAGATATCGGGTGCTCATGACAAAGAAGGACATGACCATTGGGGATAAGAAACAGGTCTGTAAGAACCTGCTGGAGACCTTGATCAAGGTAAGACTACCGTTGCTAAAAGCTCAAATGTTAGTTGTACTCACAATGCTCTCATCCTGGTATTGTGGTAATACCATGTTTGTCTGGACATTTAGTATTTTTGAAGTTCCTTGTTCATTAAGACCATGGTATCTAATACCATTTCTGCATCATGGTATTGTCTTGTTACTGTTTAAGTAAACAAATACGCTCAGAACATATTCCTATATTAGGAATTAACATATTTCATAAATACATTCTAACAAAAGTTTGGGGTCTGTAAGATTTTTTCATGAAAAAATGTACACTTTTATTCATCAATGCATTAGAGGTTTAGTTCACCCAAAAATGAAAAGTACTCACCCTCATGTCTTTTCAAACGTGCAAGAACTTTGTTAATCTTTGGAACAGAATTTAAGATATTTTTGATGAAATCAAAGTTTTTATCTCGTATAGAAAGCAACAAAATTTCCACATTTAAGGTCCAGAGAAGAAGTAAAAACATTGTTAAAATAGTCAACGTGACTACAGTGGTTCAACCTTAATGTTATGAAGCGACGAGAATACTTTTTGTGCGCAAAAACAAAAAAATAACAACTATATTCAACAATTTTTCCTTTTCTCTGTCAGTCTGTTACGCAGTTGGCGCAGTGAATGCAGAGTTTCTTATTTATGTCTGAACGCCGGCTCAGCATTGGCCGAGGCTGTTCACGAGAGCACCAAAGTATTTGAGCACCAAATCAGTATTTGCGTGGTTTCTGAAAGATCATGTGACACTGAAGACTGGAATAATGGCTGCAGGAAATTCAGCTTTGCCATAACAAGGATAAATTACATTTTAATAATATGTGTTATAATATATGTAATAATAATTCACAGTATTACTGTTTTTACTGTATCAAATAAATGCAGCCTCTATGAGCATACGAGACTCTCAAAATCTTTCAAAAATCTCACCAACCGCAAACTTTTGAATGGTCATGTATTTGTTGATGATCATGTATCAACGAATTCAAATTTTACAAAAAATGAGTTTTGTAAACAACTTGAAATTTTAACACCTACTGCTTCTGTTTGTACATAATAGCTTTTTGTGCACATTTGAGTTGTAAAAAAAAAGTACAGACATTGGTACTGAAATTTTAAAAATGTGATGCTTTGAGCGCTGTTGAACAGATTTGTAAAAACCTCTGATTGGCCGTTGTGCTCACGTGCTCATTGGATATGTCTGTGATTGGCTACATTGATCAACGCACGGAAGCGTTTGAAAGCACACGGAAGTGTTTTTTAAGGGTGAGAGTGATAGTTTAAAAGCAAGCATCTATCAGCGGACTGGTCCATGATAGACACCTGCTTTCAAACGCTCCCATGTGTATCTGTGTAAGCTCTCAGTGAAAAGCGCCATTGAAGACTATTTACAACGTTTTTGAAGCCTTGATCAAAGCCTTGATACGAATCCGCTCAACAGCGCTCAAAGCGTCACATTTTTTAAATTTCAGTACTGAAGTCGGTACTTTTGACAACTCAGATGTGCACATGGAGTCATTTTCAACGTGAGAAATATTTTATTAGTGTTTATTCAAGGATATTTATCATTAATAAACCTATTAATAGTGACTCTTCCTTTTACTAAATTTCTCCTTCAGGATCCAGATAAGTTCCAATTTGGAAAGACAAAGATTTTCTTCAGGGCAGGGCAGGTGGCCTATCTGGAGAAGCTCCGTGCCGATAAGTTCCGCTATGCCTGCATTAAGATCCAGAAGACCGTGCGAGGATGGCTACAGAGAATTCGGTACCGCAAGATCCGCAAATCTGCCATCACTCTGCAGAGATACGGCCGGGGTTACTTGGCACGCAGGTGAGTGTTTTGAGTAGCTTGAACTTCACTGGTATGTTTTTTGCTTTACTAACAACTTGTGTTCTTTCACTGTCTCTCAGACATGCAGAGATGCTTCGCCTGACCCGAGCAACACTTATTTGTCAGAAGCAGTACCGGATGGTACAAGTTAGACGGGAGTATCTGAGGATCCGTCGGGCTGTGATAACTATTCAAGCGTTCGCCCGGGGGATGTTCATACGCAGGTTATATCAGGAGGTACTGCACTGCGCTTTAATTTTTGTTTCACTCTCTCTGGGTTGTTTCTTTAAAGCACAGTTTTAAGTTGCATTTTCTATCCTTTCAGTTCCTGCTCCATCACAAAGCCATTGTCATACAGAAGACCGTCCGTGGTTGGCTTGTGAGGAAGAAGTATCTCCATGCCCGAAATGCTGCCATTGTCATCCAGTGTTTCTACCGTCGCGTACGTGCCAAGCGTCAGCTCAAACAGCTCAAGATAGAGGCTCGTTCGGCCCAACACTTAAAAAACCTCAATGTCGGAATGGAGAACAAGATTGTGCAGCTCCAGAAGAAGATGGATAACCAGGTACAGGAAGATAATAGGATGCATACGTGATTACAGAGCCACCAAAACAAACTGACATGATGTTAATCAGCTATCTCCTTTTCTTTACAGTCAAAAGAGTATAAAACTCAGAACGAGCAGCTGGCTGTTGCTAACACTGCTCTGGAATCAGAGGTCAATAAGCTCCATAAAGAGCTGGAGACCCTTCGCATTCGACAGGCTGCTGGCACTCCGGTGACATCACTGCAGGAAGAGCTTGAGAAATTGAGGGCGGAGCTCCAGGAAGCCCACACCCAGAGGAAGCAGATAGAGGAGGAGTTCAGCAACGAGAAGCAAGGGCTCGAACAGGTGAGAAAGGATGCACAGATACATAGTAGATTTGCCATATTTAGTTTTGGGTATACTTTTGTCTCAGGTATTTTTTCATATTTCTGTAGGTTTCATTTAAATTTTCTGGGGGTAAATGGTTAAAATAGATCAACGTATTTAGCTTTTCAGTTTACATACAAAAATGACACACTGGCTTTTATAACAGGGCAGCTGTTACATAACTAATCTCTGTCATCCACAAGCACATTTAATAATGCATGGAAATTGTTTAAGAGCTTTGACCAGCTCACAAAAGGTCTTCTGAAATGAAATAATCAGATAGTATGTATTTAATGTGACTTAATGTGATAATTTCCCTCTTGTTTTATAGTAAGATAAAAGTTAGATAAAGTAAATTACAAATATAAATTACAAATATCATAAATATAAATTACAGTAATTAAAAGTAATATAAAGTATTGTAATTAGACTTAAAATGTATTTTTAAGACTTAAAATCTGTGTTAATGCACTTCATGCAATTTTATATGTATGTATGTATATATACACACATACTACTATTCAAAAGTTTGGGGTTGTAAGATTTTTAATGTCTCTTAAAATCTCCTATGCTTGCCATAGCTGTGAAAAAGTAATTTGTTGAAATTCTAATTGAATATTATTTTAAAATGTAATTTATTCCTGTGTTGGCAAAGCTGAATTTTCAGCATCATTACTCCAGCCTTCAGTGTCACATGATCCTTCAGAAATCTAATATGCTAATTTGCTCAAGAAACATTTCTTATTATTATCAATGTTGAAAATAGAATGTTCAAAAGATCAGCATTTATTTGAAATAGAAATCTTCTGTAACATCATAAATGTCTTTACTGTTACTTTTGATCAGTTTAATCCTTGCTGAATAAAAGTATTAATTTCTTTAAAAAAAAAAAAACCTGACCCCAAACTTTTGAACCAAGGATATATATGCCCAAAATGGGGCATACTCTATCAAATAGTAAGATATTCTGAAATAATTATTCATGTTATTCTAATTCAGCTTTTCACTGATATTGATGTGCTGATAATTTAATTTATATTTATATAAGATTTTTTTAATAATAAATAAAAAAAAAATTCAACCCCACTATAATTAATTTAAATTGGCTTTCTTACAGTTAAACTTTCTTGTTTATCTGATGGTTTGAACTGAAAGGGTGGTGTGACTGTTTTTTTTTGTAGAGGGTAGAGGAGCTGGAGAAAGAGAACACTCTTTTGAAGAAGGAAAAAGAAGAGATGAACCACAAAATCCAGTCTTCCACTCAGGGTAAGTTTCACGCTTCACAGAGTCACACCCTCGAAGCATCTGGAGGACGGAGTACGAGGATGTGTGACTTGCCTGGAGGGCTAGGCTGGTTTTGTTTGACGCACAAGAGGGTCTGTGTGCAGAAGTGGGACGAGAGGGACAGAAAATGCATTGGATTTCAGTGGAGGAATGTGACACTGCTTCTTTACCTGCACAACTAAAAGCTGACCATTGTATCAAGCCGGTTCACATGCGAGAATGCTATTTGAAACTCGAGGTTTGGTCTCAATACGCTTTTTATTTGTTAAATGTCGTTTTAAAAGGTTCGTTCCTTAGTGCTGTTCTGCTGTCCATGTTGTTTACTTTGTTCAAAACTCAATTCAGAGCTCTCTTATGAATGTAGTAATTGTTTTGCTGACTTTTTTCAGTTTGTCACGGGTTTGTTGTTTGTTACAGTTGTTTTTTCAGTAGGAAGCAGAATTTTTAATCTCAGAACTTTCACTGGTTTGTCTTATCGTGTCTCTTTGGCCTATCTAAAGAGGATGTTATTCCATTGAGGTTAAAGTTGACTGCCATTTACTCACCCTCATATCATTCCAAATTACTTTGTTTGTTCTGCTGAACACACACACACACACACAAAAATGGGTGTTTTGAGGAATGTTTCCAACATTTTGTCCATACATTGTCTATGAAGTCCAGTCAGTGTTGTTTTAGACACCATTAACATTCATTGTATTTACAAGAACAATTGAAACATTCTTCAAAATATTTTCTTTTGTGTTCCAAGTCACAAGTTTGGAACGACACAAGGGTGAGTAAATGATTTTGGTTTTTGTGTGAGCTATTCCTTTAAAAGATAAGTATCCTGCAGTTTAAGTGAACAGGACAGTTAAAGCTGGAGGCACAAGCAAGCTTTTACGTGGTAAAAAAGATAAAATTAGATAACCAACAGTTTTAACCCTTACAGTTTAAATACCTTTTAACCCTATTGTCTTATTATGTCTATGACCGATGAAAAAAACCAAAGGAAATTGGGGGAATATCTAAGACTTTCCCAAAAATGTTTAAATGTAGGACCTTCTTTATCTAGTATGTTATGGAGCTTCACTCATTTCTTATATCAGTGATTTCAAATAAAAGGGTCAAAGGATACAATGTCACAAATTTATTATACCACTTATCTCCTCAAATTAAAATGGCCTGTTTAATGGATGGCTTCATCAAACCACTATCAGACCATAGGTCTGATAGCTCTCTCAGAATCTGTTCAAAGGCTTTCATATACAACTTTGAGTAGAGTTTAGTAGAATCTGATGCAAGTCTGCAATGCTGTTTCGGTTATAATATGCATTTTAAATGCTGAGTAAAAGAAGTAGGTGCTTATTTTTTTTCTATTGAGATTACAGAATGAAGAACAAATTGTTACCTTCAAATAGACACTCAAAGGTCTTCTATCAGTGTAATAAAGATCTTTTATTGATCAATCAAAGCAAAGATTGATAAAAGGTGTGTTGTCATCATCATCAGTATTATATTGCATAGTATTCACGTGGACTGGGTTACCCAAAAATACTCAAGCTTCTGAAAGTTGATACAAGCAAATATGAGTGAATGGGAGCAGTATGTCATCTGGCTCATTAAGTTCCAGTGTGTGAATGCCTGTGTTGTGTCTCTCAGGTCAAGCAGGTGATGTGTCTCAGAAAGAGAGCCACCTGCAGGTGGAGCTGGACGAGGAGAGGCAACGATATCAGAACCTGCTGAAAGAATATTCCAGACTGGAGCAGCGATATGAAAACCTGCAGGAGGACATGTCCTCCATGAAGGTAATGGTTTGTCATAGAGTCTAAGCTTCTGGGACTTTGTTTTTGTTGATGTTTTTAACATGGGTTTTACACACTCTAGTTCCATCCCGGCCACCGGAGGATCCCCTCTAACCAGAGCAGTCTGGGCTCGGACTCCAACTACCCCTCCATCAGTTTGTCAGAGGCAGGAGACACTGATGACACCATCCAGCAGGTGGAGGTAAAGCTACTTGGCTGAATCTGCTGACATTCGACAGCAGGCTTTGAAAAAGGGTGTATTTTAATATGATTTGTCTTCCTGCAGGAGATGGGCATAGAGAAGGCCGCCATGGACCTCAGTGTGTTCATGAAATTACAGAAGCGAGTACGAGAGCTGGAGCAGGAAAGAAAGAGGCTGCAGACCAATCTAGATAAAGTGGAGGAACTGAGCAAACACAAGGCATGTTTATTTGTCATGGCCCCTTTGCTTTCATTCTCATCTCACAGTTGACAATGAAACGAAACAAAACAAACAAAAAAATAAAGTACCAAATCAAATAATAATTATAATTACTCTTTCTTAACGATACATTTTAAGACATTTAAAAATGTCTCTGTGACTTATTGGCCTTAACTGAAATATGTCTGATCATTTCATTCGGTCTTTAAGGTACTGGATGTATGCATTAATCAAAATAATCTTAAAGAATCAAGATTTGCTGATTGTTATTATGTGTTCATACTTTTCTCCTCATGATCTCGTGATGTTTGTAGTAACAGATCTCTGTGTTGTCATTCAGGCTAACATTTCCCACTTTTTGGTCATAGGTTACTTGCAACATAGCCAGCTGATCATAAACTCCAGTTATCTTTTCTGATGGTCCCTCATCTGTACTTGCAACAGCATGGTCCTCTGCTTTATCAGTCAGCTTGTGTTTACATTTTTCCTTTTATCTTACAGGGTAGTGAGCCCAAGAGCTCCACGTCAGAGGAGGATATAAACGCAGACCTGGCCTACAACAGTCTCAAGGTAAGAGTCAGTCCGGCTCAGTGTAATGGTCATGCCACCCTGCCTCCAGTCAAATGTCTGTCTTAGTAGTACTCATTGATTTGTTCTGCACTGGGGCCGCCCTGCTGCTGCTGCTGGTCACGCTGCCTGTTAAACTGTGGGTGAGTGGGGCGATACAGAAAGTTAAGACTTGGATGTGTTTTTTAGAGAGCTGAATTACGCCAGGATGGCACGTGGATTATGTTTTGCTTTCATAAAGCAACTCATATTATTAAATACTTCGATTTTCAAACAAACATTGAGAAGTGCCTTCGTATAAACATTTAATTTGATGCAGATGAAAACAAGGTTGTGCGGAATAAAAAGGATGTTCAGAATGATATGATATACTGTCTGTTAGATAACGTTTATTTCTTAATAGATCTCTCTTTTGATCTGATATTGAGAAGTCATTCAATACTTTGTTAGGTTAACTCTTTTAACAGCCATGAAGCAAAAGCAGGCCAGGAAAGCGATTAAAATTACTTTTTCCATGCTCTAACTTTGTCTGGCCAGAAGTATTATAATAAGCCAGAAGTAATTCATATATTAAACAAAAGCAATGAAAAGTTTCTGATTTTCAACATTGTCTTGTAACCTTAAAGATTTTGTTCAAGTTCTTATCTCCAAGTTGTAAAGACTATACAACACATAATGTAAGATTAAATAGTTATAGCAAAACAATATCACATGAAAAGTAGTCAGTTAAAAACAAGTAATATTAAGAAATGCTAAAATGCAAATATATTCATTTATACAAATATATACATATATTTTTAATTTTCATTTGATTGTTTTGCTATCCATTACAGTTATTATAGTTAACTTAAGGTAAAACATAAAAAATATTTTTGTTGCTTTAAAGAAGTTAAACATTAACTGAAATAAATATAATATAAAAAAATAACTAAAAAAATTTTATTTATTATTTTATAAAGAAATTAAAAAAACTTATAAGGACAAAAACACAACTAAATTACTAAAACTTACTAAAATTGAAATGATAATGGAAAATTTAAAAAAATAAAAACAAATTCAATATATTAATAAAAATTATAATTGGATACTAAAATAGCACAGTGTATATATACACTGCCATTCAAAGTTTGGGATCGGTAAGATTTTTTTAATGTTTTTGAAGGAAGTCTCTTATGCTCACCCAGGCTGCATTTATTTAATAAAAAATACAGTAAAACAGTAATATTGTGAAATATATTCAAACAGAAAATTATTATTTTAAATTGTAGTAATATTTTATTCAATAATATTTGTATTAAATAATATTAAAAAATAATATTTTATTCAGTAATATTAGAACCGCATTTATTTGAACAATATACACTACCGTTCAAAGGTTTGGGGTCAGTTAGAATTTTTTTTTGTTTTTGTTTTAAATAAATTAATACTTTTATTCAGCAAGGATGCATTAAATTGATCAAAAATGACAGTAAAGACATTTATAATTTTACAAAAGATTCTATTTTTTAAATAAATGCTGTTCATTTGAACTTTCTATTCATCAATGAATCCTGAAAAAAATGTACACAACATTGATAAGAATAATAAATGTTTCTTGAGCAACAAATCAGAATGATTTCTGAAGGATCATGTGACACTGAAGACTGCAGTAATGATGCTGAAAATTCAGCTTTGCCATCACAGGAATAAATTACATTTCAAAATATATTCAATTAGAAAACAGTTATTTTAAATTGTAATAATATTTCACAATATTACAGTTTTTACTGTATTTTTGATTAAATAAATGCAGCCTTGGTGAGTGACTTCTTTCAAAAGCATAAAAACATCGTACTGATCCGGCAGAGTGTGTGTGTTCTCGTAACATTAAATATGGTGTCTGTTCAGAGTAAGGTCTGTAGCCTTTAGGAACTCTGTCCTATCACCTTCATGCAATTGCGATCTTCCTTGGACACCTCACAAGCCCTCAACGCTTTCATATCAGTGATCAGTTATTTATCTGAGCACAAGGGCGTGTTGAAACCCCAACAGCAGGCTCAGTTTAACAGCTTTAAAAGGTTTGACTCTGACCAGAGAACAAAGTACAAGAATGAAGACACCAGAGCCAAACGTTGATCTGGTGGCTGTGCAGCTGAGCTTAAGTGGAGCTCAAGGCGGTAGAATTACGTAACGGATTTGTTTGTTTTCTTAAAGCGCCCCAACATTGCACTGTGAGCTTATATAATAATTGCTGATGGTTCTTGTTCTGCAGGGCTCAAACACTCTTTGCGTCTGATCAAAGCTTTAGCTGCAGGCGTTCAGTTACCTTGGATAGAATTACTGCAGTCAGCAATGCTTGATTTTTGTATTTTTTTTTTTTTTTTTTGTGAGTGCATCTCTTTCTGTTTCAGAGTTTCCTTATCACACACATACATTCTGACTTATTTACAATTCTTTGCCTCGGGTCACTTTTGATAGATTTTTAATAAAAATCAACCCTTTAAGTGGTACAAAATACAAACTTTTTACCCTCTTTCTGACTCTATTCATACAATCTGTTCTGCTTACAGCGGCAAGAGCTTGAAACGGAGAATAAGAAGTTGAAGAATGACCTGAACGAGTTGAGGAAAGCAGTGGCCGACAGGGCCTCCGAGAACAGTTCGTCCAATGAGCTTCAAGATGGCTACAACCTGCTGCTCAGTCAGCTCAAAGAGGCCAATGAGGAGCTGGATGTGCGCAAGGAGGAAGTCCTTATGCTTAAGACCCAAATTGTGAACTCCACGAGACAGTCTGAGAACATCAACCACATTGTGAGTCTGAACACATTACCCACACATCATTCGACATACGCATTTTATAAATTTGACCTTTGAGGGCTTCTAATCCATTTTTTACAGCTGTTGTCTTACGCTATTTTAATATGTCCTTGTCATATTAGACTTTCTAATCCATTAGCATCCCATTAGTCTCCAGTGGAGGTACCTTAAATGGAAAACTTCGTCTTCTATAAAAGCAATCAGACATAAAGACATTGCATGGGATATTATGGCATATAATGGGCTTTAATGAAGCTCAGAGTAATTTAAACTCAATGAATGTTGAGTGTAATAGTTTGCCTGAGCTTTACAAAACCTGCACTGCTACTGAAAGTGGCTTTATATCCACCTGCCTGTCTGAATCTGCTGAGGCGGGCGAATCAGTATTCAGTCAGTATTGATTACGCTTGGAAAGAACGCTCTTTTTCTTGCTCTCACTGTTATATTTGTCCCACACAGATATATCTTTCCTTTCTATATTAGATTGAGTTGCTGAAATGTAGCAACTGTAAATATTGACTTGTTGTTCCCTATTGATATCTTTGTTTCATCCAAACAGAATTCCAATGATGTATCAGAATGGACCAGCAACAAGAAGTCTGTGGACGGGGAGGACATCGTGGATGCGCCTGATTCAAAGAAGTAAGGCAGTCCAATCTGCATAATGAAAAGCTTTTAAAAGTGACACCAGCTCTCCTCCATGTACTCATTTGTCTTTTTTTTTAATGAAATTGGAATTCAGTGCTATTGATCGTTTATAAGATCCAGAGCAGCTCTCTGATTCAGCTCTTCATGCTGTCCACTTTCATTTTCAGCTGTATACCTTAGTTTACTGGAGAGCCAATCACTTCTCATGAATTGGCATAGTGCGGCCACAAACTCAAACAAGCACTAATAGTCTTAAAACTAAAATGTAAAAGTTACCTGCAATATTTCTGTCAAATTTATAGACCACCACTGGCTCATGGTGAGTTAGACACAACTTTATTTTGCATTATTTCCATTTTTCTTTTTTCTTTTAACCATATTTAATAGTTTACCAAAAAAATGTTCCAGATTATTTTTATATTATTATATTTTGTTGCACTACAGCTTCATGTTTAACGATCTAACAAATTCAGGTGAGCTTTAAGGATAACCAAGCAATTATTTAGTGACTACAACAATTAATTCTACAACAATTAATTCAATTAATTACAGTAGTGGCCAAAAGTGATGTCTGGAGAGGATATTTGTTTTTAATGACCCTACAAGTTAAATTAAACCATCAAAATAAGAGGAAATATTTTATATTTTTGAAATATATTAAAGGGTTAATTCACCCAAAAATGAAAATTCTGTCATTAATTTCTCACCCTCATGTCGTTCCATACACGTAAGACCTTTGTTCATCTTCAGAACAAAAATTAAGATATTTTGATGAAATCTGAGAGTTTTTTTTATCCTCCTATTGAAACCAATGAAATTACCACATTCAAGGTCCAGAAGCGTAATAAAAACATCGTTAAAATAGTCAACATAACTACAGTGGTTTAACTTTAATGTTATGAAGCGACGCAAATACATTTTGTGCGCAAAAACAAAACAAAAATAAAGACTTTATTCAACAAATTCATCTCAAAATTCATCCTGCTAAGCTATTTACATTGCAGAGCTTCTGTGTTTATGTCCGAATGGCGGCTCAGTATTGGTCGGCTCCTGCATCAGCATCACACACATGCATCCTGCACCTCATGTGACCAGAGCCAGCCAATACTGAGCCGCCGTTCGGATGAAACAAATGACTCCCTGCACAACTACGCAATATGCTTACAAAATCTGTAACAAATTTTTAATAATATATTGAATATATTTTGAATATGTCAATTTTCCTAGGCTGTACATCACTTTTGGTCATTATTGTAAATATGGACGCCATTTTTATCCTTTCCATCAACTGAACCGCACACACAGAATCGATGTATATTTTAGGCAGACAGCAAATGATACCTCTATACTGCCTTTGTAAAAAATATTTCAATTTCAGATAAATGCTGTTCATTAAAGAATCCTGAAAAAATGGATCAGTTTCCATAACATTATTAAGCAACATTGATAATAATAAGAAATGTTTCTTGAGCAGCAAATCAGCATGATTTCTGCAGGATCATGTGGATCATGATCATTTTTCTGTCTGGCCAGTGCACCCTGAAAACTGTCCAGTATTCATTCAAGCTGCTCTAAATTCATGACACTTTTCTCTCTGTCATATTTTTAAAGTGGTCTTTTGAAACAATATGAGTCAGAGAGTGACAGATGTTAGATGAGGTGCTGATTACCTGTGAAATTATACATTTTGTTCTCTGTGCTCTCAGGACTGGGCACTTTAAACACAGTCTGATTTCTCATTCATGCGTTTTTTCTACCTTTCTCTATTTCTCATTTCCTGAGATTGCCACATCTCCTTTGAAATATTGCTTGGGCAGGCAGCTCACCTAAAAAAACTGAGACATAATAACCCAAGTCATAATAACTACATGACCTATTTACTTGAAGATAATTCAGATTTGCCCTCATGCTGAAGCTGACGTTTTCACGGACTACTCTAACCTGCCATGCCTTGCTTTGCTAAACTAACTGGCCCTGCCATCTTGTCATTCTTCTCTTTTGCTTTCTCTCCTCTCTGTCTGCTGCCGCTTCTCTATCTCTTTGGCTCTCCATCACTCGGACGCCAGTAAAGCACAAGACTGGGGTTTTTTGAATGAAGATGGGGAGCTTGGTCTGGCATACCAGGGTCTAAAGCAAGTTGCCAGGTTGTGCTTTGATTTTCTTTGATTTCCCTCTAGGTTTAACTGGCTTTCTGTATCGAGGCCTCTGTATGTGTCAGTGTTTTTTAAAGGGCCATTTGGCATATATTGATTTTTGTTGCTTTTGAGAAATGTTTTTGAGAGAGTGAAGCATGTACACACTTTACACACACTTACACCATAGTATGGCATGTTTGTATGTGTTCAGGCTGCTGGAGGCCCAGCTGCAGACGCAGTCTCGGCAGCACAAAGATGAGTTGGTGGCTCTTCACACGCAGATCGAACTACTGAAGGACAATTTGGAGAAGAAGCAGGACATGCTGAACCATTTCTCCACACTTTCTCCGGACGCTCTGGTGGAGTTCAGCGTGCAGCAGGAGATCACACGTCTCACCAATGAAAACCTGGTGAGGGCTCATCTAAAAATTATTTTTGTCTTCTTTTTTCCCTAAAATTATCTAGATATCCTTAAAAAAAATCCTTAAAATTGTATACACTTGTTTTCAGAAAAATATATATTGACTTATATGTATTTTTCATACCTTATTGACCAATTGAAGGTCTAGTTTTAGGCATAAACCTCTAGGTTATGTTAAATTTATGCTAAAAACAAATATAAATTATATATATATATATATATATATATATATATATATATATATATATATATATATATATATATATATATATATATATCTATATAAAGGGCTGTCAAGCAATTAATTTTTAATCTAATTAATTACACAATGTGGCGATTAATTAATCCAATTAATCTAATAATCGCACAGCAAATTTGGCTGAGAAATTATCCCCAAAAGATCAAAGAGACATTACAAAAAGTAGCTTTAGAAAAAAAATATTTTATTTGAATCAACATGAGGGTGAGTAAATGATGGAATTTTCATTTTTGGGTAAACTACCAATTTAATGTTTTTTTTGTTTGTTTGTTTTTAATCATCATTAATAATATGGAAATGTTATTTTTTATTTATTTTTTTTTTTTTTTATGAAATGATCCTCGAAAAAAAAATCTAAAACTGCCAGTAGGTGGTGGTAAATTTTTTAATGAGTGAGTCATTCATTCATTTGATTTGTTCAAAGGGCTGATTCATTCAGGAATTAAGTAAATGGCGGTCATTATCAATGGGCCATTGAATCATTGATTGACCCGATTGATTCGCTCAAAACGCGGATTCATTCAGAAAAGAAACACAGCTGTGTGTTGCTCGGAGCCGCACAACCGTTCTGCTCTGGCTTTAATATTTTCATTGGCAAAATTGAGCAAAAGCAGACAATATGTCTAAAATATAACACAATATTAACTTCTGATTTATTGAACTGTTGTATAAAATCAATATCACATTTGCACTCATGCCATTCAAGACAAAAACAGTATTCGTGTGATATTGCGCAACTATACCATATGACATAAATATAAGACGACAACTCGCACAGGCCTCAAACTCATTTTGACCAGATATCTTGAATTTTAGGATCATTCTAACTGCATTCTATAGGCTCCGCCTATGTTGTTGTTGTTGACCTGCTTCCTATTCATCATTAATATATATATATATATATATATATATATATATATATATATATATATATATAATATTCTTATTATTATTATTATTATTACTACTATTATTACTTTATTATATAATATTTATATAATTATTATATATATATATATATATTTTTTTTTTACGAGCCCTCAAACTATTAGCCACTGGTTCTAAAAGGGCAGTAAAGAATCATTGCATCCAACATATAATATTGACACGCTCAAGATGACGGTGATGATTGTTCTCCAGGATCTAAAGGAACTTGTTGAGAAGTTGGAGAAGAACGAGAGGAAGTTGAAGAAGCAGTTGAGGATCTATATGAAGAAAGTGCAAGAGCTGGAAGGTAAAATGTTTACATTTGTTCTGTGTGTTTAACATTTTATTTTAGTAGAGCCGTGTGCTGATGTGCCGTTATTCTTTGTACAGTTTCTCAGGCCACTAAAAGCAGACCAGAGCTGACTCGTCAGTTCACTGTACAAAGGAAAGAAAAGGACTTCGAAGGCATGCTGGAGTTCTACAAAGAAGATGAGGCCTTGCTGGTCAAGACTTTAATTACTGGTATGTGTGGTTGAATGCAAGCTCATTAGAATGTGGAGATCCTATAGTTGTAATTAATATTAAGTTCTTGTCTTTAGACATGAAGCCCAATGTCGTGTCGGCCACTGTCCCCTGCCTCCCTGCCTACATCCTTTTCATGTGCATCCGTCATGCCGACTACATCAACGACGACCAGAAAGTTCATTCGCTCCTTACTGCAACCATCAATGCAATTAAAAAGGTCCTGAAGGTATGTATAATGCTGTATATAATCACATCCACACACTCCCACTACTGTCCAAAAGTTAGGGGTCATTAAGATTAGATTTTTTTTAAAGAAATTGATGCTTTTATTCAGCAAGGGTGCATCAAAATTGACAGTAAAGACATTTTATAATGTTACAAAAAATTAAGCAGCACAACTGTTTTAAACATAGATGTTGATAAGAAATGTTTCTTGAGC
This sequence comes from Chanodichthys erythropterus, assembly GCF_024489055.1. Lineage (NCBI taxonomy): Eukaryota > Metazoa > Chordata > Actinopteri > Cypriniformes > Xenocyprididae > Chanodichthys > Chanodichthys erythropterus. The sequence goes on along the minus strand of NC_090242.1, from coordinate 22,602,820 downwards.
ACCAAATCAGCATATTACAGTAATTTCTAGTGCTGTCAAAATGAATGCATCAATGCATGTGATTAATTTTTTTCAGTTTAACGCGTTAAAAATATTTTACGCAATTAATGCTGCATCCGTTTTTTTCCATCATAATTTGGTTAGTGTTACATTATATGATCACATTCTTATTCACGCAAATGCTTTTAAACCATTCAAGCGCCACAAGACAAACAAGAACGCGCTGTCTGTGAATGCCGTGTCTGTGTGACATACGCACGACTCGTGTGCACAGAAAGACGCGCGCCAGTATCAAGTTCTCTTTTGCGCTTGAACAAACAATAACTCACAGAATGATGCCAATCAAGTATCCTCATAAGAGCAGTCTTAAATGAGTTAAATAACATCTTGAATGAACTTAAAGAGTTGTGAGAAAATGAGATGCGCGTCAGATCCGAGTCATGTTCCGCAGCCGTAGCCTAATAAACCAGTCTGTCATTAATGTTAATCAAAGAACAAAGGTAACAGAGGAAACTGTAGCTTTAATAAGGATTAAACTATATTTAATTTAGAATTTATGCAGTGAAGATTCTAAAGTGTTTGATAACTTTATTCAATTTCTGTATATTTCCTACCTGTTAGACATGTAGGAAGGCCACAGGTAAATGACATTTATTATAATGGGTTTATGTGAAGATTGTTTTAAGTACACTTATATTAAAAGTTATTTTTTTAAGCATAATAAATGTTGAAATTAATAGCTTTCAGTTATACTGTAATGTTGAATGTCTGTAATTAATATTTTTTAAAAATCAATTTCATAGAGACATCAGTGTCAGTGATACTGGCCTTCATTCATAAAAAGATGCCATTAAAGAAATATTTAAAATATATCCTTGTTAAGTTGTTTCTACATTAATTTGGAGAGTAACTATGAAACCATTACAATGAAACTATTAACTATATAAAAAAAAATGAAAAACTCAAATGTTTACAGAAAAAATGATTTGATTAGTTAATTTTTTTTTAATCGATTGACAGCGCTAGTAATTTCTGAGGGATATTTCACAATATTACTGTTTTTACTGTGTTTCTGATCAAATAAATGCAGCCTTGGTGAGCATAAGACTTTTTTTTTTTTTTTTTTTTTTTTTTTTTCAAGATTATAAAATCTTGCCAAGCCCAAATGGTAGTGTATATAAACTATAAATGACCCCTTAATGATACCCCATAATGATAGGTTGTCCATCATGTCTGTTTATAATCATTCTCTAGAAAAACAATGATGATTTTGAGATGACCTCCTTCTGGCTGGCAAATACCAGTCGACTCCTGCACTGTCTCAAGCAGTACAGCGGGGACGAGGTGAGATGTCTTTTTACATTTGTTTATTTTCCTTGCATGTTTGTTCATTGGATATTTTGTCTCGTCCGTTGAAGATTTCCGCAGCAAATAAGAGAGCTAGCTCAATTGACCACATTTTAACATGTATAACCACAGATTCTGTCGCTTCCTCTCTTAGGCGTTTATGACACAGAACAGTGCCAAGCAGAATGAACACTGCCTGAAAAACTTTGACCTTGCGGAGTATCGGCAGGTTCTGAGTGACCTTTCCATCCAGATTTATCAGCAGCTTGCCAGGGTGGCGGAAGGCATCATGCAACCCATGATTGGTAGGTGCAGAGAGACAAGTTAAAATTGAAATGATATACAGATTCTTATATATCATAAGGAGTATATGTTTTTGTGTTTGGTTTTGGTAGTATCTGCCATGCTTGAGAGCGAGAGCATCCCCAGCCTGGCTGGAGTGAAGCCCATGGGCTACAGGAACCGCTCTTCTAGTATGGACTGTGAGAGCGGAGGTCCGACGGGCTACACACTGCAGGCTCTCATCAGGCAGCTGGGACAGTTTTACACCACCATGGCGGACCACGGCCTGGACCCGGAGATCTGCCAGCAGGTGATTCGCCAGCTCTTCTACTCCATCAATGCAGTGACCCTAAACAACCTGCTGCTGCGCAAAGACGTCTGCTCCTGGAGTACCGGCATGCAGCTCAGGTACACATTTGATGCTTTCAGGCCAATCCGTCGCTTTGTTATATCTTCAGGAACGTCTGATGAGTGTAACGGCCATCTCATTGGTATCATTTCAGGTACAACATCAGTCAGTTGGAGGAATGGCTGAGGGGTAAGAATCTGCACCATGGTGGAACCGTAGCCACCATGGAACCTGTTATTCAAGCCGCCCAGCTGTTGCAGGTGAAGAAGAAGACCTCCCAAGATGCAGAGGCCATTTGTTCGCTCTGTACAGCCCTCAGCTTACAGCAGGTAGATATTTAACATTCATTAAACAATTCTTTAGTATTATTTTTTTCATTGAATCTTCATTGCCTTAATTCATTGCCATTTACTTCACCTCAGATTGTGAAGATTCTGAACTTGTACACGCCACTCAACGAGTTTGAGGAACGAGTCACTGTGTCCTTCATAAGAGACATACAGGTAAAACTATATACACACACTATGGACATATACTTGATAGGTTGAACCAAAACTTCAGTAGTTCATACAAAATCAGTGAAATTCCTAATACTAACTTTAAAACCACATTAAAAATAATATGCCACAGAACACACTTCTACTTAAAAAGTTTAATATTAACAAATTCAGTGTATAGTTAATAGTAAGGAATATTTATATTTACTTTATATAATATACACTGCCCTCTAAAAGTTTGGAAACGCCCTAGAAAAGTGGGGTTTTGGACGATATTGGCATGAATCCTTTTTAATTTGTGATAATTTTGCACTGATAAGGGACAACACAAACTACGAAAACATATTTTATTACATAAACAGTTTATACATAGAAAAAACTTAAATTTTCGATTCATCAAAATATCCACCATTAGCAGCTATCTGACCTAAACTGGGTTCTAATTGGTTCATTGTATTCTAAACTTAATTGGCAATCAATTGTTGACGCTATTAAGGTGTGCTGACCCAAAAATCTTTTACAAACCTGGGCCAAGTTTAAACCAGTAACCAGGCAATGGCATCACAGCTGGCAAAGGGGCATGTCTGACTTTGACATGTATATTTTGCCATTATTATGTATTCAAAATGAAAATTATTATTGCTGGTCTTCAATGATAATGTCAAGTTACTTTAATGTATTTGCACCAAAAAATGATAAGGATTTATACTTATATTGTCCAAAACCACACTTTGCCAGGGGTGTTTCCAAACTTTTGGAGGGCAGTGTATAAATTATAGAAATATTAGTTTTAAAACAGTTCTAAATATATTACAGTACTTGTTTTAAATATTACAGTATTACAGTTTTTAATTTTTCATTTTAATATATATTTAAAATGTTTTTTTTTTTGTTTTTTTCATGTGATGGTAAAGCTGAATTTCAGCAGCCATTACTTCAGTGTCTCATGATGCTGCTTAAGCTTAAGAACATTTCTTATTATTATCAATGTTGAAAACAATTTACTGCTTAATATTTATGTGGAAAACCATAATACAATGGGGAGTTTTATAGCATTCTTTGAATAGAAATTTCAAAAGAGCAGCATTTATTTGAAATATAAATCTTTTGTAACATAATAAATATCTTTACTGTAATTTTTTTTATCAATTTGTTGCATCCTTGCTGAATAAAAAATATTTCTCATAAAAAATAAATAAATAAATAAATAAATAAATAAAAATTCTTGCTGACCCCAAACTGTTGCACTATTTTTTTTTTTTTGTTGTTATTGTTATTCATGGAATAATTTAACCATTTTCTCTTTTTATTAAAAAAATATTGTTTGATTAATATTAAATTTATTTTTAGATAGGATTAGGGCCAAGCAATAATAAAAAAATAAAACCATCTTGAGATTAAAGTTGTTAAATTTCGAGAAAAAAGTCTAAATAAAATGTTGAGAATAAACTTGTTAAATTGCGAGGAAAAAAAAACTCGTTAAATTTTGAGAAAAAAGTTGAGATAAAATGTTGAAAATAAAGTCATTAAATTTCAAGAAAAAAGTCTAAATAAAATGTTGAGAATAAACTCTTTAAATTATGAGAAAAGTCGTTAAATTACGAGAATAAATTTGTTAATTTAATGACTTTATTCTCAACATTTTATCTCGACTTTTTTCTCGAAATTTAACAACTTTAATCTCGAGATGGTTTTATTTTTTTTATTATTGCTTGGCCCTAATCATCTTCCATAGTTTGTTCATTCATCAGAATCTTTTTTTTTTTTCACATTCAAATACATACAAGCATTCAAAAGCTTTACTAATTTATTATTGTTTTATAATTTATTGACTTCTTTAATGAGCATGTCTAATAAATATTCCTATTTCCCTCTGCAGAATCGCCTCCAAGATCGGATAGAAAACAACCAACTGCTGGTGGACACAAAGTACACCTTCCCAGTGCTCTTCCCCTACACTCCTTCAGCGCTCAGTCTGGAAACCATACACATCCCTGCCTCCCTCAGCCTGGACTTCCTCACGCGGGTCTGACATCTCAATCTCTCCGTCTCACTCTGAGCTCTATCGAGTCAGACCTGCGGCCTGCAGAAATGAGAGCGGGCCCCTTCGCAGATCTGCTAACCCGCAAACTAACAACAACCAAACGTGGGATTTACAGTATCGGCATTTAACAAGACTTACAGTCTCCCTGACCAACTAACTGTGGTGCAGTTTCAGTGAGCCCGAATGATGAGTGGTGTAAATAAGCTGTCTGCCTTTGACTTTTCTTCTATAACATTCAACCATTTTTTTCTGGGCTACTGATTAATACAAGGAAGACTGTTGTTTGAAGAAAGTTAAAACACTATATTTGGTTTGGGATGTGTTTGTCTTTGACTAATTCTTATTAATTGAGTTTAATCTAAACAAAAGTAAGAGGGTTTTGGGCTACTGACATGTAACACTAATGCAAGATGTGCGTGTCCACACTCATGTATCTGTATTAGTATGCACTGATTTCTTTGTGTTTGTAATGGAAAAGTGTCTTTTATTTCCCTTGCTTGTTCTGGAGCATAGTCTCATCTCAGAAACTTGGGCTCCCACTGAAGCAACACCACCATCTCATTTTTTTTTTTTCTAGGAGATCTTTTAAAATCGGCTGCCAAGATTTATCCCCACAACATCTTGCAGAAAGAAGCTGGACATCTTTGCATTGCACTGGCTGTTGCCAGTGAGTGACCAATCTGGATCAGTATCTCCGAACAGGGTCTTTTTAAGCTTTTCTTTTCTCCCCACGTGTTGAAGAATCAGTTGCAGAGACTTGGAGCACTGAATCAGTTATGTCACAGGGCCAACGAATTGAGCCAATCATGAAAGTGACATTGACAAGTTGAAGTATGTGGAGCAGAGAGGACGAGGATGAGGACAATGAGAGGAGTTTGAGCTGGGATGTTTAATATTCTATCGAAATAAATAATCCTGTGATTGTTGTTTGTTGGTGGGATCTAGAATGTGCCGGAGGGCATGTGCAAGTATGATGAAGAAACATCTTAAGAGGCGTCATATAAACTGGGTTGAGTTGTTTGGTGTACAGAAAAGACATTCTCAAAACTACCAGGTTACATCATGAAAGCAGTTATCACAATTTACTTGATACATTTGCACAGCTCTGTAAATGATTACGTGCAATCATATAGCAATAACCATTCACTGTTTACTTTAAAAATTAAGAAAAAAACCCTAATATTTTATACATTCTCTTACAATTTTCCTTTTTTTTTTATATGTTGCCAACAGAATGGGCTGTTCTGAAAGAATAGTGCATCATGTCAATGCCGGATACTGTACTTTTTTTCAAAGTGATCATCTTTTAGCTTTAGGGTTTCAAAATTTCTACAAAACAGTCAAATTATCATGTATTGCACTATCATTTTCTGGATGTAATTAAAATAGTTCTTTCAATGCCATTAAAGTAAGAACTATACATTTTCGTATTTGTATTCTTTTTTTATTTTGTAAATATTTTGGATATTTATTTTGGCCATACATTTCAAATTGACCATAGTTACTTTATGTGGTTCAACTTCAAACCTTTTTTTTGTTTGTTTTTTTTTGTACTGCCCTCTACTGACAATACTTTTAATTTATCTGAAGCTCAAGTCAGAATAGATCTCTGTAAAATTGCACAGCTTTATCATAGTTACTGATATGTTTGAGTTATAAGAGATGTACATATTTTATATATACTATTTTGTTTTTCATTGACACTCCAACAGTAAGTACAATTTTGCTTCATTTCACACTATACCATGCATGCTATTTTCTGGCACGGAACTCGCACATTAAACACCACACCACTGCTATCGCATTAACCACAGTTTATTCGGGTTTCGTTTTTATGCTTCACTTCATCACACTTCTTGATTTAATTTTAACTCTAATATTACGTGTGCATGAACATGTCGAGTTTAGATCAACTAATAAGTAGAGCGCATGAAATCTTGTGAATATAATAGTCAGTGGTAAAATAAAGCCTTTTTAGTGCAGATTGGCATTAAGAAACCCTAAGTGCCTCAGCTTTGAGGGTCTGATCCGGTTTCTTCTTTGTTATTATCTGCCCTGTTTGAACCTTAGGTCAAACAATGTGGTCCAAGAACAGTATTGTATCCCATTCAGTGGAACTTTCTTTCCATTGATACACAAAGAGCAGTAACCAATTCTCTCACTTTCCCTGTGGTTACTGTTCCTACTGTCTGCAGTGTTGACAACTTAGCAATTTTTTTGCTAGATTTAGCAACTTTTATGACTATCCTAGCAATTTTTTTCCCCGAAAAGCATCTAACAACAAACTTGGCTATTTTCAAAATTTATTTGGCAACTTTTAGTATCTTTTGAAAAGTGCCTCAAACGATAAAAAGGCACATATTTTCATCAAAATTACACAAAAAGAGGAAACCATTGAACAGCTAGCCAGCTAAGCAGCACCTCAGCCTGGAGAGAGCTGAAGAAAGATGCCTAACAGTACATCATATGTGCAATTGTTCAATAATAATTGTTCATTTATGATACAGCATGTTATTAGCTTGTTCCTATAATTGTTGTTCAGTTAGGTACACTGTAAGAAAAATGTACTGGTAATTTTCTGCCAGGACATTATCCTTTTTATGTAAATCTCATTTGCTTAAACAACCTCCAAAGAACAGGCGAATCTCAACATAACACCGTCTGTTATGTAACAGTTGGAATCATTAATATGTACGCCCCCAATATTTGCATATGCCAGCTCATGTTCAAGGCATTACACAAGGGCAGAACGTCTGAATGTGCACAGCTGAATCATCAGACTAGGTAAGCAAGCAAGAACAATAGCGAAAAATGGCAGATGGAGCAATAATAACTGACATGATCAATGATAACATGATATTTTTAGTGATATTTGTAAATTGTCTTTCTAAATGTTTCGTTAGCATTTTGCTAATGTACTGTTAAATGTGGTTAAAGTTACTATTGTTTCTTACTGTATTCACGGAGACAAGAGCCATCGCTATTTTCATTTTTAAACACTTGCAGTCTGTATAATTCATAAACACAACTTATTTTTTTATAAATCTCTCCAACAGTGTGTAATGTTAGCTTTAGCCACGGAGCACTATCAAACTCATTCAGAATCAATGTAAACATCCAAATAAATACTATACTCACAGGAATCGATGTATGCATGATGAACACTTTGTAAAGATTTATTTTGAGGGTTATATTAGCTGTGTGAACTTTGTGTTTGCTGTTTAAGGCAGTTGAGAGCTCGCGGTGGCGGGGGAATGGGAGATTTAAAGGGGCCGCATGCTGAATCGGTGCATATGCAATAATGGCTCAAAATAGGCAGTTAAAAAAATTAATAAAAAAAATCTATGGGGTATTTTGAGCTGAAACTTCACAGACACATTCAGGGGACACCTTAGACTTATATTACATCTTTTGAAAAGGCACCTCTAGGGCGCCTTTAAACTATAATTGCTCAGAATGTGTAGTTTTACTAGTTAATAAGAAAATACATAAAATGAAATTGTTCAAAAATGTGTAACTCTTCAATAATTCAATGTTGTATTTAAAGATAAAAATATCTGATCATAGAATGTTGTTTATATTACTTTTACAAATAAAATGTTAATATTATTTTTTACGAACAAATCTAAATTGACATTTTAAATCATATTTTTCATTGATATTTGAGTAATCTCATTGTGTACTCTATGCAATAATACACTTTTTGCATCATATTCCTCTGACCTGTTCTCTTTTGTAATGTCTCAACCATCTCTCTTTCTACAGTCATTCTTCAAGTCGCCCTCTTGCTCACTCTGTATACGCCCCCTACTGCTTTTTGGTGAGTGTGTTGTGGTGCACTGTCTAATCCACTTTCAACAACGTTTCTCAGAAATCTCTTACTGCTCCTTTTAAAGGTGCTAAAGAGGATCTTTTCGTCGACTGAGAAACCAAAGACCGTTAGTGAGTTTTTGAAATGAGCACATGCGTAAGAACAACCCCCCTCCTTCACAGCTCATTTCGAGGGAACGCCTCCCAAAACTCGTGCACGAGTATTGGAACACGAGTGTTTACCACAGGCATTCGCTGTGTCGTGTTAGTGGATTCATTATGTCGGACTCACTGCAGGGAACTCATAATCTGCAGTTGTTACTCCTGTCTCCTGACAAAAACATTGCATGCGGCGCCTGTGGAGTGTGGAAAGTTACTGGAGCGCGCAGCTGTGCTCGTCTCTCACAAGGAACGTCACGGCAGTGATTGACAAGCCAGAGGGCCAATCGATTGGCTGATGTTTTTAAGGCCCTACCTCGTGCACAGATGATGTATATTAATATTATTCCTTTCAGTGCACCTAATAAATAGTCTTTTATCAGTTAGTAAAGACAGTTTCAAGTAATATTGCAAAAACGTTGCATATACCTGAGAAAAAAAAAATGTAGGGCAGGACTTGATTTTGTCCATCGGGAATTGATTGGATAGTTGAGGGAGGGGAAGTTATTTTGATTAAAGATTATGAGGGCACTTAAATTTAAAAAAATAAAATAATGATGTGCATGGATAAATAATTTATAATAAATTCTGCAGCATTCCATAAACAAGAATTGTCCATTTTGATTTCAGGACAACATTAACGTCTTGTGTATTGAACTGTTGTACAAAAGTGATATTGTGCATACTTGTGCTTAATAGCTTAATTTTAATACGGCTCAAACGCTGTATTAACATAATTTTTTAATGTCCAATAATATATTTAATATGCCAAATGCATACTATTTAACGTAATAAATATTATAACAAGCGTCAGGATTATGAATCTAAAAGTATGTCAATATTTCAGCAGTGTTGACCCCTTTTGAATGTGATTCTGATCAGGACTTTAAATCTCTTGATCTGTTTATCTCTTTTTTTCAGTCTCTCTCACTGCTTTTAACTTCCTCGATGGGGTCTTGTGAATGTGGCTGTGCACTTTTTCCCAGACATATGAGCCTTGTGGTAACGGTTATAGGATGGCAAGACACGCCAGTTCATTTCACTTGTCTGCTCAACCTCTGTTTGTGGTAATGTTTTCACAGGAAGTCTTCACATTTTGGCAATGCAAGCTCCTGATGGTATGTCAAATGGAAAAAAAAAATTTAAATTTACAACTTAAAAAACAAATCTGGCAGATACAAATAGCCAACCACAACCAACTGCTAAAATATCTTAAAATATTTTACAATACAGAATTTCTTTAAAAAAAAAAAAAATAAAAATAAAAAAAAAGTTTTAAACAGAAAAATCTGCTGTAGTCAGTAAAAACTGTATCCATAAAGTGACTTTCTCCTACAGAAAGCTCCTCCCTCTGTGCCACCTGCTCACTTTACAGGGGTTTGTAGAAGCTTAAAGATCCCAACCTCAACCAAAGATGAGGGAGAAGAGTACAGACACTTTAAAAAATAGCACCCTATGGTAAATAAGCCTTGAGTGTAGATACAGACAACAACTGTATGCAGAGAAACCACCGAGGCTGTTGTTGTGAGATGTTTTTGTGCGATAGGGGCCTCCAGCGATAGAGTGTGGTTTCAGAGGGGAGGGGGGAAGGGGCTCTCACAATGCAACTCAAAAGTGCTCGTCGCATCTTTGAGCACCACGTTATGCTGCTCCAACGATGCCCTTCAGCCACGTGGTGACTTAACCTCTCTGGTTATTGGCACCGACCAAAGGAAAAGATGTCTCACTGTTTCTGTGAAAAACACAAATGACTGAGCTAAAACGCACTTGCTTTCTCCCCTTTCCCCACCTCGTTTTCTTGTTCTCACATGATCATCGCTGAGCCGCGGCATGTTAACCGCAGTAGTCGCCCACGGACGCATTCTAGAGTACTTAACACTAGCAACCCTGAAACCCTCCTCCTCCCACTGATGCTGCACCATCCTACTCTGTATGCCTCAAAATCTCTTCACAACATGGGACTTTTCTGTCTTTGTTCACCTTTTGACATCTTTATATCCAGAGATAGTTGTAACAAGGACTAAATGTCAATATCTTTAAAGGTGCCATCGAACGTTTTTTTACAAGATGTAACATAAGTGTAAGGTGTCCCCCTGAATGTGTCTGTGAAGTTTCAGCTCAAAATACCCCATAGATTTTTTTTGTTTTTGAGGCATAATTAGAAATGCACCAATTCAGGGCTGCTGCCCCTTTAAATCACGCGCTCCCCACCCCTTCCCGAGCTCTCGACTCTATCACTGCATAAACAAAGTTTACACTGCTAATATAACCCTCAAAATGGATCTTTACAAAGTGTTCGTCATGCAGCATGTCTAATCGCGAAAGTATGGTATTTATTTGGATGTTTACATTTGAATGAGTTTGAGGCTATGCTCCGTGGCTAACGGCTAATGCTACACTGTTGGAAAGATTTATAAAGAATGAAGTTGTGTTTATGCATTACACAGATTTCAAGTGTTTAATAATGAAAAAAGCGGTGGCTATTTTCGGATGGTAACTTTAACCAAATTTGACAGTACATTAGCAACATGCTAACGAAACATTTAGAAAGACAATTTACAAATATCACTAAAAATATCATGATATCATGGATCATGTCAGTTATTATTGCTCCATCTGCCATTTTTCGCCAAAGCAGACAGAGGTTTATACATGAAATGTATAAAACTTCTACAGCATTATATGACCATTTAGTTAGTAATAAGATTCGAGCCAGTGCTTGAAGAATACTTCTCTATTTTTCCTTTAGCGTACCGCCGGTTTACCTTGCGTACCGGTGTTGTGCCGAATTCTGACCCCCGCCAAAATATTAACCCACTAGTATTGGTAGGTTTGGGATTAGGTGTGAGGGATGAGTTAGTATTAGGGGTGGGGCTCGGATTAGGATTAGGCAATCAGGTAACGACTTCATCGAGGGGGGTAATAATTTGGCAGGGAGTCGAAATTCGGCACAACACTGGCACTTTTATTTTTCCACTTCAAGCACTGGAATACTTTTACTAGGCTTTTACTAGGTGGATTTCACCAAAAACCAAAAAGTTGTGCCAATTAATTTGACCTTTGTCATTGTTAGGATGAGGAGATCTGATTACCATATTGATTACCCAAGAAAGCACAAGTTTTCTGCCAGATTCAAGATGATTTCTTTTTGGATTATCAAGATTGCCACACCACATCCATTTATGCGGTTCCTCAATGGGTCAAAAAACTAATTATCAGCTATGATCAGATGTAAAGACCTTTCACTGCTTATTGCCAGAGTGTTTGCCAAATAGAAAGGCATGTAGAGTCATACTGTGAAGATCTAGTATTGCTCATGCAGTACTGTGATGTTTGCATAGGTTGAAACACTTTTAAAGTTTGGCGAATCGAATCAATCATCTTTTTTTTTCTTCTTCTTCTTCTTTTTTTTTTTTTTACATGGAAATTCATATAGTCCTAATGTATCACAACAAAATGAATCAATGTGCTCTGTAGATATACAGGAAATATGCAAATATACAGCTGAGTAACCACAATCTCTCCACAATCACACTTAAATAGACAATACTAGGAAAGGACTAAATATTGTGTATCCTCAAGACTTTTAATTCATGTTTCTTCAATGAAATCATTCTTTACGTCATGCAAATGTCAGTAGCCTTTATATGGTCATGATGGGTTTTTTTTAAATTCAGTACAATCTACAGTAGTTTTATGGACCTTTAAAGGACCTTTAAAATTGAACATCTGTGTGATTTTTGTTTTGGACATTAATCCAGTCTTGCTGTGACTTGTTCGCTTTGTTTACAGGACAGGTAGCAGCTCAGATTGACAACGTTCTGGCCTCATTTTCACATAAACCCATTTGCTGGAGGCGACAGGAAGTGGGTTGTAATAGGTTACCACTTGTTTTTGTTTTTTAGATTGAAGGTACATGCTGAGCGAGGACTTTTTCGTTTAATATTTATCTGCACTTCTTGCAAATAGTCTGTAAGCAATGCCTGAATATCTGGCAAAACAGTTTTTGTTGATTTTTTATTTTTTTTTGTAAGGTTACTTCAAAGATTCAAAATGATTATAATAAAAAATAATAAGAATTATTATTATTATAAAAAACACTGACTTTTTCATTCATTAAACTAAATCAAATATGCAAAAGTCAACTTAATCTCTGATATCTGCTTGTACAATAAATACATACTACAGTGCTTTATTCTCGTTCCAGTGTTCTCTTGTATGTCATTTTGTAACATGAGGAAGTAAGCAGATATTTACTATATCTCCTTTTTTCAGGCATCAGTTTCATTCCAACTACCAAAATGTTTGCAGCACAGTTTTGTTTCATTCAAAACCACAACCTCTGTCTGCTTTGGTCTGCCATAGTTTGACCTAAATAAAGTGCTGACTGTTCTCCTGCAAGATGCAAAACTTGATGTAACTGCTGTACAGCTGTTTCTTATATTACCGAGTGGTGGTCCTCAACTTGTGAGTGGCAATCCAAAAATGTGTCGCAGGTTTGTTCAGATATGTTTGTGGAAAGCAGCAAGAAAACCATCAAATTAACCATTTAATCATTCATAGGACACCATAACCTATTTCTTTTGTTTGCTGACATCAAAGACCATGTTTCGAATCAAACCAAAATGTACCTCTCACTTGGTAAATTGGTTAATACACCCTTACTGTTTATGCTGTTTCAAAACTGCCAATTTTCATATAGTCACGTTAAAGGTACAGTATGTTTTTTGTTCGTATTTAACAAAATTTAAATAACAAGTCAATACGCCAATCCTTTTTCCAAAACATGGTTTTGTTTTACCATGATTCACTATGGTAAGCCTATAAGTGTTTATATTTTAGACCTAGTGGGATGTTTTGTTTTTTTTTTGCGGGAAATTGCATACATATGACACTCGCCCATGCGTATCTTATCATATCTGTAAATAGAGAATAGTTGCTCCGGTTACTTCGACGCGAGTATGGTGTGGGAGTGGCATAGGTTAGCAGCCACAACGAGCGAGAAAGGTTGACATGGAGCACGCTAAATCTTGAACCTTTGGTGATTCACTTGTTAAAAGAAAGTCTGCTGACAAAAAGAGAATACGTCAGAGCTGTAATAAAACAAGAATCAACATTGACTTGGCTTTTCAGAGATGGCGAGAACTGGGGAATTTGAAATATCGTAAAAGCGATGTGGAGAAGGTGTTTTAATAACTCAACAGGTGAGTAAGCTATTTTATTGAACAGATACATTTTCATATGTAACTCTCTAACAGAGTTCAGTGTGAAGCATTATCTATTATGAAGGGTCATTTCATTATGGGTTGTTGTAGTGCTGTGGTGGAATTTATTTTCAAGGAAGTACCATGTCTATCAATGGGTACAGTTACGGTAACATCTTCAGCTAGTCAACTTGAGATCCTTTCCATCTTAATTGGTTATATCTCATAAGCCTATTAGTGAATGTTTTATGAGTAGTAGGATAACATATTCATCTGCACAATCATCCAGAGACGAAGCACAACCAAATCAATGTTCTTCAGTAAAATGCGTGCAGTTTTGTTTTAACTGCTAGAGGGTCAAAGTTACAGTGTATCTTTAATCATTTTGAATTTTGTGGAGCCTATCACGTAGATTTTATATTTGATTGTAAGGACATTTTTACGCTAAAGAATTTTGGCGCCTCCTCTTCTACTTTATGTGGACACAATTTAAATGGTTTAGACATTTCTGTGACATTTTCTGTTTATTATTTTCAGTGCAGTTCAACTCCCAGCACATGTAATGTTCTCTTACATGTCTCTTTCAGTCACATGTAAGAGATATCCTGTTCTCCCACACTCTCTCTCGCTCTCTGTCTCTCTACCACTGTGTCTCTCTCTCTTCCTCTCTCCTCTGAAAGTACCACTGAGAGTTGAACTGTGAGCTGTCACTTGTCAGTAAATGTGTGTGAGTAATGAAGACATGTCTCATGAGTGATTTATGCCTGCGCTGCTGGAAGAGAGATGGCGGGTGTTTTATGGATGCTCTTTGTTGTTTTCTGTCCTTTGGTTCTGTCTGAGAGTGGAGATGATGGTAAGTAATTTGAGATTTGAAACAGAGAATTTAGAGATAATTATTACTTTCACTTGTTTTATATGTTCTGAATAGTGATTATTATAAGATATATTTTGACTGCATTATGACTAAACGTAGCTAGAATTGTGTGTAGTGGTTTATGATATGATCATAAAGAGATTCCTTTGGGGAAATTCATATGTGAAACAATCATTTAAGCTGGTTTTCATTGAAGCACACTAACAAGGACTTAGGGGTGGCTAGAAAAAGGCTGGTTTATGTTTTTCTCTTCTTGATTAATTTTAGATTGGTCTGAGAAAGAAGTGACCTGCACTTCCACTTTGACCCTCAAACAGACTAAACTCACCTGTTCGCTAAATGATGACCCCATTGAAGAGGTCAAATTCGCAAAACTCTGGTATTTCATTAGACATATTTACTATAAATTGGTGTGGAATATGTCAGTAAATGAATATTAAAAACTTTAGACTATGTTTGAATGTAATCTGAATTAATGTTTGCTCTAAGAACTGTTTTTTTCTTTCCTGTTTAGCCAAAATAAAAGTGAAAAGGTAATGTGTCAAAATGCTACTTTAGGACCACAATACTTTACTTTTGAGGATTTGATGATTATTAGTCCATACAACCTTGAAGTACACGTGGGAGATGTGGGTATTGAAAAGGTCATTCACCTGCAAAAAATTGGCAAGTCTATCTATCTATCTATCTATCTATCTATCTATCTATCTATCTATCTATCTATCTATCTATCTATCTATCTATCTATCTATCTATCTATCTATCTATCTATCTATCTATCTATCTATCTATCTATCTATCTATCTATCTATCTAATCTGTCTTTGTCCTTGCAGTAAAAATCCGAGCTCCTGAAATAAAGCTTGCCACTTACATGGAAGACACAGAAGAAGTTTTTATATGGTTTGAACACAGTCATGATTATGTTTCCAACCCTGACTTTGAAGTGGAAATATGGGGGGACAAAATTGTAAAGGCAAAGGTGTTTTTCCCAACAACTTGACCTTTCCTAAAAAATAAGATGGAATCATTTAGAGTTCATTTAACAAATAAACATTACATACGTTTTCTTTCTTTACAGATCATCGGCGCTGTAATTGACAACAGGAACTTCAGTATCAGCAAGGACAGACTTGTTGGAGATGGTGTTTACTACACACGTGTTAGAGCAAAACCTGTAGATTATTTTGAGGGCGACTGGAGTGAGTGGAGTTCAACTGCCAATTTCACTATAAAAAGTGAGTGGATCATTGATCAGTTACATGATAAATAAGCCAATAGGGTTATGAGTGAATGTTGTTTAGTATGATAAATACCTAAGAGGACTTAATCTGAAGGAGCCAAGAAACCTTGTTGGGTTTTTAATGCACATTATTGGATAGGTAAAGAATCAAATAGCTTTGAGATTGAGAAAATGTGGAAAAAAACATTTGAACCATTATTCATTAAGTCTGATTAATCGTGATTGACGCAAATGATGACACATGTTCTACATCTACAATCAAAGCAGACAGTACTGAACTTCTAAAGGTCAGTTCACTATCATCGCTTCTCATCACCACCGGCTTCTCTGTCTTTCTGGTGCTCATCATGTTGGGGGCCTTGCTATGGAGAACGCAGTGAGTGTTTTTTTTTTTTTAAATCTCATTTAAAAACCCACAAAAAGCTTCTTTTTTTTTTTTTTTTTAACAAATGTACTAATTGTTTTCTCACCCCCAGCATAAAAGGCTGCGTCACACCAAACATCCCACACCCAAAGGCAACTCTTGCACAAATGCACAGGGCAAGAGAGGTAATTAAATTTGTCCTGTGTCTTAATGCTTCACTTAACGTTCTGCAAGATTAAACAAGAGAAACTTGCTCAATGTCCTCATGCAGACTGTTTTTGCATTTTCAGGGTCTTCCTTTCACTTTCAGTCCTGAGATATTCAGCGATGTTTTCATACACCACGTGGATTACGTTGATGAAAAACCTTTTGATCCTGAGCTTGAGGACAGCCTGGATGAATGCTGCTATAGTCAAACCAGTTCCTCAAATGCATCAGTGAGTGAAATGGACATGAATGCAGAGGAACGGCTTCCAAAAGAGCAGTCCCACCTGAAAATTAGATTGTTAGACGAATCAGATTTGTCAAAAGGAAGAGAAAATAGTGGCTTTCAGGGTGTAATGGCCTCTCAGCGAGAATGTAAAGACGAAGCCTATGTCACTATGTCCAGCCTCTTTAAAACACAATGAAGAGACCAGTTAAGACAATTCCAGTTTACTGGTGATTTTAGAGACCCTCGGTAGAGGATGTTATTCTGCGTACATGATATAAAAGGTTAACTAACATTGTATATGATGCATTTAATAACCCAAGAAACCTGTTATGTATTCTCTGTTATCACTAGACTTGTCCAGTTTGTAGCTCTGACGCAGTTTGTACATGTCATAGCACTCATCCACAGGTTTCATTTTCAACCAAGCATCATGCACTGCAGTCGTCTCCATTTTGGTAGCCAATTTCCTTCTGAATGTTTCAGAAACACTTCAGAAAAAGAAGCATTAAGTGTGAATCAATTCTGAACTCATCACCCAGACCTCATGTAACTGCTGCTAGCCTCAGTGTCCTCTGCCAGACATGTTTCCATGGATATTTTCATCCGTACATCTACCTGAGTAAATGTGAGAGATGCTGTTAACCTCCCGCACAACTTTCAAAAGGAATGCATACAGTTCAAGTGGCACTTTTTCAATGATCAGAGGATTAATTTATAATGATCATATTATAAATAGAAATATTTTCTGTGTATATATAAAAAAGCATCTGCTCATAATGCTAATTTTGTAATGCATTTATGATGATATATATATTTAACAGATGTGTAATAAAGGAATATATACAAATATTTTAATTATGAAATAATTAATATTTACAAAGTTGCTATATTTGTCTATAATTCGAGTTGTTCGTTTTAGTTCTGATGGAAAAAATTATAAGCCCAATGACAAACCATCAGTCCACATAACTAATCACTTTAAGGGACATTTCTTTTTATAGCCATTATAAATCATTTATTAAAAGAGTCACTTTTTATAAAATAGCCTTTGCCATAACATGCATAACAAAATCTGAATCACAAGAATTACATGTATCATCATATACCACACTGGTTGTAGTTATGATGCAATAAAGGTGTTTTACACTAAAAATCAGTTAACTCACCAGTAACAAAACTCACACATTTTACACATAATTCAAGCTTCTACAGTACTTCCATTATTTCATTTTCCAGATTCATGGTTAATATCCTTAAACATTTCAGTTGTGCCAGGTTTATTAACCCTAACTTGCTTTGATTTCACAAGCATTATCAATTTGTTTACAAGCAAATCCCTTCATAACTTCCATGCACTCTTCATCATTAAAATAAAATATGCATCATTATCGATTGAAGCACTGACTCCACTGTAATAGTTCCAGAATTCATCTTTTGTCACCTGTAGATGGAAAAGAAGAAATAATGTTATCAAACAAACTGGTAGCCCTTGGTAGACCCAAACCACACCCAGAAGAATAATCCCAAAGAATCCGGAAAGATAGCGAGAAATTTATGAGGGAATTAATACAAGACTTAGTTTGTACTTGAGTTTTTGGGTGTTTCTCATGCAGGGATCCAAGCAGGTGCACAGGCAGCTTTCATTAGCCAAATAAAGAGGATGCACACAATCACAAGACACAAAGTCTCGCAACAATACCACACCACCTGCGTTTGTTAGATGGTGTGTGGCTGATTCTGGAATAAAACAATACATTTGTGCAGCTGCTTGTCCTCAGTGAGAAACACAGTGTGCGATTAGTAATTGGTTAATTTATTTTTTATTTTTTTGATTTTATTTTTTTGATTGTGTGAGGTAGATTCCCAAAACTCCAAAGTTAATAGTTGTTAGACACCACCTTATTTTAGACTTGACCCTGTCAAAACTGTGCCTGTTGCTATCACTGTAAAAAAATGATTGTGATTTTAACGGTAAAAGACTGTAAATATACTGTACATTTAATGTAATTTTACAGTAAATGCCATTAAATTTTACACTTTTTGGAAGTGAAAAATAAGTCATTGTATAATTTGCAGTGAAAAAACATAAACTGACATTCCCACAATTCCCTGCATGACACTTCTCATTTGATGTATTTTTCTGAGTTTTTCTTAGTTTTTTCTAATCAGTTTTGTACATTAGGGTTTTATGTTACATCTAATGTTGTTTAACGAGTTCGTTTGCCCATATAATCTTTAGGATATTAGGTTAGCTAATTTGGCTTGCGGTCCACTGAGGAGGGGCTCGATGAAGCATCTTCAACTCGAGCTCTGATACACCCCCCAGTGAATAAATATAGGATGTGATTACATAGGGCAAGGTACCTGAAATGAAGGTGGAGTTTGGGGAGGTGGAGGGATGCTGAAACAGCTGAGACTGAAGAGAGGTAAGCAGCTGCTTATATACTCTGGCTGTTGATTGGAAGATTAGATGGGCTCGCTCCTCCCTAAATTACGTTTAGGAACTTCACTTAACGAGTTCGTTTGCCCATATAATCTTTAGGATATTAGGTTAGCTAATTTGGCTTGCTGTCCACTGAGGAGGGGCTCGATGAAGCATCTTCAACTCGAGCTCTGATACACCCCCCAAAAAGTGCAGAATAAATTTGGGACAGCAAGTTGGATGGTTGAAAATGCTTAAGGATTTAATGTATATGGGATACCCAGATGCTTAATGCTTGTTACCCCCCCAAAATGAGCGAAAGATTAAAGCAACATGAAGAATAGAGTTGAGGTGAGGAGTGGCACTAGTGTTTCCTATGTCGGAACACAAGGTGGTTGTGATTAATTGGCCTGGAGTCATGAATGAATACTGCTGCGGCAGTGATATTTAATGAGGCTCCTGTGGGAGCTGGGCTGGAACGCGTCGCCCTACTATGTCCACCATGTGGAGCTATGAGCAGGCTTCTGCTGCGGAAATGTTATTTAAGGAACTCTGTCGGGAGCTTGCGTTTATTGCTGCTGTGTGAGTTTGACTAGGATGCATCTCGCCGCTGCACTGCTGCGGCAGTGACTTCTAAAATTACTCCTGCGGGAGTGTTTTTTGGGACTGGAGGTTTGAGTACGTGGTTGGAGAACGTCCCGCCGCAACGTCTGCAACATGGGGGCCCATGAATTCAGAAGTACATGGGGCCCCCAGCTGCCAACAGGGGGGAAGGAGGTTCTCGTCCCAAAAGGGAAAACGGGCCACTGATATCCAGAGCGAACCTGCCTGCCGTAGAAAAAGGGAGCCTACGGTATATAGATAAAACGCAGAGCTACCGTCCTTCCAAGGTGGTTTGGATCAC
Source organism: Chanodichthys erythropterus (assembly GCF_024489055.1). NCBI lineage: Eukaryota > Metazoa > Chordata > Actinopteri > Cypriniformes > Xenocyprididae > Chanodichthys > Chanodichthys erythropterus. The sequence continues at coordinate 22,582,889 of NC_090242.1, read as the reverse complement.
ATAAGGACATGAGGGCCCACTGCAATCCTTATGGGACATACGATCCTTGGTACCTCCAGTCCGCTTGCTTTTGATTCACATGCTTTTGATTCGATTCGATTAAAATTTCGATTCGATATCGATTATTTTGGATGTAGTATTTCAGTTTCAGTACATGGCAAATTTTCTAGAGGAAAAAAATCTCTCAAATAATGCTGTAAAGTCAGTTACTATGATAATATTGAACGTTAAATTACCATTAATATACAAACACTTAACTTACACTCAATTATGTTTTTATTATAGGCTAAATACAGTTTAGACTTACATAATCATATTCTATTCTTTTTTCTTGAAATATAAACATTTAAATTGCGGCTGTCATAACTGATTTATTCACACATGCATTAAATATTAAAGAACATTAAAAACTATAATGAATATGTAACGGTGCATAGCTATATTTATCAGAATGTTGCTTTCTAGAGTACACTTTTCAAGCTGACTAATGAGTTTATGGTCACTGAATATGTTTTTTCTGAGGTAAACGTGACGTTACGTGACATTGTTTACAAGCTGATTTATTGACTTTCCAAGGTTGAAACACTGATTGAGCTATTACACGAGACATGGTACGGATTTCAGTAAGTTGTACTGTATATTTTAACATACATTCAGATGTTTGTTCATGTTTATTTCGCGCTTTAACTGGTATTAAAGCGAAGGAGAGGATGTGCACATGTGCTTGTGCTGCCGCTTCTCTTTACCTGAGGCGCTACAGCGATCTGTAACGTCACATTAAACAGCGCCAAAACGGTATTTATTTTTTGAATCTCATAATAAGATGGACGTCATTTGAAATCTGAGACTTTGCTTCATATCAAAAGTAACGAAGCACAAAGATTATTGCGATTTATTAGATGGGAGGCGCTACATATTCTGTTCATTAATACAGACTAGACTAATCGATTTTTGGGATAAGAATCGATATCGGTTCATAAAAATGAGAATGGATTAAAATCGAGAAATCGATATTTTTTACTCAGCCCTACTGTATAATATACATTATCCCCACATTTTAGTCTGAAATTAACATGTTTGACAGGGTCATGACAGGGTCAAGACATGCTTTTGCTGAAGGTTGACCATCTTTGCTCTTTACCCTAAAATAGAAACTTCAGAAGTTTAGTCAAGCTTCCATGCATTTTTCATCATTACTATAAAGTAGATATCTGTGTCAATGGATGCGCTCACGCCGGAGTAGTAGTTCATAAACTCCTCTTTTGTGACCTGATGTATGGAGACATATAGCATGATCAAAGAAAACACTGCAGTAAATGACTTCTTACGGTGTCATCGATAGAATCAGGTGGTGCTTAAAACCAAAAACATAGTAATCTTATTCTAAAGATGTCTGTGTAATATTAATACATTATTATGCTGCATACTATAAGTTTGAGATGAGAGAACTGTATTTTCAGCATCTTCATACCTTTCCATCCTTGTCATCCGGAGAGTCAAAACTGTCCAGAAATTTGCGGAATACTTGGTCTTCGGTCCACTCACCGTTTTGATATTTGGGGTGATGTTTAACATTGTATACTCCTCTCAGATCCTCAATTGTAATCACACCATCTCCAGTCTTATCCAACTTTTTGAATGCCTGTAACACCACCTCCTTCCTGGCATTAGACATGGGTGGCTGCAATCACATGAATGAAAATAATAACATAAGCACTACTGGCATTGCACTGGTCAACTAAAAACACATCATCGTTTAATGCGTTTACCCTCAAAGTGATAAGAAACTCATCAAAGTCAATAAGTCCACTGCCGTCTCTGTCAAAGATCTGAAAAAGGTTTATCGCCTCTTCTTTCTCGATGAGCACACCGTAGTCACTCAGGCCTTTCAGGAACTCTTTCATGTCCAGTGTGCGACTATTGTCATCATCCATGATCCTAAAAGTCCTGAAAACATCAAACTGTAGTCAGATATCTGCACTTGAGTCTATATGAAGAAACACCTCATGCACACTGTACCTGCCCAGTCCCTTGATGCCTGCGGACCCTCGTGACAAACACTGCAGCCTCAATCTCTCAATGGGGTCTGAACAATCTGACAGCTGCTTTTTGGCACTGATTGCCATCTCTCGGTCATGTCGCGATGTACCTGCCATCCTACACCTATCTGATCTGAAGGTGATAAGAGTGATTTTTAGGCTTATTTATGTTGGTGAACTCTTAAAAATAAAGGTACTTTATTGGCATTGATGGTTCCATGAGATGGATTGGCATCAATGGAAACCTTTAGCATTGCAAAGGTTCTTTAGAGTGGAAAAAGGTTCTTTCGATTTTTTAAATATTCTTCAGACTAAGGAAAAAATAATGGTTCTTTTAAGAACTGTTCTCACTTAAATGTTCTCTGATAAACCAAAAATTGTTCTTCTATTGCAGAGCTGTAAAACCCCCTGTTGGAACCCTTATTTATTTTAATTATTAATGAAATTAATTATTATTATTAAAAGTGTAGTTGATGCATTATGGAATTTAGATATATATATATATATATATATATATATATATATATATATATATATATATATATATATATATACACACACAGAGCTGGTAGAATACAGTTACTGATTATAAATTACATGACAAAATTTGTAATCAGTAATATAATCTCTTAGATTACACATTTTTGGTAATGTAATGTAACTATTTTTGGATTACATTTAGATAACTTTTGAGCTGACCCTTTGATGTCACATATATTGTTGGATAATTTTGTACTATTTTGATATATACAAAGAAAACATCAACATCTATTCATCAACAAGTGCCTCAACAGAATTTTTTTTTTGCAATGCATGGACAGTTAATACTTCAAAATACTATAACTAATGTATCTGTTAGTGTTTGCTGATTGTAACGCTGACTAAAACAAAATCACATCTTATGATTTTAAAACACAAAATTAAGTAAATTTAGAAAACAGCAACATTACAAAAACAAATATTCTTGTTGTTGCTGATTTCTGGGCAAGATTCCACACCCCTCCCCCTCACCGCCGGAAAAACACATATATAAGCGGCAGGTTTATTATGACAAAAAAATATAAATTTTAAAAAAATTCAAAATTAGGAGAATCAATAACTTGTTAACAATTTACTGCCATTGTGTAAATAACATGTAAATATGTATTCCATAAAAAAGTAACTGTAGTCTGATTACCAGTATTTTAAAAAGTAGTTTACTCTAATTACAAGTACTTGATTAAGTAATCCAGATTACATGTAATCCGTTACTACCCATCTCTCTCTCTCTCTCTCTCTCTCTCTCTCTCTCTCTCTCTCAATATATATATATATATAAAACACAAAGTGTACATATTAGGTTCTTTCACCATTTTTAATCTTTTTTCAGTAACGTTAGTTCATTTTAAATGTAACAACTGAATTTTACAAATGAATTTTATCTATAAAATCATAAAAAATCATATCTCATAAAAACTGCAAGCATTGTAACTACATTATATACATTTATAATACAATAAATCTCACTTTAATGCACAGTTTGATCTATGAGTAATACTGTTGACTGTAACGTTACTGACTACGTAACGATGCAGGAGAAAACAACGGCTCCTAAAATCTGCAGTAATCCAGCAAACAGTACATCAAGCCACAATATGAAGACTTTATTTATCCTTAATACTCTATCTGCAGCATACTCACACAGAGAAGTGAAACAAAACGTTGATTAATGTGCTAAAACCACCTGGATTTCCGTAGCGCTGCTTTGGTCTTTCCTGTTTTAGCGTTCGCCGTTTCCATAGAGACGAGTTCTTGCATTTGATTGGTCAGTCTTGCTACAGGTGTTTAGTCGATTACAACCCAATGTTTGACCTTCCGCTGTTGTTCAACTTTACTGGTTGCTGTTTAACAGCCGAACGGTACAAAAACAACGCGAAACATAATTTTAAATATGAAATCACTACGGATGTGACTACCGCATATATCTCAAGCCAAGGTCTTTCTAATTGATCGAGAATCATAAAAGGATTTGTGTGAAAGTGCCTTCCCGTTTTCATCCCAGAGACTTAATGAGAACATAAACATTAACTTTAAATACAGGCATAGAAGCAAATATGATTTAATCAATAATTTATTAATAACTGCAAGATTACATTAGTATGTGTCCATTTGGAATGTACCACAATTCACTTACACCAAATATACAAATCAACAGATTCCAGCATCAGATTCCAGTTGGCCTTCATCAACACACTACTTGAGGACTGACCATGTCAAAATATCATAACAAGATTACACCTCATTGGCAACATAATTCATATCTCCATAAATACACAGTAGATAATGAATAACTTTATCAATAAACAAAAAAGGTATGGACAAAAAGAAAAATGCCCTTCTTATTTATTTAAACCTGAAGGGCTACATTTACTAAGAAAATTTAATAAACCATGATACTAAACATTTGTGGAGAGAATAGACAAATGTTTACAGTGAAATATAACACTACTCAGAGCTGCTACTGCACTTCCTGTGAGAAACAAGAATAAGACTCCTCAGCATAATCAGTAGAATATATCATGCAAACATTTACATTGAATATGCTTGATGACCCTATGCACACGGAGAATTTCATGTGATTCCCTCACATCTTGCCATCCACTCACAGATTCCTTCAACATGTTTGTATACCAAAAGTGTTTTCTATAAGAAAACTGCACTCGTGATAACGAAATGCTTATATGTCTGGTAAACCAGCATGTAAGTACATGCTGTAATCCATTAGATCTGACCCCATTCTTTAAACAATCAGATCGCATCCTTAAAGCCATTTCAATAGCTTTGCCTATTCTGAATAAGTGGCAAAAAAATGACAGTGCAAATTACAACAGACATTCATCCACAAGAAAATAAGGTAACAAAGGTAACTTCATTTTAAATAAGATGTGCAAGGTCTAAAGAATAACAGCCATGTGAATGTCTAAAACCGAAATACATAAATAATACAGCTTTACGTACCATAAATATATAAAAGAATACAAATAATGGGGAAAAAAATACTTAAAACTAAAATTACACCAGGACTCCGTTCAAAAGATAAGAAACAGTAGTGCGTCAGGCTAATCCTGTCTTTCAGTAGTAACTTTCATCTGTGTGTTCTGACTGTTCAACTTTACATTAACTATGACTCATTTCTTGAAATGAAGTAAAGAAACTGTGAGTAGAAAAAAAAAAAAACATTTCCCATGTCTCACATGCAGCAATCTGACTGCCTGGCACTTCAAAATGAGTATGTGCATTTCTCTATGTGGCTGCGAGTTCGTCAGGATGCATGCAGATAACTACACTGCATTACAGGATACAGGAAGTTGAAGATGTTTAAAATGAGAGGGACAGACCACAGCTGTAGAGATGAGTGTTTTTAGAAGTACAATTCATCTTATTTTCTCTTAGACAGTGTTTTTGACCCAAAAAGAAACATTAAACGTCATCAAAGATTCGGCTTCGAGAAGACGACATGGAGAGGTACCTTCCACCGACATGTCTGTGGGGGAAGAAACAGATGAGTAAGGTCATGCAGTGCAGAAGAGCACAAATAAACCTTATAACAACAGATCATCCCAAAGTCATTGGGTTTTTGGTTAAATGCCTGAAATGTGTCTGTTGTTAACACTCGCTCAAGATATTTAATATTTTTTGACATAAAATACACAAGTAATAATGCCTTGTGATTTTAAGCTTTTACTTGCGAAAAAGCAGCTAAATGTAAACTACAGGAGGCCATTGAACGTCACTAGTCCACTTTTACAGCATTGTGTGTTTATAATCACTCTCTTGCAAACTATTCTAACTCAAACTTACAGGGAAAATGTTTATATAAAGACTTGAAAGATTTTTTAGAAGCTTAGTGATGACCATGGTGTAGTTTATAGCCTATGTTTAGCTTTTTACATCTACAGAGTGTATTTAGGCTTCAAAATTCATAAAAGTTGTGTTCATTTGAGGTCCCTCTCATCACAGAGCTTGTTTTCTGCAATAATCTAAAAGCCAATTGAAAAGGGGAACCAGGGTGATGCGAACTCCTGGGTTGGCCTACAGAGTTCTGTCATCATGACTGCAGCCCTCAATAAAACTCCATCTAACCTGCCAGGGTCAGATTGCAAAGGGTCATCGGTGAGTGTTTCAGCATTGAAGTCCAATGGCTCAGCGTCTTGCAACAACTCAATGCTGTCTCGTCCTGACTGGTTGCTGCTACGTGTGTACTTGGCCTCTGTGGAAAATGAAAATAAAAGGATGGCTTTTTTTTTTGGAGTTCACTTAACAAATACCCTATAAGAATACTGCAGGACGCGAGTCTTATTGGGCATTAAACGTACGTCGGTTTGTGTTTGAATTTAGGGTTTCACCGTAGTTGGTCTCCTTCATCTCAGACATGGAGGTCTGGTTTCTGGCTGCAATCTCATCTCGCTGAGCATAGCGTTCTCTCCATTCCTGTCATAGGGAAACGTATATTTATACACTGGAGTAATCATATGCGGTATGAATTACATAAATAAACGTACTCTTCGTCTGTTCTCTCCATCTTCTATTCTTTGCCGCTTTCTTCTTTCTATGCAAAAGACAGCAAAATAAGTCACATATTTCCATTGGTTAATGTTGGATGGTACCATATTAAATGTTTGTGTCAGTGGTAACTACCCCTCTGACGCACTGAGGTTTTCACCACTGCAGATTGTAGAGCTGTAGCAACGAGCACATGTGATTCTCTCTGAATCATTATTTATTTCTGTATTACATCTAACCATAGCAACCACAGGAGACCATTTGACCTTATTTTATATTACCAGTCGAACATTTAAATACGCTTAAAATGACACCTTTTGATCAAAACCATTTACTTGAATGTTTATATATGTTTGAAATTAGTTTTGTAGATAAATGTAATTTAGGCCTGTATGAATTTCCTGTATGAATTTCCCTAACATTTTGTTAGGAAATAACTTTTGAACTTGTGTGTATATCTATATCTATCTATCTATATAAATATATATATCTATCTATCTATATAAATATATATATATATATATATATATATATATATATATATATATATATATATATATATATATATATATACACACACACACACAAAGAGATAGAGAGAGAGAGAGAGAGAGAGAGAGAGTACAGAAGCTCTAAGAGGCCATGGATTAAAACTATTTTTCTTTCTTGTTTTCTCATGATCACAACTTAATTTTCTTGTCATCTCGAGATAACAAGTTGTTTTCTCGTGATCACAACTTAATTTTCTCATCATCTCGACATAAAAGTTCTTTTTACAATGATTGTTTGATTCTGAAACACATGCGGAAAATCCAGCTTTGCCATCACAGGAATAAATTACATTTTAAAATATATTAATATAGAAAACAGGTATTTTAAATTTTAATATTTACATATACATACATATATAAAAGTACTAAATAAATGCAGCCTTGGTGAGCACAAGAGACTTCTTTCAAAAACATTAAAACATTTAACTCACACAAAACTTGCATTTTATATTTACTGTGTATATTCTAATCACCTCTGCGCAGGAGTTCTCTGCCTTCATCTATGAGGTCAGAAGTCATTTCATTCTCCCCCACAAACTGCTGGAAACCCAGGAGGTTCAGACAACGTGTACCAAGACTGGACAGAAAGTGAAAAAAATTTATTTTAAACTAATCAGAAACTACAACATAACATCTGAGACATAATACCCATTACACATGAAACTGATTCATAGATAATATTAGACACCTGAAGTATGTAGCAATACAGAGAATGACGATCAGCATGGGGTAATATATGTAGAAGCCGTTGGCAATGAAGGACAGGACCCGCATGGAACCCATGATCTACAACAATAGAGAAGGTTTCATTTAATGCAAATAGTACATTTAAAAGTGGGATCATTGAAGCCTTGTTCTCAATTTCATATAATGGTGAAATTCTTACAGAGGTGTATGCCGTCTGCTCCTTTGCTTGGTGGGATATGGCAGAATCCATGTGAATCAGTCCCAGGAAGTTTAGACAAAGAGGGGGAGTCAAGCGGCAAAAAAGCCTAGTAAACAACACACAGGCTTTGGGCTTTATCAGAGAAAGACTAATGGCAGAGTTTACTGTCAATACAATTAAGTTTAATGCACTCAATATTGATATCTGAGAAACATACATGCCGCTGAACTGCAGGCTGTAGGCATCGGTTTGGTGATGTGAGGCCAGGTAGTAGTAGTTAAAGACTCGGATGCGAAACACAGTGGAGTAGACGCAGGTGCAGAGGAAAAAGATGGTAATGAAGCACGCCATCTACAGGCCAAAATAACAATATTAGGTTGTGTTTCAGCTAAACCAAATCAGACTGTCAGAAAGCTTTTAGTTTTGGTGTATTGCAGGAGTGGGCAACAATGACACAAAGTAAATAAAATAAGTAAAAAATAGATCAAATAAAATTATTATATGCTAAAATAATTTATTTATATTACTTAAGAAAAAAAAATAAGCATTTACTTTCTATTATAATAAAAGTGTACACAAATATATACATACATTTTAAAAGAATTATAAAATTAAAACCTTTGAAATAAATTAATACTTTTATTCAGCAAGGATGCATTAAATTGATCAAAAGTGACAGACCTTTATTATGTTACGTGGAAAATAAATATAAAAGAATTCTGAAAGAAAACATAACTTGATTGATTGACAGAAGAAATGTTTCTTGAGCAGCAGATCAGCATATTAAAATGATTTCTGAAGGATCGTGTGACACTGAAGACTGGAGTAATGATGCTGAGAATTCAGCTTTGCCATCACAGGAATAAATTGCATTTTAGTATATAAAATAAATATATTAAAATAAATAAACAATTATTTTAAATTGTACATGTACTGTATTGTTAATCAAATAAATGCAGCCTTGGTGAACATAAGAGACTTCTATAAAAATAAAAATCTTACCAACCTTAAACTTTTAAACAGTAATGTACAAAATTGAGTTTATGGACATCTATATTTTTTATCTATATTATCGCTAGGGCTGGGTGATCAAATCCCGATTTTTCAGAGCAATTGACCGATTCACGATTTCGATTTAGTCTTTTTTTTTTTACTGTTTAACTAGTCACCTTAACTTAACTACAATATGATTTAAGTAACATTCTCTTTATTAACAATCTGGTTAAAAAAGTTCCATTCCAAGTGCACCACACATGAAGTAATCAAAATGGTGTAAATGTAAAACAATTTGTTAAGTATCTTTGCAGAAATATGCCTGAAATATGAAGACAAATGTTGTACAAACGTATCTTAAACACATCCTACTCAGAAATAAAATTAAATAAGAAAATGCTAAATATTTCTTAGCCAAAAATAGCAATAAATAACACCAGTAATAGGCTATTATTAACATCAAATGCGTTGTAAAAACAGAAAACAACAGCAGCTTTCTGGCTATCACCATCATGCAAACATGAAATATCAAACAGGTTTACATGTTTTTGCATTCTATTGCGGTATTTGTCCTATCGTTTTTATGTTTGGCGGACAGGTTTAGGTGTTGCACTTGTCTCGTGTCTTTTGCAGCGTCTCACCCATGAAACGGCATTGTAAAACCACGGCGGTCAGTTTAAAAAAAATAAAGTTCAACTTGCATCTTTCTGAATGAACAGCCGCTTAAAGGGGCTCTCTGTAGGAATGACACCTAGTGTTCAAAATAGGTACTGCAGTCCAAATTCAAAATATTGTTTGGCCCGCCCCCTCATTCAAAGACGCGGGTTGCCAGCTTTTACAGCATATGGTTGACAGCAACAATAGGGAGCGCAATTGACAATGAAAGCTGAGGAGACTTAAACACTGTAAGCTGATGAGTTGATTTATCTGTTTTGATATGCTGTTGTTCATAGAGATATTTAGATGGATTCAGAGGCTTTTTAGTAGAAATGCACTGATTGCAATTTTCTTGGCTGATTCCAATTTCCAATTTTTTGTTAGTGTGATCGGCCGATACATATTTTTTGCAGATTCCGATCTTTCTAAGAACTGTAAATGACAACATATACTACAAACAAAAATCTACTTTTCTTCAATGCAGAGTTTTCATTAAAAAAAAAGTAAAATTCAGTAATAAAATATAAACAGTTCAAATAAATGCAATAGAATAAAGAGAGCTATGAAACTAAGTTTTTTCGGGTTAACTGGGTTTTTATTCAGGTAAGAAATACTACAGAAATTAAAGTAATCAAATGTAAAATAACACATTGTGTTATTTTGCATTGGTTACCCTAATTTCTGTAGTTTTTATTGCAAATAATTCTTACCATTAAAGTTATAAAATGTATTCAGTCAAGAGCAGAAAGTGATTTTCTTTGTCTTTTGTTCTTTGATTTACATGACAGACAGCAGCAGGAATATTGGACTGCTGTCCCTTTAAGAGTTTATGAACGGTGTCCAACGGACCCAATACTGTTACACACGACATGGGTTCACTTTCTTAGCTATTTAACGATTAAAAACTGACAGTGTTTATCTGTGTACTCACCAAGATTTCCTGTGCCGCTGGTTTTGACATACTTTTGTATGTATTTGACCGTTTACGTGCAGAAAGGTGCTTAATTTGGTACTTGTGACCTTGTTTGATTTCTGTCTCTGTTTGAGACTGAGCGTTCACTCCACTAATATAGATCAGTGGTGCACACGCTTTCGGTGTGAGCGCGAGATCTGCGGGAATGACTAAAATTTATGCTCAATACAAACACTACTTAACCGGAGCGAATGAGACGAGAGAGAGAAGAGGCGCCCGCGCGGGTGTGTGTCACTTCTCCGTGACAGAGAAGAGAGCAGGAACGCGCAGCTGACGTTATTGCCTTATTCTCTGACCCCGTTTGTTTGCTGGTCTCCATGGCTGCAATACGCGGTGTTTTCCGCCAACTGGCAACCTGTGATGCTGAAATACTAATGGATAAACTGCAGCACGAGGTTTCGTACAGACCAAAACAAAAACAGACATTCTGACACGGAACGCACATTTTCAAAGTAGAATATCTGGCTGTAGCATTGTTTTTCTGAGAAACAAGTAGGTGAACTTAGCATGTTTCCTAAATATCTGCAAACATTTTGGGGTATTTTTATGCTTTATTAAAGTAAAAATCTTACATAGAGCCCCTTTAAGAACAGTGACGTGTTCTAAGTTCATGGCGCCGGCGCCATCCTGAGGTCGGATCATTTTCTTCTCCTAATGCAGTTATCATTGCTGTATTGTCAACATGTTTAATTAAACGCTTGCTAACATTTTTATTCAAAATCGCAATTTCTCGATTCCAGAAATAATAAAACCGAGGCAAAACATAAATTCGAATTAATCGGAAAAACCGGCCAGCCCTAATTATCGCCCAGCTCTAATCTGCTAAATGTTACTTTAAGGCATGAAGATATAAAAATATAATAAACACTAACATCATGATTTTCTGTAAAGCTGCTGTTTAACAATGTGTATTGTGAAAAGTGCTATACAAATAAATTTGGTTTGACTTTTCAAGCTCAAGCAGACTCACCTCAATGTACAGGTAGTTGTAATCTCTCTCAGCAAGCTGAATAAACACCGCAAAGAGTGACAGAACAGGACGAGTGCTGAAGAAAGTGCACTCCGACCAAACCACAGCCACCGAAAAGAGCGCCAGAACCACAGCCAGTATACGGTAAAACCACTGCTTCAGTAAACACTCCCAGTACCATTCTGAAGAAAGATACAAAAGACAGTAAAGGCAGGGTCAAAAGTGACACTTGTTTATCTAGATTTTTCAGAGCACCTACCTACTGTGGGAGTATAAATGTAGCGTCTAAACCAGCCTACAGGCTCTGGAGGGGCAAAGCTGTGAACGAACTGCCGAGAGGTGCTGGTTTCGTTCTTGGCAACATCCTCGAGATGGAAAGCCTGTTCTAACAATATCTGCCACTGAACTCGTGTGCGATTGTGCCGCTGCACTGCGTAGATCACCTGAGAAACCAGCTGTTAGTATTATTCTCAAGCAAAATTCAGAAAACACATAGAAAACACCTGAGCGGTACCTGCTTGTGAAGTTTTGAAAGACTTCTTTCAGTGGGATATGTGTTTTGTTTATCATCAAAATCCTCATAGTCATCCATGTTCCTGCCCATTTTCTCCTGATATTCAACTGGACACTAAAAATAAAAAGCAGATTTCGACTAAAAATAGTGGCACGATCACTTCATTCAAATTAACACATAAAAATATACTGTCGTTCTCTCACCTTTCGGAGAATGGTGTCCACGTTCTTCCTTAATGGATGATTATATTTAATCGATTCATTGATTTTTCTCACTTCCTATAATAAAGATACAAGAAACAATATCGGCTGACAAGCTCAAAATCAGACATTAGCTTTCACAGACTCATATATTGTAAAACAGATGTTTATTTACAGCATATAAACACACATGGCTTTCACCTCCATGACATCTTCTAGGTTCTCCTCTGAATCTGCCTTCTCTGTCATGAGCTTGGCTGCTTTAAAGTAAGTCTTGATGAGGAGGTGACCCTGGCGTGAGGCCTCCCAGTACGAGCGGGGGATCTCGACCAGGCCGTAGCCCAACAGCAACACTAGAAGAAACAGACCCCAAGTGTTGGCCGCAGTGATGCCGATGGTTTGCAGCTCATACCTGGTAAAGTGACACAGAAAAGAAGAATCAGTATGAACAGAACATTGCGATGACAAATGAAGAATATTCTAGATTGGTTTACAGACCAGGAGAGGTGCCACTGAGGATGTACAGCCACATAGATGAGAAGCGAGCCGAAGATGAAAAGGTATGTGCCATAATAGATGGCATTCTCAATCAGGGCCGTCTTGATCTTTCCAGTAATGGAGAATCCTCCAGAGCGAGCATATGACTGCATGAATGGCAGAAGGAGCCTTGGAAGAGAAAACACCATTATTAATCACTATTCTTACAGGTGTCACATACATGAGCAGATATTAATGTTCTCCAAAGTACCAACTTCGGTACAAAGTCATTTTAAAAATGTGACTATACCAGCTTTTCTCCCCCCGCTGATAGATGCCTGCTTTCAAACGCTCACCTGCGTATCTGTGTAAGCACTCAGTGAAGAGAGCCACAGATGTCTATTTACAACATGTTTTTGAAGCATTGATCATTGTAGCCAAGCGTGTGAACACAATGGCCAATCAGAGTTGTTTAAAGGTGCCCTAGATTCAAAAATTGAATTTACCTCGGCATAGTTGAATAACAAGAGTTCAGTAAATGGAAAAGACATAGCCTGACTTCGTCATACTCATATTCTAGGCAGAATGTGAGTCTGATACTGCTCCATTGCACTTGAATTATGGGGCGTGTCTTAACCGAACCAGTAAAAAAAAAACCTCTGCACTCAATTAGATAGACCTACAACCAATCAGAGCAACGCAGTAAGTGACGTATGTTGAACTTGTACTTAAACTTTTGCCGAATCCCGTTGGAAGGACGGCAAACACATCTTTCCCATCGACAAATGCCTTGATTGCGGTTCTTTGTTCGTCTTTTAAAATGAATGCGCTGTCGATTTCTTTTATTACAGACGTGATAGCGGAATCTAAACATCTTACTTCTCCAGCTGCAGTCATCGTTGGTGAAAACCAATTCAACCCAAGCGCTCTTTGATGATGTAGGTGGTTACGTAACCGCAGATAGCCTGTCCATCATCGATTAAAGCCCGCCCTAGCAATTTGATTGGCTCGGCCTTCTGGGAGCCGAGCATAATTACTCCACAATGGATCGAGTCCAGACCGAACTTCCCGTCCAAAAAATGTTGTAGGCGGGGTTCGGGCTGGCACCCAGGCTAGAAAAGACATACAGTGAGGCTCAAACTCCACTGTTTCCTCCTTCTTATATAAATCTCATTTGTTTAAAAGACCTCCGAAGAACAGGCGAATCTCAACATAACACCAACTGTTACGTAACAGTGAAGGTGTACGCCCCCAATATTTGCATATGCCAGCCCATGTTCCCAACATTATGAAAGGCAGAACGTCTGGATCTGTGCACAGCTGAAACATCAGACTAGGTAAGGAAGCAAGAACAATAGTGAAAAATGGCAGATGGAGCAATAATAACTGACATGATCCATGATAACATGATATTTTTAGTGATATTTGTAAATTGTCTTTCTAAATGTTTCGTTAGCATGTTGCTAATGTACTGTTAAATGTGGTTAAAGTTACCATCGTTTCTTACTGTATTCACAGAGACAAGAACCGTCACTATTTTCATTTTTAAACACTTG